>NW_022103968.1:11013120-11030643 GCF_000313985.2 Echinops telfairi
TTGATTCTCCTCCTGTCCCACTATCATGCTCAGTCCCCACCAGGATTTCAGCACTTCCTCTTTGTTACGTTCCCCTTGATCCTGACCTACCAGGTCTCCCACACCCGCCTCCCCACCAATTTGGGCTTGTTGTTCCCTTGTCCCTGGGTTTGTTATCACCTCTTCCCTTCCCCCCTCTTCCCCATCTCCCATGTCCCCCCGGAACTGTCAGTCCCGTTGTTTTCTCCTCCAGGTTGTTCATCCAGCCTGTCCTATCTAGACAGGCCTAGGAGCGGGTTTTTTAAATGTTTGACCAAATCTAGCAGGTTGAAAGTTGATAAACTTGTATGGCCTGAGAATGATGCTATGAATATGCAAATGACCCTAGGCAGAACAGAAGTTCCCCACCCCTGCTTTAGGGGGACAGACAGTTACATTTTCTCCCGTAGAGTGGCTAATGGGTTTCAACTGCTGTTCTTACTGGTTAGCAGCCCAGCACCTGTTCCACAGCGCCACCAGGCCTCTGTGACATTTACCAGCGTGGGAAAGCGAGGTCTTTCTCCAGAGGACCGACAAGTAATTTCATACTGCCGATCTTGCAGTTAGCAGACCAATGCCTGCCTAACTGCTAAGCCACTAGGGCTCCTTGAGAGGAGGCAGTGTGCTCTTAATTCGAGAAGCATGGCCTTTTAAGGGCTGAGGGTACCAAAAGGAATTTGCATTGGTATTGAGGGAGACTGAGTGAGGCTTGAGACCTGTTCTTGACTGTGGGCTGTAGTCAAGTGACTACATAATTTTGATCTCAAATTGCCCCTTTATGAAATGGGAAAACAATTTGCAGGTAGGTAGGAGGTCCACACAAAAACAAACAATAACAACAACAACAAAGGGAGGGGAACGGGGGAGGGAGAAGAGAGAAAGAAAGACAGACAGACTAAGCACCTAGCCCAGTATGAAAACTTTAAAGTACACAGTAGAGGCGGATGAATTGGGACAGCTCAGTATACATGACCTAATTTTCTAAAGAGGATTGAAGACATGTGGATTAAATCTTAACTTTAAAATGTGTCTGGAACATTTGGGCATTTCTCAAGGAGTCAGCTGGAATGCTTTTATAGTTTAGTATGTTTAAATGTAGTATTTAGGAATCCGTAATTGTGGCATGCCCTTATATCCTTGCTGGAAGGCAAAACTTTCTCTATGATGTGGTGGCCAGCTTATGAGGCTGCCCTAAGTTCGAACTTGCATCGAGTCCGTTTTGTTTGTATGATGTTTTGTGATGTGTCTGCCCCCAGGCCCAGCCCCAGGAGTGAATTCTTAGATGGCAGCTCAGGACCCACCATTGTCTGCTTCTCTGATCTTCAGCAAATCATGTGCCCATTAGTGGGTTTCTTTAGTGTAAAGATGATTTACCTAATTAATTTAGCTTCAGAGAATAAAATGAAATGGTACATGGATGCTTGTTGAAAATACAAAGTTGAAAGTGTTCTCTGGATAGTTCCTGACTTGGTGTTTGATTGTGGTGAAATCCCAGGAATGATGTTTTATTGCTGCCTAGAGCTGCTGATTCATATTTTAGTCCCTGCTTTCTAGTGAATCCGCTTGTACTCGGGACTTAAAGGAATGTTTGACAGCCAACGTTGTGGGGAAAACCCAGAGAATTACTGATGCTGAAGGTTCTTAGAAGAGCCCTGGAGGTGCAGGGGGTCAGGTGTGGTTGAGCTGCTAACCACAAGTCTGGGAGTTTGAACCCACCAACTGCTCTTGAGACAGTTGTGGCATCTACTTCCATGAAGATGTACAGCCTCTGAAACCCCGTGGGGCAGTTCTACTCTGCCCTATAGGGCTACTGCCCTGTAGAGTTGTAATCAACTTGAAGTGGATTTTATTTTAAAGGCTATTATGAACATTTCTTAAGCCATCCCATTAAACTGTGTCACCTCCTTGAAATTCTTTTTCCTTTTTTAAAACTTTCTTCCAGGCCCTAATATATTTTGGTTTCTGTAGGAAATGCCTATGTAATTCAATGATGATTTTATCATATAATTTCTCTTAATTTTTAGTGTACCTTTTTTGTAAATTAAGAGAAAAAGCATTGAAGTAAAAAAAGGTATTGCTTATAGAAACTTAAGGTGAGGGAGCAAGCCTCTTCACTAGCGTGCTGGGTTGCACAGATTTAAAGATGGCCAAGCCAGATCTCAGCTCTGCGGCACAGACCTTGAGACAAAGGGAGAGCGGTCCACCTGCCGTCCTGGAAGCCTGGATGTGGCTGGGAATTGCAGTGTGAACGTTGGGCTCCTTCTCAGCGTGTTTGCCTTTCAGGTTGTGGTGGAGGACATTGTCCTGGATTCCCACAGTGATCACGTTTGTGTTCTTTCACACAGGCCAGCCCTCCCGAGCTCTATGTTGAAAGATTTCATGTAGCTCTTGGACAGTATATGGGAGCACTGCAGAGCATTGTGCCTCTTTTCATATACATGGTAAGTTCGAGCTGTCTCCTCCTTCCCAGATACGGCCATCGAGTGATGGGTCTAAACACAGACAGATGGAGTGATCGAAACACGCTCTGTTTTTCTCTTACTATTAATTGTGTTAGAGATGGAAATTAAACTCTGAGTTATGCCTCATTATTGTTGAAATAGAAGAATGAGATCAGTTGTTTCCTCCAGTCAGAACTCACCAAAGACAGCTGGTGCCCTGTGTCCCCGAAAGTCAGACAGCCCCCCAAAATAAGACCTAATTACAGTTTTGACTCTTGCAAAAATATAAGGCACCCCCTCGAAAATAAGACCTCCCAAAAAATAAGGCCTCCCGAAGCGACAGTAACTGGACTTTGGACCATAGCGGCTGGCGCCGCTGCACAGCTCACTGTTGGCTGCAGCACAGCAGGAGCAGGCAGGAGTGTGAGGTCTCTTTTAATAAAACAATAAACAATAAATGTGTACCATATTCTTCTTCATGGAAAAATAAGACATCCCCCTGAAAATAAGACCTAGCGCATCTTTGGGAGCAAAAATTAATATGACACTGTCTTATTTTCGGGGAAACAGGGTAGAGCCTTGTCTTTGTTTGGGTTGTCTTACGCCAGTTGACTGTGATGTCTCCTGATACTTTGCTTCTGAGCGCCTGGGCCCAGCAACTCCTTCTCTCAAGGTGTTTGGTTATGTCAGAGTTTTCATAGCTTTGACCCTTATATGTTTCACCGTATTCATGGGTAAATTTGCAGCAAAGGTAAATACTGTATGCACCAATAGCCTCTGTCAAATCTGTATACGTGTAACCAATGTGTGATTTAGATGATTTAGAAGGTGGGAGTTTGGACTTGGAGTTGATTTAAGACTTTTGGGGTGATGTGTTTTAGCCTGTGGTAAGGGCATGTGGTGGGGGTTGGGAACAATGATTTCATTTTACCTGGATCCACAAGGAAAGCTTATGGAAGAAGGTAGCAGTCAAGAAATCAAATGCTGTATTGCGCTGCGAAAATCCGTTGCCCAACACCTCTTTAGAGTGTTGAAGAACAAAACTGTCCCTTTGAGGAGGCCGAAGGTACACCTGACTCAAGCCAGGGTGTTTTGGTCACGTCCTATGTGTGTGAAAGCTGACTGCTGCATATGAAGATGGAAGAAGAATGGATGCATCGGAATGATGGTTTGTGGGGAAGAATATTGCATCGTAGTGTGGACTTCCAGAACAGACAGATCTGTCTTGGATGCAATTCAGCCAGAATGTTCCTGAGGATGGTGATGCTTGTATGTGCATATGTCCCATGCACTTTGGCTGTGTTTTCAGGCGGAACTGGTCCCTGGAGAAAGACACCTTGCTTGGTCAAGGGCCAGCACAGTGGAGGAAGACTCACTGAGCTGTATGGACCCAGCAGCAGCAACAGTGGGCTCCAGTAACACAATCGAATCAGAACTGACTTGAAAGCACTTACTAACAAAGGTTGAAATAAATATCACGTATGGTGTATGGTAACTCCCCACTCTGTGCTGTAATCTCATCTGGCAATGGGTGACCTTACGTTAATGAGGGTGTGTCTTGAGGGATTTCATTTGGAAATACCAGCTTAAGCTAACAGGAAGAGGTGGAGTGAGAGACCGGCAAGCCACAGGAAGACCCCCGTGTGCAGAAGAGAGCTCCCTCCAGAGTTGGCAGAGAGAGCCAGCCTCCTTGAACTGGCACGGTAACGTGTGAGAATGTGAGTGTGTCTGTTCCAGCCACCACTTGTAGTGCTATTGCTCGAGTAGCACTAGATCGCTCACACACACCAATGCCGGCTGTAAGAGTTCATGGGGCTTCCGCAATGGCGTACTGTGGCCAAGGCCAGAAGGTACAGAAGGCGATGGCGCAGCCCATCAACCTCCTCTTCAGATACTTGCGAAATAGATCGCGGATTCAGGTGTGGCTCTATGAGCAAGTGACTATGCGGATAGAGGGCTGTATCGTAGGCTTTGATGAGTACATGAACCTTGGATTAGATGACACAGAAGAGATTCATTCTAAAACAAAGTCAAGGAAACAACTGGGACGGGTCATGCTGAAATGAGATCACATTACTGTGTTACAAAGTGTGTCCAACTAGAAATGATCGATGAAGTGAGACGCTGAGGACAAGAGCTCCTCCACTCCCCCCTTTTAAGTGTTCTTTGTTATGAATATAGTTCTAAGACATGGCTCATATTGTTTTCATTGCCCTGATGTTGTTACTCAACCACAATAAATGGCTTCTGTGGGATTGTTTAAAAAAAAAAAGGGATTTTCTACTCACTACAGTTCAGAAGAAACTTTTTTTGCCTTTTCTTTCCCAGACTTACCCAGAGAGAAAGGGAATTTGTAAAAGCTGTTTGGTCAAGTTTTAGGACTCTTCTCTGAATCATGAAACTTTAGGGCCCCTGGGTCAGCAGGACTCACTCCTTGGCAAGGACTTGGAAAGCCTGGGAAGTAGTCCTATGAGGTCATCATCCCATTGGTGAACTCCTCTCATGGGTGTGTCACTAGTTGTGTGGGGCCAGTATCTTGTACTGTATAAGAAACGGTTTAATTTCCCTTCCTTATTTTTCCTGGGGCTTTCTGTTTTTGTTTTATTGGCATATAATTCACATAGCCTACAATTCAATAGTTCAGTCATATTAAGAAGAATTGTACACCCATCATCACCCTAGTCAATATTAGAACATTTTATTCTGTCGCGTACTCAGCTGTTAGTAGCTCCCTGTTTCTCCTCAGCCTCCCCTGCCATGCCCCTGACAAACCATTAATCCAGTTAGTCTTGATCGATTCACCTAGCCTGCATTTCATACCCACCTTTTTCTTCCAAAAATATAACAAAGTACAACAGGGAAAACTGCAGTCGAAAACTAGCATACATTTTAAAAAGTCAAGGGGGAAATCAAATGTTAAGGGGTTAACTTTTAGCCTGGTTGCTGTTTTAAAGCTGTAACTGCAAGAGACTGAATGGGGAGGGCTGAAAGGTAGTGCTTATTTGCAAGGTAGTTAAGAGTGGGTGAAAGGGGGAGGGGGAGGGGGGAAAGGAAAATGAGCGGATTCCAGGAACCCAAGAGGAAAGCGAATCTTGGGAATGATGAGGGCAACAGATGTATAGATGTGCTTTACACAATTGATCTATGTATGGTGATGAATTGTATGAGCCCCGATAAATTGATTAAAAAAAAAAAAGACAGTAGAATACCTAATGTCTTTATAAACTGTGATCTTTATAAACTGCGACATAATAAAATTAAATATAAATTTAAAAAAAGAGTGGGTGAAAGGGCCTACTTTTCTTACATGTTGGCTGTTTTCACAGCACTGATTAGTGGGGGGTTAACGTTAACATAACGAGGCAAAATGGGAAGAATTTTTAAAAAATTCACTAGGACAGGAACATGAATCACATTCCTACTTTCCTGTAATGCTGTAGTTGCTTTCTGAAACTCTATGATAGACTCCTAGGGCTTAAGAAGTAGATATTATTTGAGAATAAATTAGCTTACTTTATCTCAGCAAAACTTGGGTGAGGGATCTTTGTTTTAAATGAAGATTAGCCGCAACTTCTCATATGGATTAAGAGCTCAAATTGGCTTTTTAGCTATTTGTGAAAACTTTTTATTGCCCAGAAAATAGACAATTCTTTCAACTTGGGCACTGCTTTGTTGGGAAGGTGTGTTATTTAAAGGAAACAATTTGAAATATCAAACTTTTAGGACCACAGTCAGCAAAATGCCTTTGTTAGTTGCAGAAAGAGAAAAAGGAGTTTAGTTAAACATTTCTGGCCACTGTTAGAATTGTTTTACTTCAGGTGGTCTGCCTGTGTGGGCATTTAAGAAATCATTAAACTAGAAACTAAGTTGTCCCTATCTGTTTACTAATTATCCATTCTGTATGCTGAGCAAATTCTCAGCAAGCTGAACCATCTGAGGAAGACCGTGGCGTAGGATCGGAGGAGGAGGGCTTGTTCACAAGCACTGATGTGCAGGTGACACCTAGGAAGGTGATGACCCTTGCTCGCTTGCTGACGCGTTTGACGCACTCGATGAAAAGCAAACACCGCGCAGCTTTCAGCGTGAATTATAACTCAATGTAAAGAAAGCAAAAATGAGCAGAACTGCACCAATAGGTAACCTCATGATCAATGGAAAAAGATCAGAGTTGTCAAGGATTTTGTCTTGGCTTGGGTCCACGAGGCAAGCAGGAAGCAGCAGTCAGGAACTCAGTATGCATTGGGCACACCTGCTGCCCCAAACCTCTTAAAATGTTGAAAAGCAAGGATGTTACTTTGAAGACTAAGGTGTGCCTGACTGAAGTCATGGTCTTCTCAACTGCCTCATGAGCATATATGAAAGTTGCACAATGAATAAGGAAGACTGAAGACAAATTGAAGTAACTTGAATCATGACGTAACTTGAATTACTGTGTTGGCAAAGAATACCGAAAGTATGGTGGACTGCCAGAAGAACAAACAAGTATGTCTTGGAAGAAGTACAGACAGAATGCTCCTTAGAAGGAAGGATGGATAGACTTGTGCCCTATACTTCGGACATCGAGAGAGGCCAGTCGCTGGAGAAGGACATCATGCTTGGTAAAGTAAATGGGGAGTGACAGGAAACTGAGGAGGAGGTGGATTAACACAATGGCTACAACAAGGGGCTGAAAATGTAATGCTGTGAGAACGGCACAGCCCCCGGTGATGTTTTGCTCTGTGGTACCCAGCATCGCGCTGTGAGTCTAGCCAGCGCACAACACCTACCAGCAAAGCGCTTACACGACCAGGATGGATTGCTGTTTACAGAGATCAATTGAAGACATTAAATATATTTGCTTAGCGTGTTGGAGCTTAAACTGATACCCGAGAAAAAGTTGAACACCTTCTGGTATTTGGAAAGGTTTGAAAAGTTTCAGAGCTCTTTAGAAGTGTTTGCAGTTTCTCCTTTTGATGAGTTCTGGCTCCGGAATGGAGTAGGAAGGTCGTATTAGAACACTTGTCCCTTGAGGTCCTAAGTGTAAAGAGGACAATATACTAGGAGTGAGAAACACTGTAAATACAGAATATTTTCCTTGAGAGTTAAACAATTACATCTTTTATTCTCATATATAAACTACAGAACCTCAGTGATGCCTAATTCACTTCAAAGGCTTGAAGTATTACTACCACCAAATCAATTTTGTACCTTATTTTGATTAAAAAATCTTGAGTGTGCTCAAGTACTCCCTCAACACAAGAATACTTTCTTCTAGTAAATTGGCATTCTATGATGCTCACCTTCCCGACACAACCGCTGAAGACAAAGCGGGTGAATAAGCAAATGTGGTGAAGAAAGCTGATGGTGCCCGGCTATCAAAAGATATAGCGTCTGGGGTCTTAAAAGCTTGAAGGTAAACAAGCGGCCATCTAGCTCAGAAGCAACAAAGCCCACATGGAACAACATATCAACCTGTGTGATCACGGGGTGTCGAACGGATCACTGAAGACAAATGGGTGCATAAGCAAATGTGGTGAAGAAAGCTGATGGTGCCCGGCTATCAAAAAGTATAGCGTCTGGGGTCTTAAAGGCTTGAAGGTAATCAAGCGGCCATCAAGCTCAGAAGCAACAAAGCCCACATGGAAGAAGCACACCAGCCTATGCAACCACGACGTGTCGAAGGGATCAGGTGTAAGGCATCATCAGAACAAAAAATCTTACCATAGTGAATGATGGGAGTGTGGAGTGGAGATCCAAAACCCATTAGTAGGCCACTGGAGATCCCCTTGCAGAGGGGTCTCGGGGAGGAGATGAGCCAGTCAGGGTGTGATGTAACAATGATGAGAAATACAACCTTCCTCTAGTTCCTAAAGGTTTCCTCCCCGCTCCCACTACCATGACTCGAATTCTATCTTGCAAGACTGGCTAGACCAGAGGAGGTACACTGGTACAGATAGGAACTGAAAATGCAGGGAATCCAGGATGGATGAGCCCTATAGGACCAGTGGTGTGAGTGGCAAAACAGGGAGGGTAAAGGGAGAATGGGTAGGAAAGAGGGAACCGATTACATGGAACTGTGTGTGACCTCCTCCCTGGGGGACAGACAACCAAAAAGTGGGTGAAGGGAGACGTCGGACAGGGCAAGATATGACAAAATACCCATTTGTAAACTATCAAGGGCTCATGCGGGAGGGGGGAGCGGGGAGGGAGGGGAAAAATGAGGACCTAATGTCGGGGGTTTAAATGGAGAGAAAATGTTTTGAGAAACGATGTACAAATGCGCTTTACACAATTGATGTGTGTATGGATTGGGATAACAGTTGTATGAGCTCCTAATAAAATGTTAAAAAAAAAAAATCTTGAGTGTGAAAATAGCTTTATGGTTGAGATTTTTATTAGTTTAATTTTTAAAATAAATGACTTTTCTAGGTACTATTTATTTTCAAAAGGGAAAAGAAATTCTTAGAAATAAAGTATAGCAGTTAACTTGACCTTATGTTAAAAATTCATGTCAAAAAATAAACTTAATTAACTACAAAAACTGCTGGAGGAGAAATCGAATATGGAGTGACTAACCTTACCTGATATTAAAATGAATGAAAAAGCTACAGTAATTACCTGATATGAGTATCAGGGCTATGCTAATTAAAGAGTTTGTTCTCAGGGCAGGAATAGTCCGGAACCAAGAGGACACGTCAGACCTCTGAGGGAGGTGGGTCATTGCATCGCGGGATGTTAGGACAGCGGGTAGTCATCTTGAGGTTGAGGGCAGGGAAGACTAGTCCTCTTATTTTTGTTTTTGTTAATTGGTACACAGTTCACATACACACTCATCTCACCCACGGAAAGTGATTTTAGGTCATTCTGACTTGCGTAGCTATCAGCACTATCAATTTTAGGACATTTTCATCACCTTGAAAAGAAAACCTTATGCAGTGGCAGCTACTCTTTTCTTTCACAACTCCAAAGTCCCCCTTGCTCTGAAAGATGAGCTTTTTACCACCTAAGTACTAAATGCATGCCTTTACCACTATAGGTATTTAGCTTTGCTTTTATTTGATGAGTAGAGATGGCAACCTTGCTTTATGTGTTTCTCTCTTATTTTACTCAGCATATTTCTGTGTTCTTGTATACAATTAACTTACTGATATATTTCATATAACTTTGGCCTATTTCTAATCGCCTTCTGTAATAATTCAAGTGAATAATCTAGTCCACGTCTTCTGATACAAGAGATTCTCTAGCATATATCTGGAAGTACACCTTTTGGTTGCAAGTTCAGCTTCAAAAATAATGCAAAAGTCTGTTCCAAAGTGATTATAAAAATGCATAGTTGAGTCAGGGATTCAGATTGTTCCACGTCCTTGCCAACAGGTAGTATTGTCAGGCTTCTTGTTTTCTGCTGACAGTAGGTGCAAAATGTATGTCATACGTGTGCTGTAAATTTTGTAATTTCATTATGAAATAGATATAAGATTTTTGCCAGAGTGTATCATGCTCACCTTCACTACACAATCACTGAACACAAAGTGGGTGAATAAGCAAATGTGGTGAAAAAAGCTGATGGTGCCCGGCTATGAAAAGATATAGCGTCTGGGGTCTTAAAGGCTTGAAGGTAAACAAGCGGCCATCTAGCTCAGAAGCAACAAAGCCCACATGGAAGAAGCACACCAGCCTGTGTGATTACGAGATGCCGAAGGGATCAATTATCAGGCATCAAAGAACAAAAAATCATACCATTGTGTGCTCACCTTCCTGATAAGATTGCTGAAGACATAGCGGGTGCATAAGCAAATGTGGCGAAGAAAGCGGATGGTACCCGGCTATGAAAATATATAGTGTCTGGGGTCTTAAAGGTTTGAAGGTAAACAAGTGGCCATCTAGCTCAGAAGCAGCAAAGCCCACATGGAAGAAGCACACCAGCCTGTGTGATCACAAGGTGTCGAAGGGATCAGGTATCAGGCATCATCAGAACAAAAAAATCATATCATTGTGAATGAGGTGGGGAGTGTGGAGTGGAGACCCAAAGCCCATTTGTAGGCCACTGGACATCTTACAGAAGAGTCTCAGGGAGGAGACAAGCCAGTCAGGGTGCGATGTAGCAACGATGAAACATACAACTTTCCTCTAGTTCCTAAATGCTTCCTCCACCCCCACCCCCACTATCATGATCCGAATTCTACCTTACAAATCTGGCTAGACCAGAGGATGTACACTGGTACAGATAAGAACTGGAAGGAAACACAGAGAATCCAGGGCGGATGATCCCTTCGGGACCAGTGGTGAGAGTGGCGATACCGGGAGGGTAGAGGGAAGGTGGGTTGGAAGGGGGGAACCGATTACAAGGGTCTACAAAGAACCTCCTCCCTGGGGGACGGACAACATAAAAATGGGTGAAAGGAGATGTCGGACAGTGCAAGATATGACAAAATAATAATTTGTAAATTATCAAGGGTTCATGAAGGAGTGGGGAGCGGGGAGGGAGGAGAAAAAATGAGCTGATGCCAGCGTCTTGGTTGGAGAGCAAAGGTTTTTGAGAATGATGAGGGCAGTGAATGTACAAATGTGCTTTACATAATTGATGTATGTATGGATTGTGATAAGAGTTGTATGAGTCCCTAATAAAATGATTTAAAAAAAAAGATTTTTGCCAGTTTAACCACTTCTAAGTATGTAATTCCATGGCAGATGTTGTATTCACCATGTTGTACACCTGTCACCAACTGCCTTCTTCTTTATAAAAAAATTCTAGATGGCACAGTTCTTTTAAATGAATTCCTTAAAGGATTAAAAGAACATGTCCAAATAGTAGAGTGAGAAAATAACTTTGTAAGCAAAAGCCTAACCCTAGAAGCCATGAGGGAAAAGAAAATAGACATCGACAATACCAAATTTAGGAACTTCCGTATAGCAAAACCATAAAACACAATTGTAGATTGTTTTACATTTGACCTTAGCCAGAAAAGCTGAGAAGCAGTGCCATCAGCTTTTAAGATATAAGACTAAGTAATTGCTTTTCTCTTTAAGGATAACCCGCTTCTGTTGCAAACTGGAGAAAGGATGTGAATAGACGGATCACACACAAAAATGTACAGTTAGCCTATACACATGAAAATATGCTCAACATCATAGTTAAGACCCAACTCACTGCCAGCAAGTCCATCGAACTGGACTCCTAGTGATCCAGTAGAACCGAGCAGTGCTGCTCCCTTGGGTTTTCAGGCTGCCCATCTTTAAGGGAACAGACAGTCTCATCTCTCCCTGGTTGGTTTGAACTACTGACCTTGTGGTTAGCAGGCTACCATGTAATCACCTATGTCACCAGGGCTATTTTCATACTGATGAAAAAAATAACAAGGTAAAATGAAATTAAAAAAAAATTAAGCCCCTTTCAGTTCATGGAAGCTTGCCATTTGTACCCAAAAATTGCCAATCAGGTCTGCAGAGCCTGGCGGGAAACAGGCTCCTCACACATTTGTAAATTGGTGAGCTGCTCTGGAAAATGAGTTTGCGGTTCCCTTTGAAGTTAAAATGTACATATATAGTCTCTGACTCAGAAATCATAACATGAGGAATCTACCATAGGGTAACTAAACTTAAGCTTGTGGAAATAAATGTGGACAAGAATGTGTCTTGCCTTTGTTACTTTTAGTACAGAACACTGGTGGGTGGGGAGTCTGACTTCTCAGTAGGGAACTCCCAGGCGACTGGAAGGAGTGGGTGCTTGACCACCAGCCCGTGATTGCCGATGCAGCCCCACCCAGAGGTGGAGACTCACTTTGAAAACCTCGTGGGGCATTTCTGCTCTGGGGTCTCTGAGTCAGAATCCACTCATTGGCAATTAGCAGGAGAAGTCAAATAATTTTATGGAAATGCTTACAGTAGAAAACGGGCGGTTAAAAACCATATGTCTTTATGTTATGTGAGAGAGCAATCTTGAGGGTAGGGATAAGGTCTAGGTACAAAGCAGTGTGTAATACTCCCTCACTTGTCTTTCTTGATGTTTTAGGAAAACAGAAAAGCACGTCCACATGTAAGGAAGGATTGTTTTAGAGTGTAAATAAGAATTTTCCCCATGGTGGGACCAATGGGAATGGGCTTGGGGCGGGAGGCTGGTTTTGTTGCTTGCTTTTGTACGTGGGCTTACTTTTTTAACCATGTGTTGCCTGTAGAAGTGTTTTAAAAGAGCAAAAAAGAACGACATTTTAAGAATTAAGAGGATCAGTGAGCACCCTTTATATAGTTTTCCACTCTCATGCGTTGAGTTAACATTTAAACATGAATAAATTTGATCTTGGGTTTGTAAGTCACTGTTGTCGGCATGCTTTGGGCTACAGGAAATGGAAAACCGGGTTCAAAGTGATTTAAGCAGATGAAGGAAAGCGTTATCTCCTGCCAACAGAGCTCCCAGGACTGCAATCTCTGCAGTTGGTTGAGTTCATGGTTCAATAGTGTGACCGAGGACCCGAGCTTGTTTGTGTCTGTGCTGTCCGTGCACGGTGCCTGCTTTATGGGAGTCTCACGCCTATCCAATGGCTTGAAGAAGCTCCACCGTTGAGCCTAGGTTTCTTCTCCCAGTCTCCTTGGACAGACAATATGTCGTCTCCCTCTGAACCAAAGACAGACTGGGGGGAGTGTTCTAAACCAAGCAACATGGTATTACCATTGGGAAAGGGATGCTTGGTGGGGGCTCAGCCTATGCCATTAGTAATGTTAAAGAGCAAAGGAAATATCTCCCACACAGTGTGATTCCAAATGTGTGCCCCCTGTCCTTACTGCAGGGAGTGTTTCCTCGTGTTCCTCTGGAGGGGGGTGGCTCACTGCATTTTGTCTGTGTGTGTTCTTAATCCTTTGCTAGAAAGACATTCAACTATAGTAGCAAGGCTTTTGCCATTAGCTGTTGTGTTTTTGTTTTATTTAATGGGTAGGGCTATCTTTATGTATTTCTTGCCTAAAGTAAATTCTTTTTGGGGGGTTTCAGTTTATTAGAATAATTAATCACTTTCTTTTAATAACTAATCGTTTTCTTCCAATTGATGCACTGAAAAAGAACTTTTCCCCCCCTCAGAATAAATTTTACATTGAAACCAAGCTTAACAGAGACTTAAAGGACGACCTTATAAAGCTGTTTACGGAACACGTTGCCGAAAAGCACATCTACAGCCTGATGCGTAAGTCGGCGACCCTATTGTCGGGGTGGCAAAGTGCCAGCAGTGACCTCATTGTGGTCGGGGAGCATGGCCAGGCAAGCCTCAACGTTGACCGCTTTGGAACCAGAGTGTAGGGAGTTTTGAAACCTTGTATAATATAGCGAGAGAATGCCGGAGGAATTGGAAATGTGGCTTGTAGGGTAGGATGCCCAGAGAACTGGCATGAGCTTAGCCAGGTCACTTATTGAACGATACCTTTCTATGTGGCCTGAGACTTGCTGCCACCTCTCCCCAGTAATTGGAGAAGTAACCACTGGGGTTCACTCTCACTTTGCTGCCAGTAGTAACTACGGAAGGAAAGGTCATGTAGGTTCCTCTGATTTGGGCTGTTCTGGCTCAGTCCTTTACTCTTCATTGTCTCCGGCGAGCTTCTTAGCCTCCTGTGGACCTGTGGTGTGTGAAATGGAGATTTGGAAGGTGTTGACCTTGCAGTGTGTATCTTTAAGGGAGCAAGCAGGTCAGCATGTCACGCCCACCCACTGGGCTGCCTTCCCTCCTGCCCTCACTGCAGACCTCTGCAAGTGGAAGTTGGGAAGTCCTGATACCTGGTGTGTTGGCATCCCTTAAAACAGTGGGTCTCCACCTTCCTCATGCCGTGACCTTTCATACAGTTCCTCATGTGGCGACCCCCCAACCATAACATTATTTTCATTGCTACTTCATCACTGTCATTTTGCTGCTGTTATGAATTGGGTGACCCCTGTTGTGAAAGGGTCGTTTGACCCCCAAAGGGGTCTTGACCCACAGAGGGGTTGAGAGCCGCTGCCTTAAAAGCTCCTTGTTTGTGTCGCTTTCCAGACTCTCACGTGTAATGATCGGGATTTGCCCTGTGCATCTTTTTCTCTCCTGTGAGTCATAATTCATTTCTTGCCACAGTAAACCTTTGCTAGACTTTACAAAAGAATTGTTCTGTTATTAACCCCAAGCTCGATTCTATTTTTTAATTTAGATTAAGGAACTTTTTGACATTTGGGCCAGCTGATTTCATTATTCTGTTCCTAAAAGATCCTAGAATCTTGGGCTATGACATTTTCTGTTTTGTTTTTTTTAAAGTTTGGACCGATGTTTACAAACATCCTTCAGCATTGCCTCCTGAGCTGTTTTAGCTTTTAATTAAAACTGCTCAGGGATCTCCTCAGGTGTTGTCATTTGTCTTTCAGTCTAAAAGAGAACACAGCGTTTGGAAGCTGTTTCTGTCACAGTGCTAGAGAGAAATGCTACCAAGCTTACCTACTTTGTAAACATGTTTTTACATCTGCCGGTAATTTGGAAGCCAATTTTTGTTGGGCATATACAAAGGCAATATTCAGAAGAAAATCGATTAGTTCATACCCGCTACCTAGAGGGATGTTCTTAATCGTTAACAACAAATCTCCCTCCCCTCCCCTCCTTGGGAAAGTGAGAGAAAGCCCGCACTGTGGTCGGAGTCAGCAGGGTCACGTCCATGGTGAGCAGGGCTGTGAAAGTGGGCAGCGGCTGCCCTTCATTTGAAGAAATGTCCTTGAAGCTGTCACCTTGGGGACAGTGCATTTCTGAACCTGATTATAGCTACTACAGAGCCTCCCGTATGGTGATTTGGGGGGAGGAGGAATGATTGAGGGAGTTCACTGTGTAATGCAAGCATCTAGGGAACATTTTGTTCCCCGAATGTAAATCTTTTAAATCATGTGCTTAATAGAAGCACTTCGGGCTCACCCACTATTGCTTTTAGAAAGCTTTACTCGCTTATTTCAGACCCTTCCTTGAATTGGCCCCATTAGAGCTCCGGGAGCCGGCACAGATTTGCTTTGGGAGTGCTGAACGAGAGCAGCACACTCTTGGTTGGCCCTCAGGCGGTTCTTTTTGAAAGAGGAACGTGAGTGAAGCCTTGGCCGTCGGGATGATGTCCTTCTTACAACACCTTTTTCTCTTCTTATTGCAGCTTTACTTTTAGAAGCCCAGTCGACACCTTTTCAGGTCACGCCTGCGACGATGGCGAATATCGTGAAAGGCCTGTATACCCTCAGACCAGGTACAGTGCACGGTTTCTATGGGGATTGGGCTTGTTTGTTTTGGCAGTTCCAGCCTTATCCAAGGGGGCATTGTTTCGATAGGTCTTGGTGAGGGCGATGGGTGTTGAGATTGTTGCTATCAAACACAAATTGAGTAGACTGGCACTGCCAGGACTCCCCCAGGCGCGCTGGGGACCACAGAAATCGGCCACGGGTTTGTGCAGCACCTATGAGGAAACAGTGCAAGAGAACTGGTAGGAGAACCTGCAGTAAGTGCAGCTGCATAGCCTGGCTGCAGCTCGGTCTTTGTTTGGATGGAGTTTCTTTCACTTGCCTGAGGGCACTCTGGAGACGCACAGACATTCACACTGACAACAGGGTGTTCACGGGCTGATTCTGTAACTTGCCAGGAGTCTGGAAGTGCTGGCCAAGTGACAGTCATTTTAGACAGGTGTTTCAGGACGATCCATAACCAGGGTAACAGAGCCAAATGTCAAAGACTCATTTAATTAGCGTGTACTTGGTTTTAGAATAATGGAGCCCTGCTGGTGCCGTGGCTCAGGCCTGCCTGCTAACCAAGAGGCCAGCCACGGGAACCCACCTGCCCCTTCTGGGAGAAACACGTGGCAGTCCGCTTCCATGAAGATTCCCAGCTTTGGACGCCCCGGACAGTTCTGCTCGGTGGGATAGGCTCGCTAGGAGTTGCATTTGGTCCTAGCATAAAAACACGGACTGAAAGGGATCCCAAGACGCTTCCTGATACAGGAGGACTTCAAAAAGGTCATGGGACACTGGGAATGAAAAGATACTGGATTTTTTTTTGGGGGGGGGGCTACCGGATCTTTTTCTGGGAACTTTTTGACACCCCTGTTATATCCTCCTGCCCGCTTATAAGCCCAGGCTCAGGGTGTGGCATAAATGGTTTTATTAATTTCAAAGACGAGATGTCAGGATTTAGCTCGTTAAGAGACAAAATTAAGTGGAAACTGGGTGGAAACAGACTGTGATGTCAGAAACTGGCTTCTTTCTCAGGCTCCTTTAGCCCCCAGTGGTGTCTGGAGTACGTACGTCTAATGTGACCCAACTCTGGGTCTGGACTTGAACTGTACACCACATGCATTTTAAAAACCACAAAATATCAAAACTCTCTTCTTTCATGTGTCCAATCAACTGACATGCAGGGGCCTCAAAAACTTTGGTGGAAAAATTCCATGATCTCGTCATTTTATTTTCCATGTCCTTTCTGAAGCCCCCTTGCATTTTTCTTTTTACGGTTTCTCAGAATATTCCACTTTATTACAGTGAGGAGAGCGGCTCAAGATTTCTCTGTTCAGTGCTAATTGTGTATTCTGTTAGAAGTCATCTCCCCACGCAGCGTGACAGACGTCTACATTCTCCTTCCCAAGGAGGCAAGTTTATCGTAACTTCACTCTACTTGTCAATCATAAAGAATAGAACCCCAGAAGAAGTTGATCATTAGGGCTCTAAACACATTGCAGCTACACATTTATCTGACTGCTGTGTTACCCACATTTGAGCTCTTAGAGTGGCATTCATACCACTTACAAGGAGAATTCTATATTCAAGAGTTGCCCTTTGGCAAAGGTGAATTCTGTCACAGGCTAGCCTTTTGCTGCCCTAGGCCCTTTCTGAGATACTTTTAAACGTATTTTGGCATTTACATGCCTTAGCAGTGCCCATTATGTTCCTAGTTTATCAAAGTGTTTTTATTCACTTGCCGGATTAAAGTTTAAGACTCTTTGAAATGATGGATTTTACCGGTGACAGTTTCTGCCACGGTAGTGGCTGCTTCTCTGGGACTGATCTTTGTAGAATAACTACACCTTTTTTTTTCCCAAGGAAAATGTCTTCTTTTTTTTTTTT
>NW_022103968.1:11031853-11038976 GCF_000313985.2 Echinops telfairi
ATATTTACATATGTACATGCCTTTATTTAGACCTCTATAAATGCCCTTTGCCTCCTAGCTCTTTCCTCTATTTCCTTTTACTTTCCTCTTGTACCACTATCATGCTGAGCCTTCATGTGAGTTTCAGTAATTTCTTTTGGTTACATGACCCTTGATAAAACCCTACCAGTACTCCGACACCCTCCTCACCATTGATGTGGATCATTTGTTGTTCTCTTGTCCTTGGGTTAACACCACTTCCTTTCCCCCCAGCTCCCCTTCTCCCATGGCCCCCCCGAACTGTCGGTTCTGTTGTTTTCTCCTGCAGATTGTTCATCCAGCCTATTTTATTTAGGCAGACCTGCAGAGATAGTAACATGTACTAAAACAAGACAGAACAAAACCAAGCAACAAAAGAAAAGAAAATGACAACAAAAACCCAATGACAGAAAAAACAAACAAAAATCCCCACAATACAACAACAACAGCAAGAAAAGCTTTTAGTTAGTTCAAGGACTGTTTGTTGGCCTTTAGGAGTGTTTTCCAGTTGAGTCTGATGGGGTGCCAAGCCCTGGCCCCAAAGTCTATTTTTGGTATTCCCTGGGGACTTCGTTGTTCTGTTCCCTTTGCTGTTCTGTTGCACGCTGTTAGTGTTTTGCCTCGGTGTGGTGCGATCATATCGGGCACAGTTCCCCCACTCTGTCTCCAGTGTTGTCCCCTGTTGGGCTATGGGTCAGTGGGGAGGTTGTGTCTCATAGTGGGGCCGGCCATGTGGTCTTCTCTGTGGATTGGCTGCTCTGAGCGGGAATGTTGTTGTCAAGGCTTGGTGGGCCAGGATGTGCTCCACTCTCTTCCTCCCCCTTCATTTGCTTCCATGTGCTCTGATCAGACATGTCCCTCTCCCCGAGCTGCAGCTTCAGTGCTGTTCTCTGAAATAAATTCTTTTGGGTGGGGAGGGGCAGGTGTCCACGTAGTTGGGATTGGGGCCAGCCCCTCAGACCTCTCCACTGGTTCCCTAGTCCATGCCAGCATGTCACAACATGTCGGCATAAAATTATTTTCATTGCTACTTCATAACTGTAATTTTGCTACTGTTATGAATTGGGCGGCCCTTGTGAAAGGGTCATTCGACCCCCAAAGGGGTCTTGACCCACAGGTTGAGAACTGCTGATCTAGAGACATTGCACAGCAGATTGCTGACACTTTAATCTGGATGATGGGCTATACAGTGCCCATGTTTTCCATTCCATCGGGTGGTGCGGATTATTATTTGGAAAGGGTGTTAGGCCAGTTAAATGTGGGAACCTCAGATGTAATACATTGCTTTCTTTGTTTCTTTGTCTTTAATAACTGCCTGGAATGTAAATCTAGTCGTTCTGGTTTTCCTCCCCCCTCCCCAAAAGGATGTAATGAATCAGAATCTCCAGTTGCATGAGCTAGCCAGGTGATTTTTATGTTCAAATGTAGGTTCTGAGTCAGTATATCTGGCAGGGAAAAGCAAGTTCTTAGCAAGTGGGCCAAATAAGAGCTAGCCGGCTCAAAGCCCTGGTCCTATCTGGTGGCAGATAGGTTAGAGTCCAGCTAGCTGTGATTGATTAGTTGTTGCCTGCTAACAACTGAGATGCTATTCAGACTCTGGGAAGCTGGACCTGAGCTGAGCTGGACGGAGGAGCCAGCCTTTTGCTGGGAGTGTCTGCGCATGAGTGTGTGCCTGGACTGTAGGGCCTTTCCCGGTATCTGTTCACCTGCTGGCTCTGACTGGGTCACTCTCCTGTTGGAGGTGAGATTGCCTCCGAGGACCCAGCAAGGAACCGGATTAAGCATGATGTGTCTGTGCACTCTTAGCTATTCGGAGCCTTTGGATGGCACGTTCCGTGCGTGCGCTCAGCTGCTAATGGAAATTAAACTTTGCAAAGTGGCTTTACTGTATGAAAGAGCATTGACATTTTGTGTGTGTGTGTGTGTGTGTGTGTGTGGTTTTAAATATTATGGACAGAATGTTTTCCAAAAGGGAATATTTGAAAGAGCTGCATGAAAAGAATTCCAAAAGGTTAGCTAGGCCACCAAGAAAGGAGAAGCCCAGTTCCATTGAGCCCCTGATGCAGGTGGGCATTTAGTACTCACTGCGTAGGGAGGCGAGAGTGTGATGTTTACTTGAATTTTTTGAATATTAGCAAATCTACTTTTTTTTGGGCGGGGGGGGGGAAGATAGACTTCTTAATTCATGGAAAAATCCAAGCAAACACAATACTCTTGTTTCAGGAATCAAATTGGTTACATCCGTGATAAAAGACAATAGAGAAGCTCAATACCATTAGCTAGAATAAGACTAGGGGCTAACTGCAGAATAGACCATCAATTGTTCCTAGCAAGTTCAGGTTGAATCTGAAGAAAATCAAAACAAGTTCACACAGTGACAGGTATAATATAGGCATGTACATATGTAAATATACTTATATATAACAATAGGCACATAGATCTATGTACATATATTTATATGTTAAGTATTAAGGTAGCAGACGGACATTGGGCCTCTATTCAAGTACTCCCTCAACGCAAGAACATTTTGTTCTAATAACCCAGTATTCTGTGATACTCAACTTCCTGACAAGATCACTGAAGACAAATTGGGTACATAAGCAAATGTGGTGTAGAAAGCTGATGGTGCTCGGCTATCAAAAGATAAAACATCTGAGGTTTTAAAGGCTTGAAGATAAACAAGCGGCCATCCAGCAGAGAAGCAACAAGCCCACAAGAAAGAAGCACACCAACCTGTTTGATCATGAAATGTCGATAGGATCCCAAATAAACAATTATATCGATGTGAATGAGGGAGAGGGTGGAGTAGTGACCCAAAGCCCATCTGTAGACTATTGGACATCCCCTCACTCTAAAAGATCAAAGGAAGGGTCAAGCCAGCCAGGGTGTACCGATGAAACATTCAACATTCCTCTAGTTCTTTAATGCTTCATCACCCCCATCCCCCACTATCATGACTCCAGTTCAATACGAATTTGGCTAGACCAGAGCATGTACACTGGTACAGGTAAGAGCTCTAAACACACGGAATCTAGGACAGATAAACCCATCAGGAACAATAATGGGAATAGCAATACCATGAGGGTTGGGGGAAGGTTGGAGGAGAAAGAAGGAAACAATCACAATGATTGCCTTATAACTCCCTCCACCCAGGGTGACACACAACAGAAACATGGGTGAAGGGAGACAGCGGATGATGTAATATATGAAAATAATAATAATTTATAACTTATCAAGGGTTCAGGAAGGTGGTAGAGAGAGGGAAAAATGAGCTGATACCAAGGGCTCACGTAGAAAGAAAATGTTTTGAAAAGGATGATGGCAACTTATATACAAATGTACTTGACACAGTGGATGTATGGATTGTTAGACGAGCTGTTAAGAGCCCCCAATAAAATGATTCAAAAAAAAAAAGTCCTCAAGTGCCAAAATTCTACCTTAAGTACATCTGTTGGTCCAGTTGCGGAAATTTTGAACTTCGCATTGAGTTGTACTCCATACTGCAATCCTTGATCTTCATCAACAAGTCCTCCTCACGTTCACCAAGCAAGGTGGTGTCATATGCATACTGCAGGTTATTAACAAGCCTTCCTCCAATCCTAAAACTACAGTGTTCTTCATCTAATCCAACTTCTCGGATTATTACTGAGTTGAAACCATGCAGTATCCCCTTGTTCTGTGCACATAACCTCCTCCCGGTCGGTTACAGGGTTGCATGAGCTAAATGGAAGCACTCTGGAGTTCTCATTTTTGTGTGTTCTTCACACAGTCACATGCGTTTGCATGGTCAATGAAACAGAAGTAGACATCTCTCTGTTATTTCAGCCAAGCTCCATCTGATGTCATCAATGGTACCCTCGTTCCATATCCTCTTCTGAATCTAGCCTGAACCTTTTACAGCTCCCTGTCAATGTACTGCTACAACCATTGTTGAATGATTGTCAGCAAAGTTTTATTTGCATGTTCCATACTTTGAGCATTCTGTGAGGTCACCTTTCTCGGGAATGGGTACAAATATGGATTACGTCCAGTCAGTTAGTCAAGTGGCTGTGTTCCAGATTTCCCTGCGTAGACGAGTGAGTGCTTCCAGTGTTTCCTCAGCTTGTTGAAACATTTCTCTTGGTATTCCATCAATTCCTGGAATCTCGTTTTTGGCTAAATGCTTTCAGAGCAGCTTGGACTACTTCCTTCAGTACCATTGATTCTTGCTCATGCGATACCTCTTGAATTGGTTGACTGTTAACTAGAATAGAATGTCAGAAAAATGTTTTCTTCTGTTTTATTGACTATGTACAGGCCTTTGACTGCAAATCATAACAAACTATGGAAAACATTGAGAAGACTAGGAATTCAAAGCACTAATAGTGCTCATGCAGACCCCGTACATAGACAGACTAAGAGGTCATTGTTAAACAGAAGAAGGAACTACTGCATGGTTTAAAATCAGGAAAGGTGTGTATCAGCAGTGCATCCTTTCACCATACTTAACTCAATCGGTATGTGGATCAAATAACCGGATAAGCGGGACTAATAGGAAGAAGAACATGGCTTCGGGATTAGGGGACTACCCCTTAACAACCTGCAATCTGCAGAACCACCCCACCTGTTTGCTGAAAGAGAAGAGAGCTTAAAGCACCGACTCCTGGAGACTAAAGATTACAGTCTTCAGTATGGGTGATGCCTCAGTATAAAGAAAGCAGAAGTCCTCAGTGGACCAGTAAACAGCAGCATGATAAATGAGGAAGAGATCAAAGTCAAGGGTTTCATTGTACTTGGATCTACAATCAGCACTCAGCAACGATGCTAGCAGCCAAGCAATCTACTACTGTATCGCTTAGAACATAACTGCTGCAAAAGACCCCCTTAAAGTGTAAAGAAGCAAAGGTCCCCCTTTGAGGACTGTGATCTACCTCACCCAAGACCGTGGTGTTTCGGTCACCTCCTGATCGCGTGCTAGCTAGACAATGAATAAGAAGAGCGAAGAGCTGATGCGCTTGAACGAAGGCATTGAGACCTGTGTTGACGGACCGACCGTACACCGCCCGAAAATGAGCCCACTTGTGATGGAGGAACTACAGCAGAAAGTCAGGATGGCAAGGCTTCTTTTCACGTGTCTTGAACATTTTCTCAGGAGACACTAGACAAGGATCATCAGAAAAGAAAGACCCCCAGTGAGATGCATTGACACGTTGGGTGTGCAAACAGGCCCAGGAGTGTGCAGGACCAGGGAGTGTCTCGTCCGGTTGTGCCTCGGGCACCACTCAACAGCAGCGGCAACAGTTAGTTTTTGACCTTGACTCTCCCAGTCTGTGTCTCACATACTCACTCCATCTTCCTGATTGGTACCAATACTGTGCAGCAACACTGTCTCTCATCCTTGTCACACTGGACACATGTGTTCTCAGGTTTCAATTTGGCTTTTTATTTTGTTACTTGAGAGGTTTTCCCTATAGATTACCCTCTTGATTCTTCTTAATAATTGGGTAATAATTTAATTTGTTTTTTCTTAGAGTATTTAATATTCATTAATTTAACATGGATCCAAATAGGTTTTTGTTTTTATACTATGACCAGTTACCCCACCCTCTCACTAAGTACACCCCTTCTTTTTTATGTCTGTGTATCTTACTACCTGGCCTTGGCTATTTGGTGGGGGGAGAGGGTCAGTTTTAATCATTTATTTTGTAAATATTGGTCATAATTGTTTAGCTGTGTTTTAATTAATGCCCAGTAGGCCTGCTGGATTCCCGGGAGCCTTCTTCTAAGTCCTTCGCACTTTAAATTCTTGAGCCATCTCATTCGTGCTTTGCTCCAAGCGTTTTTGGTGGCTTGGGTTGATTCAGTCAGCCCACTGTGTAAAATGTCGAAGGGCCTGCTTTTCTCTCGTACCAGAAAGCCTTCTTTGAAAGGAAATTGAGCCTCTGCATATGTGCTTTCCTGGGGGCTGGCAGTTCTTCCCATGTTTAACTTGGTTTACTATGCATTGTTTTATTCTTGGAACAAAAGAGAGTGCCGTCTCTTCTAGCTGATGTAATCTGTCCATATGCCTTTTCTTACTGACTCTCTTCCTTCCCTCGCAGAATGGGTTCAGATGGCTCCAACTCTGTTTTCTAAATTTATTCCAAACATTCTCCCCCCGGCGGTGGAATCGGAGCTTTCTGAATATGCTGCTCAAGATCAGAAACTTCAAAGAGAACTGATGCAGAATGGGTTTATGAGGCAAGTGCTTCGTATTGTTTTTCGGTGCTTAAATACGCCACTGCCTTTGGCCGGCATGGCCTAGAGAGGGGCTCACCGTCTCAGGATGGGAATCCTGGGCAAGCCTCAGTGCCCTGAGAGCTGCTCCCAGTGGCGTCAATGCTGAAGATGGGTTTTGATTTTCTGAAAGGTTCTCTGCACTACGTCAGTTTTTATGATTTGATTTCTCATTGCTTGGGCATTTTGTCTGAGCAACCTCCAAGAACCCGTTCAAATCCAATGGTCTCATGTTACTTCTGAACATTTGAAAGAGTGTTCTAGAAGTTTTATGGTTAGTGGCAATGGGCTTTTATCCCTAACCTCACTAATCGGCTTTTAGAATGTGTAGTTCATATTTCCACTTTTACCTAAATTTCTAGTGTTCTTAAAAGGTATGCCACCTCTTTATATTGTGGAAATTTTACATTCCTTGGTCTTGATTTCTACATTTTTGTTAACTTTTCCTAAAATTTAGAATTTAGTGCCATGCCCATAATTCCAGAAAATTTTGGAAAGTGTATGGTTTCAACTCAAGTAAATGAAACATAAAAATGATGTAACTCCCTACAGGGAACCATGGGTTTGTGTCACCATCCGCTTTCCCCTAGCCCTTCCTGGCTACCAGGCACTTAACATTCCTATTTGACCCCTCCCTCGGGTGGACTTTCCCTTCCAAAGTACTAAGGCAAAAAAAAAAAACCTCAGGAGAGGCAGTCCTGCGTTACAGCGAATTTGTCCCGGATCATTTTGATGTGTGCCAGAGTGTATTAGTCTGGGTACTTTGGAGAAACAAATCCACAGCAACTCATGTATAAGAGAGAGTTCTATGCAAAGAAAATGTGCATCACGAAAACATCCCAACCCAATG
>NW_022103968.1:11039214-11058891 GCF_000313985.2 Echinops telfairi
AAGCTGAAGCAGGGAACTGCTAAGGCAGCTGCACCCGGTGCAACCATCACAAAACAAGAGACCCGAGAACTAGAAAGGCGAGGCTTCACAACCCATTTATCCCTCCGCCTTTCAATTAGCCCCACATGTGATTATCGGCCAGGTTGGCACAATTAACTAACTCACAGAGTGATCTGCATATACCTCTCACGTTTGTCAGGAACACCAAACCTTTGAAGCCCGGATGTTTTCATTCGTATTTGGGAGCTGAGTTGACCAGTTCTTCTCAGAGTTCTCTCTGGCCTGGGAGGCAGAGGAGGAAGGTAGCTCAGAAGGTTTCTTGGAGCTCTCCAGAACACTGTGTGGAGCTGTGTGGACACATCCAGGACGGTCCCCTGGGCCTCACTCTACAGTGGAGACGTGAGAACAGGGCAGGGCCAGAGCTTGTAGTAGCTCAGATAGAAAGTTTGCTTGGATGGGGCGAAGACTGGCTCCTGCAGTAAGCCGTGCGGGAGCCATCTCTGACCTCCTGTGGCGTCCCTGTTGCCAAGAGGCAGACATCAGACACACCTCTACGTCCCATCTTTGCCTGCTCTGACACCAGCCCTTCTTCCACAGCATTCTCCGTCTGTGCTGGTGTGGTGAATTCATTGCAGTGGCTACAGAGCTCACAGACAGTACTTAGAACTATGGGGGTTATTAGGAAAGTTAATAGGTTACCACAAGTCAGGATTAGGAGACAGTAAGGACCCTGTCATCGGTCTATAACACCTCTTCTCCACCAGCAACCCAGTCTCCCTCTGGTCCTTAGCCTCTCAGGCCACAAAGTCCCCTGGCTTCTGCCTTCCTGGGCCAGGAAGCCCCCCTGTGGCTCTTTGTCACAGTCCTGTCCCACACATCGGCTTGATGGTCTTCCTTCTAGCCCCTGCTGTGTTCACACTCGGTTGACCTCTTGCTGTTTTCGTAGGCTGGGTTTCTGTTTAACCTTGGAGAGTTGGGAACGAAGGTTGTGTGTTGGAAGTCGAGGTTCTAGATGTATAAACTCCAATGTCTTCCCTTTGGGTCAGCACAAGCTTGCTGCACGATGTTTGGTGTCAGGAGCAGTGGGGGACGGGGTGGTGATCGCAGTGGTGTCCTGTGAAAGTGGCAGCAGGAGCGGATGGGCGTGGACCTTGTGCTCCTGCCCACGTTGGGTGTGCTTTATAACCTGTAGGAGGCCCTGGGGTGCCTGTGCCTGCTGCTAGTCATTACTACACCCTAGCCCAGCAGTTCTCAACCCGGGGGTCGCGACCCCTGTGGTGGTTGAGCAACCCTTTCTTAGGAGTCGCCTGATTCATGACAGTAGCAAAATGACAACGATGAAGTAGCAACAAAAATAATTTTAGGGTTGGGGGGCTCACCACAACACGAGGAACTGCATGAAAGGGTGGCAGCATTAGGAAGGTTGAGAACCACTGCCCTAGCTGTAAGCGGAACCAGAAAAGAAAGTGGGAGACTGGTTAGCTGAGAGATTATCCAGAAGCAGGTGTAACCATCTGGGCTAGCATTTTAATAATCTCTGGAGACTATGAATTATTCTCTAATTTCTTCATTTGACAAGTGTTTTGTAAGTACCTGGGATATGCTGAGCACGGTTGCAGGGACTGGGCGGTGGCAAGGTCCCCACTGTCAAGGAGCTTTGCCTTTGGGTGGGATTTAAAGCTGCAAGATTTGATTGGAACACTGTCCAGGGTTGAGGAGAAGAAGGTCCATGCAAGGAAGGTGTGTTAAGAGGACGCTGGAGGAGTGGCCGATGAGGTAGAGGAAAGGCAGGGATGTGCAGGGTCCCAGAGGCCCAGGGAGAAGAGGCATTTCTGGGAGGACAAGATTGGCCAGGTAATGCTGCTGAAGGACGAGGAAGCGGCCTCTGTCAGACTGCTGTCCAAGCTCACGCCCGTGCACCTGGGCCATTTGACTGAGAAACTGGGAGCCGGAGACTCACAGGCAGCAGGGGCCGAAGCAGAACTGCCTTTCTCGTGTCTCCAGTAGACCAGCTGCCGCTAGAGGTACTTGAAAGTGAGCTGGCTAGTAGAGGTAAAGGTTCCTGCTCGTCCTCCAGCAGGACGGCTACTGTGGGCCACTCGGATTCTGGGGTTTCTCAAGGCTGTGGGCAGTGTGCAGTCTCACAAGAGGACTTTTGAGGGTCGAGTTTGAATGAGCTGCTCTGTTTCGTTTTGAAATGAGGAGGCTAGTTGTAGAACTTAGATTCACCTTCAAGGGATGTTTGAGACCACGGGTATTTTCTGGAACCTAGTACAAACTGCCATGCATTTTCCTTGCTCTGTTTAATAACTTCCCATATTTAAAAGACAGGGCCCAGTAACTAAGAATGCCCAAGTTACGTATGCACTCAGCTTTTACGTAAATTTAATGTCGTTTTTATAAATAGATTGTTGGTACAATTGACATAAGCTATCTGCTCCCCTCCTGTTGACCCTCCTTGTTGTCTCGTCTCTAGAGGTGACCAGTCCCGGAAGAGAGCGGGGGACGAGCTGGCTTACAGTGAGTACTGGTGCTCCTCCCACCCCCCCACCCCACCCCTGGGGGGCTGTGGCTGTGAGGATGCCATGGTGGGAGCTGCAGTGAGTGTGCCACCACCCACTGTGCCCTTGATGGCGTTCCCATTAAGCTGCAGCACCTCTGAAGCCCAGTGGGCCGCAGTTGTCCAGAGGCCATGGGAGCACAGAGCCTCAAGTGTCTGCTGCTGGTTGTCGGTGCTGATGAGAGGACCCTGTCTTGCTTGCAACCCAGCCCGGAGGAGAGGGGACAGGGGAGAGGGAGGGGAGCTGTCCCACCAGAGTCCTGGGTTATAGTCGTTCTCCCATGACCCGGCAGCCTTTTGGTTGTCAGCCAAGCACTTGGCTGCGGGAACCACCTGGGTGCCTCGTTTGTGTCTGCTATTCTACCAGAACAGGGTCATGGCGCAGTGTCCCTTCCCCGTGAGCCAGCCTCTCTTCCCAGCATTCACCATGCAGTCCAGTCACCCACATCGTTTCGAGGGGGAGTGCGTATGGAATGTACAGATCAATGCTCGTATCCAATGCTGTGTTCTTTGGAATTTTTCAGGCAATTCATCGGCATGCGCAAGTTCCAGGGGCTACAGATAGTGATGGCCACAGCTGTGCTTTTGTTTCTGCAAAGAGGGCGCGCCGGACTGCAGAGACACCCCAGCCCTCCCTGCACAGCCGGCATCCTGTAGAAACTCGGGGGTGGGGCCTCTGTCCCTGGGCTGTTCTTGGGAACAGATGTTGGACTTTTGACATTGGTTTGTAATGTTAAAATAATTTTAAACAAAACTAACAAACCGAAAATAAGCAAACAAAACCCCAGTCAATTGCTGCTAGACTTTGGGACGATTTGGGAACGGGACAATCTCATACTGAGCTCGTGCTTGCTGCCACGAGGAACAAGCGTCTTGAACAGTGACCACTGCAAAGTGCAAGCCAGCAGCTTCCTCCAAAACTAGAGCCGCAGGACCCTCCTCTTTAAAACTCGCACTCTGTTCCTTGGTGGGCGGGGCCCCTCCTGCTCCCTCACGTTGGTCTCACTTGTCAAGGTCCCCTTTGCTCTGAAAACAATACAGTGTTGTTTGTCCATCCCCAAACAACCCCTCCTCAGAGTTAGTCTCTGTTCCGCATTAGGACGTCTTGTTAGAGGGAAAGGCTCGCCCTTCCGCCCTCCCTTCTCTTTCCCCGGACTCTGTGCCTTGAGTTCTGTGCACGTTGCCACCGTGTGACCCTGTCAGACTCACAGCTGCTTCCTGAAGAAGGTGGCCAGTGGGACTTGGGAACAGGATGCTAATGAAATTGGCAACTAGGGGCATGTTGCAAGGGCTCAGATTCTCCCCCAGCTCCCCCTTTGTCACACACAAGATGTCGAGATCAACTCACTAGACATGTCTAGCCCCTCCCTCCCATCTCGCCAGCTGCTGTCAGGTCAGGGTGCTCGTTTGGGGGTGGCCGCTCTGCACCAGCACGGCCCTCTTGCTCAGTGTTGAGAGCAGCTCTCTGCCACGCACAGGAGGCAGGTACGGTTATGGAACCTAAACGGAAGGGATGGGGTGGGCACCTGATCCATTTAATCTTAAAAGAGTGAGCAAAGTAGTTAGAGAAAAGTCTGCAGTCAGCCTTCGAACATGTTGAGTTCTTGGTTGAGGTGGGGGAAAGTGGCACTGTTCTTCACAGTGCCCTCCCTCCCTGCTGGGGCAGAGCCGAGCTGTTCCCTGTGGTGGCCACTCCCTGGCCTGTCTCCTTCCTCATAAAGGAAACACCTAAACAACCATTTCTCAGCTTTGTTCAACTCTAAATGGAGCATAGGTGTCAACGCTATTCAGCAGAGTCAGAGTTGTGGGCCATGAAGGTAGACATGCCAGGGGTGCTGTTGCGAGGTGCCTCTGGGGCAGGGGGGTGGTGAGTTAGAAGGGTGGTGTGGGGAGCAGAGCTGGGTCCCCTCTCCCAGATGGTCAGAGAAGGACAGTCTGAAATACTGAGCAGGCCGTGGTGGTAGGTTCTGCAGAGGACTTGGAGTTGGACATGTCCCTGGGAGCACCTTAGAGAGGGGCGGGTGAACTTGGGGTGGTTGTGAGGCCCTAGGCGCACTCTCAGGCAGCCCTGTGCCCAGAGATGGGGTCCATCTGTCACCTCCTTGTCTCCTGGAGAATCTCGGGGCCGTTTCACCACGAAGTCCAGGTACTTCTTTTTCCCACGGGAATGTGTAGATTGATCAGTGACACCCGGAACAGAAGGCTCATGCTAATCCTCACGAAAGTCCAGCAGACCGTTGTCTCCGCGTGAACCCTAACGACGCTCCCAGATGCATTTTCTGAGAGAGGACTGATCTTTTTTTGACAACACAAGAACTTTCCCTACAAAAGCACTAATCACCATGTGAACTGGCATTAAAATCTGTGGATGTTCTTGCGTTTCTAACATAATTGCCCTGGTCTGATATCTTTACTGTCTTTTTATTGTGTACATATTAACAGAAAGTAGGCAACGCTTGCAAATTTTGTTTCCTGTAAGTTTTTGCCTTGATGAGGCGGGGTTTGGTGCTGTAGAGCTGTGATCGGAAGGCTCTATGGAAATGGTTGTCCCTGGTCCTCACAGGGGCCCTTCTGGGGTAGCCTGGCACGATGAAGAACTTGCCACTCTTAAGTCAAAATTGACCATGTGCATGTACTTGGAATGCTTCATGGAATTCTTCATTTGAAACCCAGAAAGAATGAAGTTGGCCCTCCATTCCTATTGACTGAGTACCACTTGCCAGAAGACACCGTCTTGTCATGTTTACGTGTGTTCTTGCCAGTGCAGTATCCAGGCAGAGCCGCGCCACCGCGGCCAAACCGTGACTTTGGTGGATCCCACGTCTTGTCCCTGCCGCTTGATTAACTGGCTAACTGGACAAGGATGCAGGGGCAGCCTGAAGCTAGATTCTTAACAGAGAGCCCGCTCGTCTCCTGGTCCTTTTCAGCCACAGGGCGGCCCGAAGTAATGACCTGTGAAACCAAATCGATGCTAGCTGTTTGGAGAGCAGGCCCGCTGCCTTCTCTGTCACAGCTGAACTCCCACCCGCCGGGAACCAGGGCTTTGTGTTCCTGGTGCAGGAAGCGCCCAGGAAGGATGGTGAGCCTTCCCGAATCGTTCTTGGGGTGAAGGACACGAAGCAAAAACCTGGATTACGTGAGGTGCGTTAAAAATAGTGCCTGAGAACGTTACCTTTTCTGTCCCTTTCCTAAGTCTGAGGCAGTGACCCTCCCTTCCTTTAAGGACTCGGGATGGAAAGGCATTGGGTGGCGGATGGGCGGGGCGCCTGCAGGAATCCGGTGCCCTCCCACCTTGAGGACTGCTCAGGTGTCTGCGGGCACCTGCCTGCCAGGGGCCGCGACCCCTTCCCTCCCACACAGCCTGCTTCCGGGCTGGTGGCAGATTTGCACGCATTGCTGATCGATTCCTCAGGAAGTCTTGGAGTTGCATCACCTCACTCCTGTGTGCTGACCTCCGTACCGAAGGAGTGGAGGAAGCCTTTGGGCTCGCAGGGCTTCAGAGTGGTCTGCCCGGGCACTCGCTGAGGTAATGAATGGTGGTCTCCCAAAGCAGACGGGCTGCTGCCATTGCCCAGTGCGCAGGAGCCCTGGGATCATAGTGTCTCAATGACGCGGGCTAACCCACCCGAGTCACCGTCCCGATACTGTCCAACTCTCAGGGCTGGCTGCGTTGTCTGTAATGTTCCAGGGCGGTTCGTTATTCCCGTGATTGTTAATGTGGCGGCTCAGCCTTGCCTTGGAGCTAAAATCCAGGTGTTTGTAATCAGCAGCTATTATTAAAATAGCTAAGCATTGTTTTATGGGTAGACGCTAATGTGAGCTATGGAGAAATGTACTAAAACGCAGAACAAACAAAAGCAATCCCGTGAGTTAATCAGTCACTGGATGTTTCGAGTTGGATTTTTCTTTTAAAAATTTTTGTAAAATTTTAATGGTGTCTTTGTGTGGAGTATTAACGTTTACTTAGTCCAAACCTGGGCTGCCTCAGGGGACTTTGAGCTCCTAGTGGGAATGGGACTCTCACTTGACGACCTGCGTGGGAGGTGGGCACTGTTTTCAATAGGGCCGCCTCGGTTCAAAGTCTGCGGCATCCAAAGCCAGGGAGGTCCTCCCATCACATGCACTGTGGTCCCATTGCTGGCCACCGGGGAGATAGGGCTCCTATTCCATTTCCACCGCTTCTCAACTAAGTCCCCGAGGTGCGGCCGAGGCCCTGGTTTAGAGTTTGGACCTCTGCCGGAGTCGGATGGCACGATGCTGGACAGCTACCTGCTGTGTGAGGAGTGCAGCTGCAGGACCGTGAGAGGGCAGCGTCCTCGTGGGCCCTGCCATGCCTGCTCCACATGGCCAGACATCATCTTCACCTCGGGGTGGGCTCTCGTTAAGGACCATGTTCATGGCTTACAATTCTGAGAAATTGATCATGTGGCTTTGGGGTTATAAATTCTGTGGATTGCAAAAAAATAAATATTTTCTATTGATTCTCATATGTCATTTCCATGTTGTGACGATTACTAACAGGTGCCCGTTGTTAACCACATGACAGCTCACGTGCTTTCATTATTCTGGTTTGACAGGAGAAAGTCATGAAATAGGAAGTGAAGGGGTGCTGTGGGGACAGCGCGTGGAGATCAGATGTAGGCAAGAGGCTTCTGCCATATCCTCCCCTCACTCCCACCCCCTCGAGCCAGAATTCAGAGGAAGCCTTGGAGTCTGGTCCCTGCTGGGGCTTGTGCTCCAAAGACTTGGAGCCAGAGGGTGTCTGCCACTCAAGCTCTTGTTCATCCAAGAACACTGGTGGGTGCAATTCATCCTGACTTTCAACGCCTGATGGACTTTGACGCACGTCGTCTGTGTCAGGGTGCCATCATGCTCAGACATTCTGATGAATGGGATAAACCAGGGACCTGGGACACACGAACTGTGTGACAATGCAGTGGGATTGTGAGCATACAGTAGTCATGTCTGGCAGTGCTGGTTTTCCATTTGTAAACGTGTGTACGTGTGTGTGTGAAATTATAGACGTGTACACGTCATTTTTTAAATGCACATTTGTCAATCTTTAATCAACTTTCTAACTTGTGGGTGTGTTTGACCTGCTATCATGCAAACTTACCATCTTGTTTGCTGTGAAATTAATTAATAGGTTTTATGAGATGGTATTAAATTTCTCATGCTGTCTTTTTGAAGAGTGTGTTCATAGGTTGTTCTCAGAAGGCCAATCCTTTCTCCTCCCTTTCTCTCTCTCGTGCGTGTGCACACAGCTGCTTCACTTGTGCTATATTATAATGATGGCTCACACACACACACACACACACACACACACACACACACAGCTGCGTCACCTGTGCTGTATTATAATGGTGGCTGCGGTTTGGCCACATACAGCAGGGTTTGGTGACTTTTGACCTTTTATTTTCGGCATCTGACGTTCTCCTTCAAATCTGCCTTCTTCCCCCAGTCAAGTTGGGTGGTTTGTATTCTATCCAGTACATGCGTCTTCTAGATAGAGCTTATTTGTGTGCTTATTTCTTGGGCTCACCCAGTTCCCAGTCCCAAACTCAAAAGCATCAACGAGTGAACATTGCAGGGCTCAGCTGAACTTCCTATGTGCCCTTGGGTAGGTTACGTTCAGAGCCTTAATTTCCCCTTTTTAATATGAGAGTAAGTTAGCGATTGCTACAGAATCGTGGAACCCTTTATCAAAACATCAAAATGTGAAGCTATCACTCAACATGTAGATCTGTATTTCTGGCCACCGTGTTCCCATGTCAACTTGTGTGTTCTTGGATCTCCGCCACTTCAGAACGGCAGTTTGAACCTCCCTGAAAGACCACTAGTGCTCCTCAGTTGCATCCGAGGAAGGAAAAGATGAGAAGGGGCAGGGGCAGGCCTGTAGAGGGGACGGCATAAGACAGCCCTGCTACCCTCCAGAAGGGAGCCGAGCGCATAGTGATGGGAAAAACCCTCAGCTCACCTCTGCTGGCCTTTTCTCGACTCACGGCTGTGGTTTTCTACTGAGTCCGCGTGATTGTCCTGTGTCCTTCAAGACAGTTGACCCAAGTTAGTCCTTTGGAATGTCTAAAAGCAGTTGCGCCAACTTTCTGAGCTGACCGACCTCTCTACCTTGAATGTAAGTGGCCCAGCAGATCCCTGGGAAGCGGCTGTTTTGATTGGACCTTTGTTTTGAGGCAGCCCAAGGAGATTAAGACAAGTGTCCTGAGAGAGCGTGTCCACAGCTGTGCGTTGCAGGCATGTTTAAGCATGCTTTGTTGGGCACGGACCCTTGCACGTATGGGCAGGGCCCCTCCTGGCAATACTTCACTTGCTCTCCTGTGAGGCTCCACCCCATAAGTCACTAGCAATAGCTTCTTACCTTCGGTGAAAGGCTTCAGTTACCAAGAGAGAACCCTTACCAACTTCCTAATTACCTTAGTGCCTAATAATATTCCTGAAATTATGTTTTTAAATGAGCACACGTATGAGGAGAAATACATTAATTCTACCCACACAAAGAACATCTTTAACCCCCCTCGGTAAAAGTGGAAGCAGAAGACAAGGGCATGGAAGGTTTAAGAAGTGCAGCTAATGAATTTGATGGATATGGGGGTACAGGTAAAAGAAACAAAACATGTTTTAAAGAACACATCTGGTATGCTTACAGAATTGATCTTGTGCCAGGTCATATTTCAAAAACACCAAATCATTGCTGATTCAGTGACCTTACAGGGCAGGGTAGATCCACCCCTGTGGACTTAACAGCTAGAAAGCCTTGTCTTTCTCCCGTGGAAGGGCTGGTTTTGAACTGCTGACTTCATGATGAATAGCCCAGTGGGTAACCACTCTACCACTAAGGCTCCTTTACCAAAGGTAGACCTTGTATCCTGGCCACCATGCAGTTACATTAGCAGTTCTGACAAGGAAAAAACCATACTTGGGTAAATTTTTAAATACTAGGTCAATTCAGTGAAATCATCATAGAAATTAGAAAATAACTCAAAAATCAAATTTTTAAAAAGTAGAGGTGGTCCCCTGGTACCAAATGCCCAGTTTTGGAAGGCCAAGTTACAAACTAGCTTGTGAAGGCTGGACATAGACAATGGTCCGTAATGCTAAACAGGTGCCACTTTGCAGCACACCTCAAGACGCTGTTACTGCTGCGTTATATATGTCGAAGATGTTTTGATGTGTCTGAAAGTACTGCCTTGATGTTTTGATGCATGGGAAAGTACACTGGGGACTATATACTAAGACATTAACAGATGTTGGATGCCAACTGTCCTGCGTTAAGTACAGATTCAATTTAAAGACAGACTTGGGAATAGAACTCATTTGTAAACTGGGGGCTGCCTGTACACAAAACTTAGAGGATGCAGCTAATTTATATATGAGGCCGTTTATAACTAAGCACTTTCATTAGAAAACCGTTAAATGAGAATTTTAACGAGCTGATCACGGGCAGCAGGAATACATGCAGTGGGATAAAGGGAGAAACGTCCAGTAAAGCCAAGAGTAGCATTTTCCAAGGCTTCCTGCAGAGGGGGAGGCTGCGTGAAAGGCTCTGGGAACTTGCTGGGGTAGTGGTGGGGTCTGGGCTGCTTGTGTCAGGACCAGGGAGCAGGTCCCCACATCCCACTTCTGCAGCTTGAACTTGGCCCTATGGACCATTCCCCCTGCCTCCCCTCATGAGTTGCCTGGCCATCTCCCACTCAGGCAGGCAGGCAGTTCTCCAAGGATACCTTGAGGGTGTATCGCTCAGGAAGAGGGAGTGCAGACTACAAGGGTTTCGTGGGACATTAGAGGTGCATCCCTTTTCCTTGGCCAGACTTTAATTGGGGTGCAAGCGCTGTGTCCACCGTGCAAAGGGCAGCCCACAGCCTGTCCAGCTAGGTCAGTATGGTTTCATCTCCTGCAAGAGCGGTTCCTAGACCCCCAGACTCCTCCCTTGTGCGTCTCTCGGGCTCCTCAGCAGAGCTGAAGGCATCCTCTCAAAAGGATGTTGGGTGTGGGTTTGTCTCAGGGACTAAGTGTGGCCATAGGCCACAGCCAGAGACCCACAACACAGGCTTGAAGGTGGACATTTCTGGGGTTTGCTCCTGGTGGCCTGGCTGTTGGCTGACAGATCTAGAGTACAAATTCCAGACCCCAGCAGCAAATGCACCTGCCCAAACCAACTGCCCTGAGGTGACGCTGACTCCTGGTGACTTCATAAGGGTCTTCAGTGGCTTCATCAGAAAATCACCAGGCCTGTCTTCTGAGCGGATTGAAGTCCCAGCCTCAGGCTAGCAGTGGTGTTCGCCAGCTTGTACCTCCAGTGTGTTCCCCGTGGCTCTCATTTCAGAGGTCCAGGGGGAGTAGTGGGTTATGTGTTGGACTGCTACCCCTGAGGGTCAGCAATTTGAACATATGACGGGGTACCCAAAAGAAACCGGAATGCATGGTATGCATTTTTCCCACTAGGTGAGCTCTGAGTTAGCGCACCTAGTGGCTTCACCTGGGAAGGTTCTCTCGGGTCAGTGAATTTTTTCATGAAAGTTTCATTTGAGCCTCATTTTTTGTGATGACCGATTTAAGAGAACAGCATGTGGCTGTGAAATTTTGTTAACTGCATGGGAAAAATGCCACACAGAAACTTGTGATGTTGAACACAGCTTATAAGAACAGCACTATGGGGAAAACTCCAGTGTGCGAGTAGTTTTCTGGTTTCAAAAAAGGTGAAATGTCAATTGATGGCAAACCTCGTTCTGGATGCCTGTCCACTTCCCAAATGGATGAAAATGTTGAAAAAAATCCATGCATTTGTGCTCGAAGACTGATTATGGACCATTGAAGAGATGGGGAAGTTATCTGGACTATCTTGGAGCTTGGTTCAGTGAATTTTAATGGAAGATTTGGTAATGAGAAGGGTCGCTGGGAAATTTGTGCCTCTAGTTCTGACCAGGAAAAAGAGCGTCAAGTGGAAACATGCTGTGCTTTGAAAGAACTGCTCCAAAGCCACCCAGACTTTTTCCCAAGGTCATTACTGGTGACAAAACATGGTGCTATTCTTATGACCCTGAGAGCAAACATCCATCAAACCAATGGAAGATGCCATCAGCTCCTCACCCCAAAAAAAGCCGGTCAGGTGAAATCAAAGATCAAGAGGATGCTTATTTGGTTTGGTTTGGTTTTTAATGTGAGGGGGATAGTGTATCTGGAGTTCATTCCACCAGGTCAGGCTGTTAATCAAGCTTTCTATTTAGAGGTTCTGAAAAGATTGCATAACAGTATGCACAAAAAAGGACTGATTTGTGGCAGGTAAGGACTGGGTTTGCCACCACGACAATGCACCTGCTCACGCAGCAATCTCAGTGTGCCAGTTTTTGGCAAAAAAGCATGCCTTTTGCCCCATGCACCTTACTCACCTGACCTTGCTCCATGTGAGTTCTTTTTTTCCCATGAATGAAGAGATTCATGAAAGGACAGCGATTTGACAATGTAGAAGAAGTGAAGAAAAAATGAGGGTGGGGCTGTCAGCCATCCAAACAGATGAGTTTGAAAACTGTTTCCAAGAATGGAATTGCAGATTTGACAAGTTATTAAGTGCAATGGAGAGTACTTTGAAGGTGATAGGTTGTTTTGTAAAAAATTTAAATACATAGCTTTTTGGGGGGTACCCTCTCAAATATAAAGCAACCAGCTGCTCTTTGAGAAAAAGATGAGACTTTCTATTCCCATGAATTTCCGTTTCAGAAACCCACGGGACAGTTCTACCCTATCCTATAGGGTGGCTAGTGAGTTGGTACCAGCTCATTGGCAACGAGTTTTGGTTTGGGGTTAACAAGTCTGAGTCTCTTCCTGAGGAATTAATTCCCCCATGTGATTGAGCTGTTTCCTAACCTCCTAGACCAAGGCTTCCTTGCCCTGGCGGGGCTAGCCACTCCTGCAGCACCTGCCAATTGGTGTGAAGTCAGAGCTCCAGGAAAGTGAGGGATTTGAGACAGGTTTTCAACGAAGCATTCTTTCCCCCATGGCTCTGATGTCAATGTACCTGTGAGCACCTCTCAGGACACGCAGAGCCCTTCACGCATCCTGGGAACGTCCTTTTCTGTTATCGGGGCCCCGCAGTCAGGCACGCCTCATAATCTCTGTTAAGCAGAACTTGGGCTTTAGAGTTAGAAAGAGCCGGACTCGACCTCAGCATGGAGCCTCAGTTTCCTCTGTGAAGAGGGGCTGGTTGTACCCAACTCATGGGGTGGTTGTGAGGATTCAAGGGGAAACCTCGGAGCAGGTGCTTAGGGCAGTACTGGGCTCTGAGCAGGCAGTTGGAATGCTCGGCAATTTTCCAGGCAATGGAGACTCAGAGCTCGGCTCGCTCCCACACAGCAGGCCAGTCCAAACCAAGCAAGAGGGGAGTCTCCAAGGTTCAGCAGAGACCCATCCAGCCAACTAATGAAATGTTTAGAAGAAGCACATCTGGATCTTGGAGACCCTCTGCTGGATAACATGGCTCCTTTTAGGGCCCTTGGTACCCCGTTGTTCGTTGTTCTCTCTTTCTGACCGACCACCAAGACAAGCTCAGTGTAGGAGCTTCTATTTTGTGAAGATAAAATCCTCTTCGAAAGGCAAGCGTTGGCTTCCCCTATATGAAGGCTGTTGAGTTTGTATGAAATACATGTGATGGCTGTTGTGAAAAGGAAGAAAGGGGGTAATAAGAGAAGCAGGGCTGGGTCCCAGTCCTCTACAGCCTTCGGCTTTGATTTTACACTCATTGAAGGTTCAGGCTTTGGCAAAGTCTCTGCAGAGAGCTGGCATGGAGAGCAGAGACCACTTCCCTTTGACAGCAAAGGCCAGAGGATGACACACTTTAATCAACCACCTCTGCGAGATGCAGTGTCTGAAAGCAGCAGTTGGCAGCATTTGGGCGACACCCTACTTACCTTCCGTGCAAGAGAATGACGAGGCGATTCAGGCCTGCACTAGTTGGGGGAAGAAAGGACTGGAGTTGAAAGAGGCGGCCAGCGGAGCAACGAAACGTATTCCGGCAACCCTGCCGTCTGGTCCAACACCAGCCTCACAGTCATCGCCCGGTTTCAGTGCATTGAGGCAGCGACTATCGATCCATCCGCTGCAGCTCTTCCTCTGCTTATCTTCCACTTCACGAGGCATGAGGGCCTTCTCCAGGGCCCGGTCTCTGCCAGTCACGTGTCCAAAGTCTGTGAGATGAGGTCATGCTATCGATCGTTACTTCTAAGGAGCATTTTGCTCTTCCAAAACACATTGGCTTGTTCTTCCTGCAATCCACGGTGTTCTCAGTGGTCTTGGCGAACTCCTAAACTCGAAGATGTCAAGTCTTCTGCAAGCTTCCTTATTCGCCGGCCAGTTTCCACAGACACGAGGTGACTGAAAATAGCAAAGGGACACTTGGCGGTTTAACACCTTAAAGAGGTCTTTTGCAGCAGATTTGTCCAATGCAAGTAACAACCTAGGTTGGTCATCAAGCAAAAGATGGTTCCTGCCGCCAGTTTACTGGCCTAGATGTAGCCGAAAAGTGCTGTTTTGGCTCGTCAGCGGAATCTTGGGACAGGGTAGTTGACATCCTTGGCACCTGGTTTTCTGAAGCGGGAGGGCTTCTCTAGGCACTAAGGGAGCACCTCTCATGGCTTCCGTACCCTTCCCGGGTAACATAGCTGCAGACCTGGGCTTTCTCTATTGATGCTCATGCCAAAGCAAGCGAGCCCCTGGTGGTGCTGTGACACGGAGGGCTGCTCCAGTGAGGCACCGGCTCCTCCGCTACCCCCAGGAGGGACACCCAAGGAGAAAACGTGGGCATGTAGGGATCTGCTCCTGGGGGCTGCCGTCTTACCAGGGGCCCAAGAGGCCTAGAAAAAAAAAATGAAAGAAAGCAAATTAGAGCCAGGTGCCCAAAGCGAGATTGATTGTAAAAGCGTGCTTGGGAGATGACAGGCTGCCTCCTCAGACCAGAGCCAGGGCCCAGGTGTACCCCTCTGGGGCCCTGGAGACTCAGAGGGACCTCGGTGGCAAGTAGCAGCAGGGCTAGGACATTGACCAGGCTCTCAGACGTGCCTCCTGAATGGATCTAAGCTTCAGGATCCAAAGGACCTTGGGGGTAGGCCAGTTCTGGGCCCCGAGCTGTGTGCCCAAGCCTCAGTCTGTTCTTGTAAAACCTGAGGACTCAGCCTTCTTTTCCCCACGGCCAGAGGTTTCTTCTGCAGCTCTCAGAACGGGCCGAGATGTCCCAGGCCCCTGCTGCTCTTTCCCAGGCCAGCCTCCCAACCAGTTCCCACAGTAACCTGTGTCCCCACCAGCAGCCCGAGGCCTCCCCATCAACCCCTGCTCAATCAGCTCAGAAGGCAGGTGAGTCTGACCCAGAGCCTGGTCCTTCATGCTCAACCCCTGGTGGGGGCTGAGGTAAGGGTTACAAGGTGCAGTCCTAACCCAGGGCCTGGCACAGGCTGGGCCCCTGGGGCAGCAGGGCAGCAGGTGAGTGCTGTTGGCTCATCTCTGCGGTGCTAGTTGGAGACTCAGGCTTTGGAGGCTGGTAGCTCACACCCCCATTCCTTAGGGTGGTGAACCTGGTCCTCACTTCTCCATCAGTCCCCCAGGGCTTGCACTAACGATGGGCTAGCCATACCACCCAACCCTGACTCACAGCGACTCTGCAGGAGCCGCTCCCCAGGATTTCTGCAGCTGTAGCTCTTCACCGAAACAGATGGCCTCATTTTGCTCCCATAGAGCAGCTGGTGGATTTGAACTGCTGACCTTTTAGTTAGTAGCCCAACGTATAAGCCACTGTGCCACCAGAGTCGGGGCAAGTGTTGTTGTTGCTGTTGTTAGATGCTGTTGGGTTGCTTCTGACTCCCATCCGTCGTGTGTGGGACAGAACCAAGCGCTGCCCCTGCCTGCGCCTTCCTCACAGTCACTGCCATGCTACAGCCCCTTGTCGCAGCCACTGTTTCCATCTCCGTCCTCTGCGGATCTTCCTCTCTCCCACGAACCCTCTGCCTCACCAAGCATGATGTCCCTCAGGAACTGGCCCTTCCTGACCACACATCCAAAGCTATGTCTCACCTTCCTTCTAAGGAGCGCCGCCAGGTTGTACTACTTCCGAGACAGATCCGTTCGTTCTCTGCTCGGTCTGTAGTCATGGTCTTCACCAGCGCCATAGGCAGCGTGGGAGTAGCTGTGATAGGTTGTCGGTGGCCATGGAGGTGATTCTAACCCATGGTGAGACTCCCTGGGTGTCAGAGCCGGACTCTGCCCCCAGGGTTTTCGGTGGCTGAAGTTTTGCAAGTGGATGGCCAGAACTTTCTTCTGCGTCTTCTCTGGGTGGGCTCAAGGTGCCAGCATCCAGGCAGCAGTGGGGACCCCTTCCTGTTTGTACCTCCCAAGGAGTGAGTGCAAGTTGACAGTTTTTTTTTTCTTTTCTTTCTTTAAAAGAAGCCAGTTACCACACAGTAAGCACTGAAAAATGGTAGTAATCATTGTCATCCTGTCTAGCCAAAGCCCATTATTCAAGTTGCCTTTTACCTTTCCCATCTGGGGACGAAAATTAGATTCCTGTGTTCTGTTCACTCGATGAACAGCTACGGAACAGCCTCCGGGTATTTGACGAGACCATCTCCATGGTAATCTGGCACAGACTCACTAGATCTCCACCAAACTCCCGCCGAGCCTCTGGATAAATGTAGTAGCTTCCAATGGGTTCTTCCAGTGCCCAGCAGTGGGGGCAAGAAACGCTGTTCACATACGGGGCACTGTAGCCCCGGGACTCCCTCCACCATAAGGAGGCCTGCTGATGTTGCAGCCCTGGTGGTGTAGAGCTTAAGCCTTGGGCTGCTCACCGCAAGGCCAGTAGTTCGACACCACCAGCCCCTCGGAAGAAAGATGAGGCTGTCTGCTTCCGTAAAGAGTGGCAGTCTCAGACACCCACAGGGGCAGTTCTGCCCTGCCCGATAGGGTCGCCAGAACCCGCTATCGACTCCATGCCAATGAGTTTGGCTTTGGGGTCCAGCCTGGGACCCCAAAGCACTATTCCTTGAATCCCAGGCCACACTGCAGCGTTTGGGGGTGGCACAAGGATAATGGCTCTCTGAGTCACACCAGCATTTCAGGATACTTTACCGGAACCAGAGGAGCCTTGGCCTTGGGGTTCTGCATTGGGCTGCTAACTGCAAAGCCAGCCGTTTGAAACCATTATTGGTTGTGAGGGAGAAAGGGCAGGATTTCTACTCCTGTCAAGAGTTCCAGTCTTGGAAACCCACTGAGGCAGTTCTACTTTGTCCTATCTTTCCCGTCTGGGTGTCTACGAGTTGGCATTGACATGATGGCAGTGAGTTTGGTTTTGATTTGGTTATAGGAACCAAGAATTTACTCCTAAATGCCCTTGCAGCCTGCTGCTTCTACTATGAACCCTGCAAGGGAGCCCTGCACCCCCACCCCCCTCCTGCTTTTCCAAGAGAAAAAGCTGGGACAAGAGAGTGGAGAACAGCGAGCAATTACCTGGTAGGGGCTGCAGGTACCTGGTGGAAGCTGCAGACTGAATCTAGATAAATGGGCTCTGTTGCCAGCTGGAACCTGCTAGAAAGGTTGGGGTGCCCGGGTCTGGGAGTGAAGTTGGACCTGGAGGCTCCTATCTGAGCAGAGAGGGAACCAGGAGGGCAGAGCCTGGGAAACAGGAAGGCCCTGGGGCCAGGGCATCTCCTCGCCCTCCTATGAGGAAGTGAGGCTCAGCCAGCCACCCCAGAGCCCTTGGAGTTAAGCTTCTAAGTGCCCACTGGCTGCCATCCTGCCTGGCCGGTGGTGGGTGCGTCCTTTTACTTCTCCGGTCCACGATGGATGGCTTGAGCTTTCTTGCCGGCAGGACAAACACCCTTCCCCCAGCAAGGTCTTAAGTGCCAGGGAAGCAAAAAGCTAGAGAAAGATTCACTGCTCCCCATCAGCCTGTTTGCACTTCCTTGAGGCATCTTTGCAGACAGCTTGGGCTAGCCACCTGGCCTTTTCTAGGTGGGTGATAGAAACCTGCGTGTCAGAGCTGGCAGGTCCCTCAGAATCACGGAGATTAGACGGCAGCAAGCCCAACCAAGGGGTCTCTTCTGCAGCCGGCTCTGAGAAGGGGCGCCTGAGGCAGGCATTGTGCCAGCCTATTTGCTGAGCGGCAGGGTGCTCTGGAAGGAAGCAGGGCAGGACCAGGGATGGAGCCAAGCAAAGATGTGGTATGTCTCAAGTGCAGCTTCAGCCGGGTCACTCCTGATCCTGGGAGCTCCACGGTCGCTGGTGCCACCGAACTGTGCTACCTTGAGAGGCAGGTGTTGGCCGCCTTTGCATCTTCTTTCAGGTAGTCCTTGGCCTCCCTAGGGGGCAGGCATAGCTTGGCAGGCTTTGGTTAGGGAGGTTGTCCCCTAAAGAAGGGTTGGAGATGAGGACATCAGCTTGTTCCACCAGAGGATCTCAATAGAGCACCAACTCCAACTTCATTCTCATCCATGGACTGTGGACTAGGATGTCAGATGACCCCCAGGTAAGCACTAGCTGACGTGCTTACCCACTGATCTGCAGTGTACCATTTCTCCCTTTCCACCACATCCTCGATTCAGCTTCCAGGTGTGCTTCTAGGGCCCGCTTCCCCGCCAGCCCTGCAGCACTGCCCTGCAGAAGCAATGCTGCTTTCCAAAACTACCGCCCCTGACCGGGAGGGAGCGCCCAGCAAGCGTGGTGTGGCGAAAACCAGCAAGCCTGCTCCCTACGGATAAGTACATAAGCACAAGTAAGTCTGTGCTGCCTTGGCTTATTGGGTAGAGAATCTGCCAGGGACACACACGCACATCTTCCTGCTGGGCTGCCTGCCCAGGAGGCCAGGTATTCCCACCACTGGGGGGCACCCCGCCTGGCTGCCCACCACCTGCTGCTCTTCCGGAGCCCAAGGGCAAATGGTTTGCTCTCAACTACTAACCACGTAAGAAAGGGCTGGCAACCTGCTTCTGAAAAGATGACGGCCGATGGCAGCCCTCTAATACTCGGGCATCACAAGGCCAAGCCCACAGGATGGCAACTGGGTTGTTTGAAGGTCTTCAGAATCTTGGCTTTGAGTTTTCGTGGGGTTAGGAGTTTGGAGGAGCCAGGACACATAGCACTCACACTCTCTCCCACCTGCACACAGCCACTTCCCCGGCCCCTCTGCTGTCAGGGAGGTCTTCCTACTGGACCAGTTCTTGCACAAATCAGTAAGGAAGTGGTTGGTGAGGCCGGGTGCCCTTTGCTGCCTGGCTCGTGGTCCTGGTGGCCCGCTGGGGTTGGATGCCAATGGTCGACAGCCAAGCACTATTTGTAAGAATGTTGCTCCCTTGGGCAAAGCAGCCTGGGAAGTGGTGTGGACAGCGATGGTATGCCATGCTATTGCTTTGACAGGCTGAATCTTCTGCTTGATGACTTTGTTGTGCCTGACTGTCAGGCTGACAGGAATCACCGGGCCCCAGTGAGAGCATCTACTACAGCCGGGCGCCTCCAGGTCCAGGAGGGAACTGAAGGGGTGGGGAGAAGGGGGGAGGATGAGGAAATGGAAGGCCCAGACGCACGCAGGAAGGCTGAGGACCCAGGCTAGCTCTGGCTGTACTATCACATCACTGGGTGCTTTAAGAGAAACTCTGGTGGTCCGGGACGTTAAATATTGGGCTGCTAGCCAAACGGTCAGCGGTTTAAACCCACCAGTTGGCAGCATAGTGGGTGATACATTGGGCCGCTGACCACAAAGTCAGCAGTTCAATACCACCAGTCACTCTGAGAGAGAAAGATGAGGCTTTTCTACTCCCATACAGATTGACAACCTCAGACACCCATAGGGCAGTTCTCTGTTCCATAGGGTCTCTGTGAATTCGGAATTGACTCAATGGCAGTGAGTTGAGTATTTTGAGTGGCTTCGTGGGAGAGAGTGGAGACATTGGCTTCCTTAAAGACCACATTCCTAGAACCCTTGGGAGCAGCCCACTCCATCCTATCGCGCTGCCATGAGACGGAACCCACTCCACGGCCCTGGGTTTTGCTTTTTTGTTTCTTTGTCTTCGTGTGTGTGTGTGTGTGTGTGTGTGTGTGTGTGAGAGAGAGAGAGAGAGAGAGAGAGA
>NW_022103968.1:11060258-11090252 GCF_000313985.2 Echinops telfairi
CACACACATACTAGGTGGTGGTGGTGGTGGCCCTGGGCCAGGGACCTCAGACCCTGCAGGGGGCGGGGGTAGAACTGGGTGCTGCTTCTAAAAGCTCCCAAGGCTGGAAACCCCCTCTCCAAACCAGCACTGTAGCCGGGAAAACCCCAGGGCTCTGGCCTTCGGAGGGCTGGGGGCCTCTTTGTGATTTCTTTGACACACACACACACACACACACACACACACACGCGCGTGCGCGCGCGAGTCCTCTGTTGAAGAGGACTTTGGAGTCAGTCTGACTGGAGCTCAGACTAACCCCTTCTTAACCAGGAGATCCCAAGTTCCCTTTGGAATCTGTGTGAGCATCCCTTTTCTCATCTGTAAGATGGGGACCGTGAAAAGGAGCCCTCGTGGTATCGTGAGCCATCTGTTGGGCTGCTAACCCCAAGGTTGGCAGTTCAAACCCACCAGCCCCTCCTTGGGAGAAGGATGAGGCTTTCCATTCCCATCATGATTGACAGCCACGGGGACAGTTCTTCTCTGTCCTACAGGGTCACTGTGCGTTGGCATTGCCTCAATGGCACACACGCTCACTGCCATAGAGGTGATGCCAACTCAGCGACCCTGTAGGACAGGGTAGAACTGCCCCGGTGAGTTTCCAAGACTGTAACTCTTTATGGGAGTAGAAAACGCTGTCTTTCTCCTGTGCAGCTGCTGCTGGTTCCAAACCGCTGACCTCGCAGTTAGCCCAACTCGTAACCACTCTGCCATCAGAGCTCCAACTCGATGGCAGTGAGGTGGTTTTGTTTGTTTGTTTGTTTGTTAATCCTAATAAGCCACAGCATTTATGTCAGATTGACCCTGATGACCAACATCCTATCACAGCTCAGGAGCCATGCGAAGATTTCCCTCTTGGCTTGCTGGCTCTGGGCCTGTGTGAGTGAGAGGCCACATTAGCCCTTAGTACCCTGGGAACGTGGGTTGACTTCTCTATCTCTATCCCTCAGTGGGCCGAGAGGAGGCTCAGGTGCATGCTGGGCTAGGAGGCCTGGCCCCACAGAGGCACCAAGATGGGGGTGCTTGTGGCTACTCACTAATGAGTGGAGTTTGCTTTTGGGGGCGGAGCAGCCAGCTAGGCAGCGTCCTCCCCCTGCCCCTCTCTGAAGGCACACTCTTTCCCGGAGCAGAAGCAAGAGCTGCTCCACTGCCCTGCTGGGGGATGGAGCCTAGGATGTGGTGGTATCTGTGGCAGGGGGAGGGTGGAGGGGCTAGGAGACACTCCTCGGGTCACAGAGCTCAGTGCAGGGCTCAAGGGTCCCAGAGGGGAGCCAGGCTGGAGCTGTCTGCTGTTAGGAGGGGAGGATACTGTCTTTTACAGCACATTCTAGTGGAGACAGAGACACCAGGAAGATGGTGAATTCTGAGACAAATCCCACCCATGGGACTTAGAGAAGTGGGAAGAACTGACTTCTGTTTTTAAGTCTGATGTGTGTCTGAAGCTAACCGACACTAACTGGCAGTAGAAGCAGCGTCCGTCCGGAGGGACCTGGAGGGAAGCGGGTGTTTCTTGATGGGGGTGGCGCTTGGACTGGTCCTTGGAGGATGAAGTGGGACTCAGTCAGGAACTGGAGGTCTGATCTGGCTTTGGGGACCTTCTGAGCTTCATGCCCTCCCTCCTGGAACCCAGCCCCCCCCCACCGAGGGCTTGCCTCTGCCAGCAGCCTCCTGAGTGATTGTGTCACTGTTTGTCACTAGGTGGTCCCCACAGGGGCAGTGGGTGGAGCCCCAGCTTCCAGAGAGGCTGGGACCACCAGCCCTGGAGGGACATGCAGGGGAGAGGATGGAGCCACCTGTTCAGACTCAGAAACTGGTCCCTGGAGCCCTGGACCTGGATGAATCCGTCAAAGATTTTTCCAAATGCCCTTGCTGAAACTCACCAACTTGCCAAGCAGCCTTGGTGGTGCCATGGCTAAGAGAAAGGTCAGTGTTAATAGAAAGGTCAGTGGTCCAACCTGCCAGCCCACCCCGCAGGGAAGAGGCGTCTTTTTCCTGAAAGACTGCTGCCTCAGAAAGCGCTTTACGGGCCAGTTCCACTGTGCCCTTCCTAGAGGGCCACTTCCAGGTAGAGCGGACTCACTGGCAGTGGGGGTCCCACTCCCGTCCCCTGTGCCAGGAAACGGCTCTCTACGTGCCCACATTTCCTGTTTGATTGGGTCAGTGTATTATTTAGCTGCTTATTGAGGGAAGCTGACTTTGGCCTGTGATAGCGTCATCCCCAGGAAGCTGATCGGCGAAGTTTAGTTCATGCTACTCGTCACCGAAGAACGTCTCCATTCATAATTCTGGATTTGGCACAAGGCTTCATTGGGTGTCACAGAGGAGCCCCGAGGTCAGTCCTGGGAAGGGTTGCTTCCACGGTGACAGGCAGTCTTGGGGTGCCGGGGGTGGGGTAACTGTCACAGAGAGCGGCCTGCTTTCTTAGATGGAAACTCTTTCTTCAAACAGCCCCTTGTGGCTTCCAGCTTGTCCCCTAGTCCGCTCCCCTCTGGGGAAGAAAGCCCAGCCTGGTATCAGCAAGGGGCCACAGCTGTTTCTGAAGGGTTTTAGCACATGAATGACCTATTGGGCTTTGCAGCAGAGAAACAAGGGGGCTCATTTCATTGGGGATGAAAGCTTCTTATTTGGAACTCATTCCCCCCACCCCTCCTCCATTCACTATTAGAACTGGCACCTGTCTTTTCACTCTGGGAGCGGGGGGATGGGGGTGGGGGGTGTGGGGGGTGTGCACAGAATGGGCAGTGGACACAGGCCCAGGAAAGGCAGCAGGTGGGCTTCTCATCAGCTTCCCTGGCTGCTTCTCCATGACCTGGGGCTCCCTGGAGTGCGGTTGTGATTTATTTTTGAACAGCCTCTCCAAGGGCACCATGATTTGTCCTTCCCAGGCAGGCACTCCAGCCAGACGGGTGGAGAAATGACAGCTCTGGGCCTGCTAGAATCAGACAGTTCTTCCAGGATGTCCCATATCACGGCAACAAGTCCTGAGCGTGGCCATGGCTCTCATTTCCATCTGGGGCGAGAACACACGAACATTCTGAGAAGCCATGCTTCCAGATGGCCTCCTGTGTGAGACAAAACTTCTCCCAGCCAGCGACTGGACTCTGGGTTGCGCTGGGCCCGCCTGGGTGTATAGAGACTTGGGATCTGTGGGCGCGGAATTCACTAGCTGTGGACTCTGAGCAATGGGGCTGGAATCCCAGCGCTTCGCTGAGTGAATGGCCAGGGGAAAGCGGTTTAACTCTCTGGGCCTCGGTGTTCCACCTGTGAAATGGGTGTGATGGACACGTTTGGAGGACTTGGCTGTTTCTCGGCTGCTCAGCAACTCCTACCTTCCCTGGGTAACATCTGCTTACGTTCTCTTTGGGGACCTCCCTCCTCCGGGCGTTCATCTCCTCAGACTGCTGTCACGAAGTGCCACGATTGGGTAGCATTTGAGGACAGAAACGTATCTTCTGGCACTTCTGGAGGGGAGGGGTCTGCGGTGCGCCGTCAGCAGGGCCCTGCTCTCTCTGAAGTTTCCTGAGGGATCTCCTTTCTGGTCTCTCTCAGGCGCTGCAGCGTTGTCCTGGTCTTTGCCTCTGTCATCTGTGTCTTTCTCTGTCTCTCTGCCTCTTTTATGAGGACACCACTCTTTATTTTTTAATAGTTTTATTGGCATCGTACGATTTAATAATTCGATCATGTTAAGGAGATTTGTGCAATCGTCATCCCAATCCATTTGTCTTGGAGACCAACAGGGACAGCTGTGCTCTGTCCTCCCAACTCAATGGAGGTGAGTTTTGTTTGGAGTGGCACAATGGGCTAAGCCTGGGTGGTTCAAACAAGGTTGGTGGTTCAAATGCACCAGCAGGAAAATAGGAGGCTGTCTGCTCCCAGAGTGAGTTATAGTCTCTGGCCCTGCTTGAGGCTCACTCTCAAAAGATACAGGTGCTATAGCAAAGTGTGGTGAAGAAACCAGACGGGGCCAAGCCATCAGACTTACATCTGGGGCCTTAAAGGCTTGTCTTCAAACCAAGAGCTATCTAAGTGAAGTGTCAACTAAGTCCATGTAGATAGAAGAAGCACACCAGCCCGTGTGATCCAAGGGTTGTAAACAATATGATCCAAATCTGAGGGAGGGAATGGTATCAGAGCTTAAATTATGAACGCCCACCTGGTTTGCAGAAGGCTATGGATGGCCCACTCTATTCTGATGTGGCTTTGTGTTCATGGTGACTTCTTTCAAGACTGTTTACAAATAAGGTCACATCCACAAGAACGGAAGCCTTCATAGAAGACACAGTTCAATCAAGGTGTCCTGCCTCCCCCTGGCCAAACTGGGCTACCTCCAGGTCGGGACATTCTCAGGAGTCACAGATGCCCCCCATTCTGGCATCTGGGCCCTGGCAAGTCTCCTGAGAGCTGTTGCCACGTAGGGTGCACATCTGCCTCGGTCCCTGTCCCGCCCTGCCCTCATCACATTTCTGCAGTCTTCTTGTGACTTCCCTGAGAAGCCAAGCCAATATTCTTCCAATAGAGTCCCCTTTGCTCCCATGCTCCGGGGTTACTTTCTGTTGCTTGTGACCAAAGACCCCTGAGTCAGTCATAGACTTGTTGGGAGGCCAGAGAGAACAGGTCTCTCCCTAATTAGGGTGGGCGGGGTGTTCTTTCCCAACCTCTGTTTAGGAGGCAGGCATGTGTGTTAAAGAGGAGAAGACAGCCTGAGACATGCAGCCAATGGGAGCTGAGGCACTCGGAACTCTGGAAGGACCACCCTCCAAGTCTCCTAAACTAGAATCCACCTCTGACTCCTCTCTTTTGTACCCTCGCAGAGAAGGGAGTTCTTCAATGTGGCTCTTCCACCCCTCTCACTGAACAACCCTTTCCTGATAGGTCTATGCAGGGGTGTGAGTCTGGGTAGACTAGAGAAACAAATCCAGAGACACTCATGGTGTATAAGAAAGAGCTTTATATAAAGGAGCAATTGTACATTAAGAAAACATCCCAGCCCAGTCCAGATCCAGTCCATAAGTACAACATTAGCCCATATGTCCGAAACCAGTGTATAAATTCCTCTTCAGACTCACGTAGCACATGCAATGACACCAAATGCAGGAGATTTCCATCCAGGCCAGTGGTGGAAAATCTTTTGGATCCAGTGGCGGTAGAAGCATCTTAGCGCTGGCGTGGGTCTCCATGTGGCTCCTCCAGCTCCAAGCCTCTGGCTGCCGTCAACATAGCTCCAAGTGGCTTGTCAGCAGGAAGACAAGCAATGTGTCCGTCTTGCCTCCAGGGAGGAATACAGGAGTTCTCAGAATCCTGAGGATAAGACCATGCCCACACGGAGGCCTCATAGGCTACGGCCTGATTGACAGGCTAGACTCCACCCCTTCACAAACTGACAGGAGATTATGTAACTGCCACAGCAGGGGTTGGCAAATGGTGGCTCGAGAATCATTTTCAGCTCTTTCAGGGCATGCCTGAGGCTCTGAAGTAAAATGGAAAAAATGTTCAAGGATATTATCCAGATTATAATGATTTAGTTTGCTTGCAAAAGATACAGTTATGGCTCTTGAATAATTTTTAAATGGTTGTGATGGACAGGATTGGCTCTTCCACCTCAAAAGTTTGCCGAGCCCTGGGTCTATGTGAGAGAAGGTAGGGGGAGACATGGATAGGCTTCAGTTGTGAGTGATTGTCCACAGGATTTTTGTGATTGCCACCCTGCTGGGGAGGAGACATCTCAGAAGCAGAATGGTGGGATCTGACTACCAACCAGAAAGGAGAGCAGCCTTCCGATCCTGCGTCTGGGTTGCCTCGCTGGACCGCTGGTTCGTGGGACTCGAGTTGCCTATCACCTGACCTGGTGTCCCCAGCTTCACAGTCTCAGGGATGAGGAAGCTGCTCTAGGTGGAACTCTGGACTTTAGACGTTCACACCTTCCTGACATCTGCAAGGACGCGGGCTATTTCCCTTCGCTCTGTGAGTTCTGGTGGCCACTGCAGAAGCTGTGATGGAAGGGAGTCTGTTAAAGGGAGGAGTGCTGCTTGCTTCCCCGAGATGATGGCGTGGATCAGGAGTTTGGAAAAGTGGGACATTCGGGACATTTGTAACTGCCGCCTGCTTGGAACTAGTCGTATATGAGTTTCTCTGAAAGAAATGATTTCTACAACCCCTAAATGGGTCATGAGATCCCGCTTGCTCCGGGACCCAGAAGTACGTCCCTGGACAGACGAAAGGACAGACAAGCCAGGCTGGAGGAGTTATTATGGAAGAAGGTCACCTGTGTTCCTGAGGGCTTCAAAGGGCAGCATTAGCATCTGCTTCACCAGTGCAGTCTGCTCAGGCGCCCAGCCACGTGGGCCTAAGAGCGCTGCTAAATCACAGCTTCTCCTGAAGCCAGAGTGCCCGTCCACGCACCTGACAGAAGCAACTGTCTCCCCGCAGCCAAGTCAGAATCACATCTGGGAAGATTCTAACCAAACAGACCATTTGTTTTGATGTAAGTGGATGCTGTAAGTATCAAACTCTATCATGCAGAGTGAGAGAGAGAGAGAGAGAGTGGGTGGGTGGGGGTGCGGAGAGAAAGATGAATATCTTTGATTTTAAATTAGTCTTGGCAGAGACAGGGACATATATATTTTCTTTTTATTTTTTTTAAAGAGTCAGAAGGAGGCTCATGGATCATTTAATGTAGATTTCCAGAGAAGGAATAATACCAGAGATAAATAAGGACATTTTTTAATGATTATAAAAAAAGGATGGGGATTGGAGTGGACAGTTCCTCAGAAGGCCCAAGAAGCCTTACACGTGGGTCCATCTCCTACGAGCTTCAAAGCAGCACGACCCAAGAAGGATTGAAAGGGGCAACTCCACTGTGCTAGGAGAGCCACTATTGCCTGTCCCTCAGTCATTCACGTCACAGGTACACAAAGGACCTAGCGGACGCGTGTGGCAAACGGAGGACTCAGAAGAGAGTGAGGAATTCAGGGACCTCTGGGGCTAAGGTATTGTCCACATTGTTACGTATGAGGTTACCTGTAATTACGGCGGTTTGCAGACCCGAGACCATGTAAGTCGATGTAAGAATACATTTTCTCTCTCTCCCACACCTGGTTCCAGATGCCATTGTGGAGGTGAGCACCCCAAGACTTTTGTCTGCTTCTTAATTTCTTCCTTTCAATTACACAACCAGCGCTTAGGACCCCTCTGGATGTGGGGCTGGATCCTACAGACGTGGAGGATGCTGCCAACCAACTTGACCTCGTGATATTTAGGCATCTGTGTTGTGGTGTTGGCAAAGCACACCGGAAGTGCCGAGGACTGCTGGGAGAACCATCACAGGCACAAGTGCCCCCAGAACGCTCCTGAGACTTGAGGATGGCGAGACTTCGCCTCATGGACTTTGGTCATGTGATCACGAGGGACTGGCCCCTGGACAAGGACATCATGCTTGGGAAAGCAGAGGGTCCGTGACAAAAGAGGAAGATCCCTAAGGGGATGCATTGGCACAGTGGCAGCACCAATGGGCTCAGACATGGCAACAATCGTGAGGATGGGACAGGACCGGGCCCTGCTTCGGTCTGCGGTACCGAAGGTCCCTCTACTGACTCAGCAGCACCTAACGGTAATCACCGCCACCCAGCAACTGAGTTCTGTCGACGGGAAAAGGCATTAAATCTGAATTGTGACTCACATGTCGCCTTAGTCATTCCACTTATGAAATTCCCTCCCTCTAAACGGTTACTTCTTTTCTAAGCTTGTTTTCTTCTGACTGGAGCTGATGTTGAACATTCATGCCGCCCCAGTTCTTTGCTCAGCAAGCCTGGTCTCAACCCTCGGATGGAAACAATAATCTTCAGGCCATGGCTTGGAACCGGTTCATTTTGGTGTGACCTGCTGTGGAGAATGCGCCTTTCCACCGCAGAGAGACACAATCTGAGTCCGGAGTGGAGCAGGCTCTCTGGATGATTTGGTGGAAATGCACATCCTCTGCAGCACTCAGAGTGAACGGGTTCCAAGCCCTGATGAAGGCTTGACCTTCCCTGTGGTTGAAGGGGTGCCAGCCCCCCACCACTAATCATGGGTTCGATAGGCAAAATTGTACGGTTGAGATATATAAAGATAACAGTAAGGTCATCGAGAGCATGAGAGATAGAAGAGAGAGTGAAATAATGGAGTCAGACACATTTCATGGTAGCATGCTCACCTCAGCCCTGCTTGGTGGTCCACGTGGAGAGAGGGGAAAGGGAATGAGGACAAGGGGAAAGGGAACAGGGGAGTAAGGAGAGAGGGGGAACCAAGGAGAGGTCAAGGGAGGAGCCGAGAGAGAGCTCTTTATTGCTAACCCTATAGACCTTTGGGGAGAGTGCAAGCCCACTAATTACAGGTGAGGACATACATCACAGGAAGGGGTTACACTATTGGTTATACAGCAATGAGAGGGGGACAATCTAGGGATATACATGCAATAGGAAGAGGAGGAATTGGGAGTATGCGTGTGACAAGATGGGCGGATCCTAGATTCAGGATGGCAGCCTAACTTTGGATGTCACTGAGCCGGTATGATCTGTTCTCTGGATCTCCATAGAAACCATTATCAGTAGGGTATGAACCTCACCTACTGGAACCAAGCTAATGATAGCAAGCCTTTAGGGAGTAGCCCATTGTCCTTCATAGCAGGGAGCGGCCCTACCTGTCTGGCAATTGAATGCCTTCAGAGAGGATGTCTCTAAGCATCTGACCTCCCAACATATGCTGGCAAAAAGCCCCTAATGTTTGGCACATCTTTGGGGGAGACAAAGCTGGGGAAAAGTCTCTTTATAATCCCACATCTCCCTGGTTGCCGGTTCCTGTGCTGCTGTGGGAAACTGAGTAGGCCTTTACCTGGTTTCCCGTCACCTCACGTGACAGCGCCTTCCTTGTATACGGTAGGGTTGTTTGCTCCATGTATTTATGTCCCAGGATTTTGCAGTTGGCTGAGCCTCGTGGCTCATCTCTAACCGCTCCCCAGATGCAGGGATCCCTGTGGCAGCATTCCTGGCAGATGGTCCATGCCCATGACTTTATCTCCCACCCAAACTACCCACAGAGCCACACGGGGCATCTCCATGTGGTTGGGGGACAGCACCTCAACACAGCGTGCCCCAAAGTGCAATGCCCACCCGCCCTAAGTGAGCTTTCTCTTCCCATCATGCCAACTAGAGCTCCTAGGACCTGTCTCTTATCCCACTCCCAGCCCACAGTCTGTGCTCTCAACCTGATTGAGTACAATGCTGAAGAACAGCTGATGTGGTACATGTGTCCATGATGTGGGTATGGGGAACGCCAGCAACAATCGCTAATAGAAATAGGAATGCACTTGACTAATTCAGGAGAAATTTGGCGGTCCAGCTGGACCTAAAGGAGCCCTGGTGGCTTATTCAGTTTCACATTAGGCTGCTAACTGCAAGATCAGCAGTTCAGAACCTACGATTGCTCCACAGAAGAAAAAGGAGGCTCCCGTAAAGATTTACAGCCTTGGAGACCCAGAGGGGCAGTCGTTAGGAGTGTTCAACGTCTTTTGGAGCCAGACCTTGAGGAGAGAGGGACTTGGAGGAGGAGAGGAAAGAAAGAGGCAACCTGAGCATCTGCCTCCGGATGCAGTTGAGGGTCTGGGTTTCTTGGGTGGGAGCCATTGAGACTAAGCCCAGTTAAGAATGAATGGATAACAAAATAACAATTTATAAATTAACAAGGGCACATGGGGGAGGGGGGAGCGGGGAGGGAGGGGGAAAATGAGGACCTGATGCCGGGGGCTTAAGTGGAGAGGAAATGTTTTGAGAAGGATGAGGGCGATGAATGTACAAATGAGCTTTACACAATTGATGTATGTATGGATTGTGATGAGAGTTGTATAAGCCCCTAATAAAATGATTTTTAAAAAAGAAGAAGAATGAATGGATGGCCTTGGCTCCATCTAATTGTAAGCAGCTTTCCCCCTAAGTAGTAGCTAGACTTTGGGGGCTTTCAAAAAGCTGGTCTCACCCTTGGGAATTGGAGTCGGATTACTAGAGTAGTTCAGAGCATGGGCTGTCTACCTTGATAGTTACTCTGCTACCTATTAGCTGTTTGACCTTGGGCAAGTCGTCTAGTCATCTAATCCCTCTAGGTCCCCATTTCCTAGCTGTGAAATAGAGATGTCGCGAGAATGTTAATTGGGAAGGTATCACGAGGCTTGAAGAGGGAATTATGAAGTTCTAGTTGGACTCTTGGCCCATGGTAGGCCACATACACATATTAGCTGTGACGATTAATGGGCCTCACTCCTAGGTTGCAATAGAAGAACAGGGCATTTTGTTTCTTCTCTGGGTGATGATGGTACATTATGAGTCTAAGCTTGAGTGTTAGACCAGGTTCTCTAGAAAAGCAAAATTAGTGACACCAAGGTGTGTACAAAACGGTAAGTCCAGACTAGTTTAAGTCCGTGGGTCAGATGTTAAATGGGAGGCTTTTCCTGACTTGTGAAGCTGCCAGGGCTGATGAGCTAGGAAGCAGGAAGATGAACCTGGAAGCAGGAAGCCCACAGGCAGATGGAGGCAGAGGTGGATGGATCCCAGTCAGCAGGACAAGCTTATGACTACAAGGTCGGCAAGTAATGTGCCAGGCTGCTGATAGCTCCCAAGAGGGGCATGCAATATGGCAGGCCCTTGGCTCACGTCCAAAGAATCAAAGATCAAGGAGACAGAGGCAGGAGCCAGGCCAGCAAGAAGGGGGGCAGAATCTTCCCATAGAACTGTTTAAATAGGAGTAGGCCATATTCCCAAGGAAACTTCCCTTGGGTTCTTTCAGGGTTGTGACCTGCGTAGTGAAGTCCCTAATCTCCCTAACCCTTTTACAGCTGCTTTGCTGCCTCTAGTGAATCACATCATGGAGTTGACCATGTTAAGTTAGATCATACCACGAGGGAGGCCACAAATGCCAGCCTACTGAGAATCCGGGCCCAGCCAGGTTGACACAAACCCTATCACAGCACAGCATGTAAGCTTTCAGCCATTTGTACCAAAATTCCTGTGGATGCCAGTTGCCAAACTTTTGCTTATCTTTTTGTTCCTGGTTATTTTATTTTTAAGATGTAGTTATCAAAACTCCTGGGTATGGGATAAAAATATCTGGTAATCATTTGTAATGAGTCTGGGCAATAACGAAAGGTATAATAACAGAAATTGAAATGTCATCTGATTCCATCTTTACCTTTTGGCTGATTCCTTGAGGAACATGGTCTAGTCTCAGTGTGGCGGATGATTACCTAAGCAATGGAGGTTATTCTATGCAAACTTTGTAAGTTTGTGAGAATGTTGATATTTTATTTGACCCATGTATAATTTGGGGTAGATTAATTGATATCACAAAACTTACCCAATCGCAATGACTTAACACAGTTCATTTAATCTTTCCCTCATGTGCCATTCCTATGTGGTTTTGGTTTTGTGGTAGTTCTGGGAGTAAGAAGTGGAGGGTGTGTGTGTGTGTAGGTTTGGAAGCCTGTTTATCACATAGAACCTAAGATTCTTAGTCATGTGTTTTTCATCTTCTGAAGTCTCATCCTCTCATCATTAAACTGGTAGAGGGAACAAGATGAGCCTGTTAGGATGTGTTCAACAATCCCACGCCTCTTGTTCAGCATTTAGTCACATGTCCCACCTCACTGCACGGGAAGCTGGGAAATGTAGTTCAGACTGTGTCCAGGAGGACAAAGAAATGGAGGAGCTTGGTGAACATAGAACAGACTCAGCCACAGCATGTTTCTTTGATGACTCTGGATATTAATTTGGTTCTCTTTTAAACAATAGTCTTGGTTAGTTAAAGAACTGTGGAGTAATAGCACTAACAATAACACAGCAACAACCAGAAGGGTTGATGCAGGGGGTTACAATGGGTGTCAGCATAGGGCCCGTGGTGAGGATGGCACAGGACTGGGCAGGGTTTCATTCTGTTGTGCATAGGGTTGCTATGGGTTGGAACCAACCTGATGGCGCCGAACAACAATGGCACTGAGTAGGATAGTGAGCACTTCTCCACGCACCCCTGAGAAACCAGAGACCAGCATGAAAGATGTTCCTGGTAGAGAAAAGCACATGGACCGCAGTGAAGATGACTAGGTTCAAAGGAGAAATTGAAAGCCAATTCAGATAGGAAGAAGGCTAAAGGAGGGTTTTAAGTAGAACCTCAAGGGCAAGTGCTTTCTTTGGCTCTCTCCCTTTCATTTCCATCGCTTGCTAAGGAGAAGACACAGTTTTTGGTTAATGAACCGGGGGCCTCTATGCCATGATTACTTCCTGGAGGGTGGTTTGGGTTTCTCTTTTCAAGTAGCTGGCACTTGAATGAAGTTTTAGGACTGGTAGGTAATGCCCACATGGAAGCATTTTGAAGTCCATTTCAGAGACTGAGCCAAGTGTCACAAATGAGGTAAAGATAGGAAAGCTCATGAACCTCGTGCTAAACAGGGTTCTATAGGAAACAAAACCAGGACACTTATGATACACATATGGATATAGATAGATAGATAGATAGATAGGTATATACAGCACAAAGGAATATAACAGCTAATTAGTCCACACAGCAGTACAGATGGCTCAGTTCAACTCATTGCCAGGGAACAATTGATACAATGGAAGTCCTTCAAGTCAGGAGAGCTGTTGGGTCCAGGGTGAAGGAAGCAGACAGCTGAGTCTTCCCTAGCGCCATGCAGGCAGTCTGGCCACAGGCAGCAAGCAGCAGGGCATGTCACCAACCGTCAGCAGCTCAGGAGCTTAGCGAAGCAGGCCCAGATGGAATATTGAACTCAAGCAGTGCAAGATGACAGGATCCACCAGCCTCAAGCTCAAGTGATGTATACACCAGCAGTGTGGCAAAACAGGTCTTGAAGAAACCTCAAGCTCTGGCGACATGATCCACGGGTTAGCTGTCCCACAGGTAGTATAGCCCACAAGTTGAGGCAGAGAACTAGCTAAAGTAGCCACATGCTGGTCTGATCACCAGAGAGCAAGAGAGAGAGGGTGGACCTTGCCGAGCCATTTATCTCTTTGCCCTCCAATTAAACTGTGACCTTATTAATCCCACATGTTGCTATTGGCCAGGTTGGCACAATAAACCTACCTATCACAAACCTCAAATACTTAAACATCGTTATTTAAGCACACGTTCTGTTTGTTTAGCTAGGAGACAAATGGGCAGGACTTGTGGAGAAAATGGATTATGAATGAAGGGAAAGCCTGGACAGAAGGGCGGGTGCTGGAGGGGAAGGAAGGCTGTGCCCCAATCCCCATGGGGCATGGAGGCCCATCAACTCAGCCAAACAAGGGCTCTGGAGACACATCCCAGATCCCTGCGGGGGGCCACTGTGGGTGAGTAGGTCTGCAAAGCGGGAATACAATAGGCTGTCCGATTATGGGAGTGGCCCCAGGAAAACTTTCAGAAGCAAGGATTCTGGGGAGTGTCCCTGTGTAGGGATATTAAAGAGTTTGTTGTATTTAGAGGCATCACATATTATACAGTGTCCCAACAGCAGGGAGCAGGCGCTTTAAGGGACAAGATTTGTTTTTGTTTTGTTTTTAATAAATCATGTCATTGGGGACTCTTACAGCTCTTATAACAATCCACACATCAATGGTATCAAGCACATTTGCACATACGTATGTTGCCATCATCCTTTTCAAAACATTTTCTTTCTACTTGAGCCCTTGGTATCAGCTCCTCTTTTTTCCCCTCCCTCCCCCACCGTCCCACCCTTATGAACCCTTGATAGATTAGAGATTATTATTATTTTCATATCTTACATCATCCACTGTCTCCCTTCACCCATGTTTCTGTTGTTCATCCCCCTGGGGGTGGTGTTATATGTCAATCCTTGCAATCAGTTCCCCTTTTCTCTTCTGTCTCCTCCCTTCTCCCCTTTACTCTTATGGTATCACTACTCCCATTACTGTTCCTGGGGGCTTTATCTGTCCTGGATTCCATGTGTTGAGGGCTCTTATCTGTACCAGTGTACATGCTGTGGTCTAGCTGGATTTGTAAGGTAGAACTGGGGTCAAGATAGTTGGGGAGGGGAGAAGCATAAAAGAACTAGAGGGGTATTGTGTGCTTCGTTGGTGCTATACTGCATCCTGCCCGACTTGTCCCTTCCTTATGACACTTACGTGAGAGGATGTCTAATTGTCTACATATGGGCTTTGGGGCTCCACTGCAACCCACATCATTTGCATTGTTATGATTGTTTTGGGTCTTCTGATGCCTGATACCTGATTCTGTCAACACCTCATGATCACCCAGTCTGGTGTGCTTCTTCCATGTGTACTTTGTTGTTTCCCTGCTAGATGGCCACTTGTTTAACTTCAAGCCTTTAAGATCCCAGACACTATATCTTGTAATAGCTGGGCACCATCAGCTTCCTTCACCACATTTGCTTATGCACCCGCTTTGTCTTCAGCGATCATGAGGGGCATCATTCTTGCTACTGTTCAGAACCAGGTGCTTGGACACTATCGAGAAGCTCTTGTTCCCTATTCTTTGCTCCTCTCTGCCCTTCAGTTCCATTCCCTCACTATAGGTGGTGGTGTCTCCATCGGGTAGAAAGGAAGCCTGTTTGCTGTCTCATGTCTTACGTCTTAAACTTCTATCTTAGGAGGCACTCGCTCTTATTCAAGTTCAATATTGAAGAGTCTTAGGGAAGGATTTTGAGCACACCTGATTCCATCAACCACTGTCAAGGGGAAGGTCCATTGTTATGAATGATGCTGTCTAAACAGGGATTCATTTTCTTATCCACTGCCCCTCATAGTAGTGAGTACTCATCTGACTTGCAGCCAGCTTCCCGCTTTATACCTTTATAACCCGTCTACATAACTTGCCACCAGGTTAATGCACAGAAAATCAATTGGTGAGTTGTCAGTTCACCAACACACTTATTTAAAAAATAAGATAAAAATAGAAGTACCAAAGAGTATTGGAGAGATGACGATAGTTGATCAAAATGAGAAACCCGACTTGAATGCTTAAAAGCTGTCATTGCACTTTGGCCTCGATCTGGTTTTCAGTATTTTCTGTGGTGTTTTTTTTTTTCTATATTGGGTTTACCTCTGATGTATTTTGTCACTGTGGGTAGCCTTCTTTGTATCTTTGTTACGTGTTTTTCTGTTTTTTGGTATATGAAACCCAGGATGGACGAACCTTTAGAGACACCAAGTAGAATAAGGGTTCCTTGTGGGGGAAAATGCTAGCCCCCCACAACTAATTGTGGGTTCGATAGGCACAATTGTATGGTTAATATATATAAAGATTATAGTAAAGTCCTAGAGAGCATGAGATAAAAGAGAGATTGAAATAATGAAGTCAGACACATTTCATGGTAGCATGCTCACCTCAGCCTCGCTTGGTGGTCCACATGGAGAGAGGGGGAGGGGAAGGAGGACAAGGGGAAAGGGAACAGGGGAGCGAGGATGGGAGAGGAGAGGGAGAACTGACAAGAGGCCAAATGAGGAGCCTGAGAGAGAGCTCTTTATTGCTAACCCAGGCCTATATACCCTTGGGGGGCATGCAAGCCCCCTAATTACAGATAAAGACATACGTCACAGGAAGGGGTTACACTATAGGTTATACAGCAAAGAGAGGGGGACAATCTAGGGATATACATGCAATAGGAAGAGGAAGGACTGGGGATACACATGTGACAAGATGGGCGGATCCTAGGTTCAGGATGGCGGCCTAACTTTGGATGTCACTGAGCCAGTTTGACCTGTTCTCTGGGTCTCCATAGAAATCATTATCAGTAGGGTGTAAACCTCACCTACATGGACCAAACTAATGGCTGCAAGCCTTCAGGGAGAAGTATCACATTGTCCTTAACAGTAGGGAGCGGGGACCTACATGTGATGGGGGAGTTCAAGAAGGAGGAAATGTTTTGAAGCTGATTGTGGTAACCATTATACAGTACTGCTTGATGTGATTGAACTGTGGAATGGTATGATGTTTGGATTGGCACCTAATAAAATGTTGTTGTTTTTTTCGTGGGGGGGGGGGACCAAAACTCCTTCCAAATAAAATAAACAAAAAAACCAGGTAGTGCTACCAGGAGGTGCCTCTGGGTTTTGAGCCTCTCCACTCCTCAGTTCTTGTTCCTCTGGCAAGAAAGATTTCAGGCGAGGGACAAAATTCAGACCCCAGAGTCAGAGAAAAGGTTTGGACAGAGAGAGCGCGAGTTCACTAAGAGGGAGACTGAGACTGCAAAGGGCTCTGAGCCTTTCAGGCTGTTCACGGTGGGGCGGCTCCCTTGAGTGGCGTTCCTGGTCCTTTGTTCTTGGCTAGTTTTCTCCGCATACGTGCACCCCTGCACCCCAGACTTTAAGAGTCTATTCAGTCATTGTGGGGGGTAATGTGAACAGCCTACCTTTTCCCACTGAGTTAGTTAATTGTGCCAACCTGGCCGATAATCACATGTGGGGCTAATTGAAAGGCGGAGGGATAAATGGGTGGTGAGCCTCGCCTTTCTAGTTCTCGGGTCTCTTGTTTTGTGATGGTTGCACCGGGTGCAGCTGCCTTAGCAGTTCCCTGCTTCAGCTTGCAAGATTGACTTCTTATAAGACATCCCCAAGGAGAAGCCGCATGGACCTATCCCGATGCAGCCCTGGGTGCTGGAGCAGCCGTGTGGAGACCCCTGCTAGTACTGAGATGCTTATTCGTTCACTGACTCAGCTTTCCTCCTGCAGTCGGCATCATTGCCTCTGTTTTGTGAGGTGGAGGACTTTGTGGACTGGTGTTGGCTTAATGGGTTAATGTTGGACTTGTGGGCTTGGGCAGCATTGGGTTGGGATGTTTTCATGATGCACATTTTCTTTACATAAAACTCTCTTATACATGAGTTGCTGTGGATTTGTTTCTCCAAAGTACCCAGATGAATACACCCACCCAGCCTTTCCACCATCTGCGGTCTCCTCCATGGATGAGGAAGTGTGTCTTCTCTGCCCTTCACCTTCCTTAGTGCAGCGGAGGTGAGCGGGGAAACAGGCTTTTATCGCACCTTTTATTAGGATTCCTGCCATCGTCACCTCTCCTCCCTTTGCCCGTTTCTGTCTGCTAACAGTGGTTTGGAGGTGCTGGGCTAACAGTGGTTTGGATGTGCTGGGGTAACAGTGGCTTGGAGGTGCTGTGGTAACCGTGGTTTGGATGTGCTGGGCTAACAGTGGTTTGGAGGTGCTGGGCTAACAGTGGTTTGGATGTGCTGGGGTAACAGTGGCTTGGAGGTGCTGGGGTAACAGTGGCTTGGAGGTGCTGGGGTAACAGTGGTTTGGAGGTGCTGGGGTAACAGTGGCTTGGAGGTGCTAGGGTAACAGGGGTTTGGAGGTGCTGGGGTAACCGTGGCTTGGAGGTGCTGGGGTAACAGGGGTTTGGAGGTGCTGGGGTAACCATGGCTTGGAGGTGCTGGGGTTTCCTCTGTCTTCATAGCCACCATCAGCAGCTCTCTGTGGATCCAGACTCAGGCAACCCTACGTGTGTGTCTCTGTAGCGGGATCTTAAGGTGGCTTCATTTTGGCTCCCTGCTGTCAAAGCCAGAGGCTGCAGAACAGAGAGAAGAGAAGATGAGGCCCAGTGGAGAGGCCCAGAGGAAAGGGGGAGGTCGGATGTGGGTGGGTGGGTGGGGAGGGGGAAGACCAGGATATATGAATATATTCATAAGAACATTCATTAGATGATAGCCTTAAGACGAACATATTGAATAAAATTAATTCATTCAAAAATAGAACCAGGAAGAATACTCTTGAATCTGAAGAATGAATAACTATACATTTTTCTCATGACTAATCATAGGTTAATGATGAAAATATCTGTAAGACTCTTCAGGCCCAAGAGAATCTTATTAATGTATTCTCCTGCCCTTTGCCCCTCAAGTCTTGCCAACTGCTCTTTTTCAATTCTTTAACCTAAACCCTCAAGGCAGCCTTCAGCTCTGTGCCCCAGAAGTGGCTTTTGGTGTGAATTTAGCCATCTGCACATCTTCTTTCCATGGTGACCCTTGGTTGGTCCTCGCCCCCCCCCACCGCCTCCCCCCGCTATTTGCAAGTCAGGTGGAGGCCTGTGTAAGTGCATTAATGGGACCACTGTGTCCTTCTTAAACTTGCCCTCTGCACCACTAGTAACAACCATCGTCACTGTGATTGTGATTGCTGCAGCTGCTCGGACAAGTCCAGGGGCTGCTGGTCTCTCGAAGTGCAGCAGAGAAAGGACAGGCAGGAAGCAGAGTTTATTTGGAAAGGATAGAGAAGCACCTGACCCAGCAGGTGGGAACTCGAGGGAGTTACTGCTGGATGAACTGTGTCTACGGAATTTTATCAGGTGTGGGCTTCTTGGCCTGTCCGTATCTCCAGGTTACGAACGGACCAATCCCAGGTCTGGTCCTCTTTTTCAGGTCCAATGGTAAACCTGGTCATGCTCTGCCCATGCCTGGGTCTTGCCTGGGCCGGGACAGGGGAGTGAGCATGCAATGAACAGCAAACAGTCTTGGGTTTGATGACCTTGATGGGGAGGACCAGCCTAGGGGTCTGAGCTGATACCCACAGGCTGAAGATTTAAATTATCTTGGGCTGTTGAGGCCCCCCTCTCCCTCACACTGTTTGGGGGCTCTCTATCTCCCAGGTCTCATTATCATTACTGATGTTGTTGAAATATGCATTAGTGTTTGCTAAGGGTTGAACTGTGCCCTCCTCATCCCCCATCCCAAAGGTATTACAATCCTAACCCCCAAAGCCCTCCTGTGACCATGGCCTTGTCAGTACCAGGGTCTTTGACAATGTCATCAGTTCGGTGAGGAGTCAGTCCTTCACTTGAGTGGCACCAGCAGTTAGATGCTTGGCCATTACCTGGAAGGTTGGCAGTTCAAGCCCACCCAGACCAGAGACACCTTGGCAGACAGGCCTGGTGATCCGCTTCGGGAGGGAAACAGTCTTGGGAACCGCCCTGGCCCGGAACCACCCTACCTTGCACACCTGGGGTCACCATGAGCCGGAATCACCTGGACCAGCTCACAGCGACATCCAGTGAGTGACTCGGAGGTGACACTGGAGGGAAGTGGTCCTCTCTCATCTGAGCGGGGTCTCCGTTCCAGAGGCGAGGAGTGGCAGAGGGCCCTGTGAAGATGTACCACAAGCCGAAAAGCACGAGCAGCTACCAGAGCAGGGAGAGGAAGGAGGAAGGACCTTTCCCTTTCCCTTGAGGCTGTGCCCATACCCTGAACCGGTCCCCAGCCCCCAGAACCCCGAGACAATAAGGATGTTTCTGGTGTTTCAAGTCCTCCCAACTTCATGGCACTTTGTTTCTGCAGCGCTAGGAAGCCAGTCGATTTTCTCAGTCACCACCTCCCTGTGAGGTCACTCAGGACTCGCAACCTGCTGAGGCCCTCGCCCCCTTCCCACGTGACTTGGCAGCCCAATAAAAACCAAACTCACTGCCATCCAGTTGATGCTGACTCATAGCGCCCCTGTAGGACAGCGTAGAACTGCCCCTGTGGCTTTCTGAGATGGTAACTCTTTATGGGAATAGAAAGCCTCATCTGCAGGTGGTTTTGAACTGCTGACCTTGTGGTTGGCAGCCCAGTGTGTAACCACTGCACCGAGGCTGTCTTACTCTATCCTAGGGTCACTGGGAGTGGAAATCCCTCTCAACAGCCAAGAGGAATGAGATCAATGTTCAGATATTGGAAAGGGCCACCATGCAGTTGATTTATTTTTTCCAACAAGGCCTGTGGGGATGCAGTCATTAGCCCAGAGGCAGGCAGGTGCCACTCGTGGAATCAACCTGGGAACCATGTTTGCAACCATGCAGCTGGATCACGTCTCCAGACCCCCGCAGGGACAGCAAGCTGAGTCCCCCCGGGTCTACAGGCCTCCCAACTGCCTGCTGACACTGTGAGCTACAGGTTCATGGACCCGTCCAAGCCTGACCCCTCTTCTAACCTCTCGGGGATGCCCAAGCCGAGGACCACTGACGAGTCTCTCTCTCTCCACTCAAAGTCCACGAGGAGCGAAACGGAGGTGGTGAAGAGACACGGGCCACATCCTTCCCTTCTCCTGTCAAGTCAAGCCGTCCAGGAATCAAAGGGAGGAAAAGTCGAGGTAGAATTTCTAAGGCTGAGAGTCGATGTCAGTCTGCCTCCAGGGAAAGCGTTCTTCCCTGGCTCGGCTGGGCTGGCTGGAATCAACACCCGCTGCTCGGCTGGCTCGTGCTCCCAGCCAGCGTCGGCTCATTCCGAAAGCTGTCAAGTCCTCTTTGTCTAGATGTAATTTAGCCAGACGTTGCAGGATGCTGTGGGGAGGGAGGCTCTACCTCGTCCTCCAGCTCATCCTGGGGGGAATTAGGGAAAGAGATACAACCTAAGAGAAAGACCACGCACTGAACACACTGAGAGCTGGGGGCAGAAGAGGCAAGATTAGAGGTGCCCAGAGGGGGAGAGGGGTGTGTGTGTGTGTGTGTGTGTAGAGGGTGTGTGTGTGTGTGTAGAGGGTGTGTGTGTGTGTGTGTAGAGGGTGTGTGTGTATCTGTAATCCTATTACCCATTTCTCCCTCCCTTCCTCTCTTGCAACAAGGCTTGGCTGGGAACGCTCAGGTGACAGTGGTGGGTCTTACTTCTGGGTCTTATCATGGGATGGGTTGGAAGGGGGCTTCTCTGGTCCGGGAACCCCATGCTTCTGGCTGGGGAGTGGTGAGAACTGGATCTCAGGATGGGAACTGCGTGCTGAGGATGGCAGAGGCCCCCCAGCCATGGGCACCTGCCAACAGGCTGTTTCACAAAGGAAAAGGACCTTTTCTGTTTTGAACCTCTGAGAAAAGCAGCCCCACCTGTCCTGTTGCTGTCCTGTGGGCTGGCTGTTGGTATGTCAAAGAACGGCAGGTTCATCCACAGTGGGCGGACGGGTTTCAGTGGGACTTCTTGGAAGAAAGTCTTGGTGGTCTGTTTCTGAAAATTAGCCAAGGAAACCCTGATGGATCACAGTGGATCTCTGTTCCACTCCCTGCTTTGGTCAGGCCATTGGGAAGGATCCAGGGTCACCATATACAGTGAAGTGGAGGCCAGCGAGGGCAGGGGAGGCCCTCAGAGAGATGAGTTAGCACAGGAGCGATCCAAGGGGCACAGACATGCTGGGGATGGTGAGGTGGCGCAGGCCTGGGCAGCATGGGCTCTGTTGTCACCATAAGTTAGGATTGGCTTGAGGGCAACTAACAAGAACAACAAAAATAGCCGGAAAGCCGCTCAGCTGGGACTCAGACTCAACCACTGCTCCGCCACTAAGAGAGAGACGCTGCCCAGTCAATTGGCCCTTTCCCCCCTTGCTGGAAATGCCACCTTTATGGTAGGCAGAGTTAGAAGCCATGCATTAGAAACACTTGTTGTCGAGCGGATGGCTCCTAAAAGCACAGTACTGAATGAAGAAATGAGTATCCCAAACAAGATGGATAGCACAATAACATTTATGCAAACGAAGCCGCTCGCTAAACGGCACTACTTTATTTCAAGCCTGTACAGAGATGAAGTCGGTACCGTGAGTGCCCAAGGAGGGGGCGGAGGTGGGGGAGGAAGAGGAAACACAGCACAGACAGAGAGGGGTTTTGCCCAGCGCGCGCGCGCGCACACACACAGCAAGTACATGCCAGGCTGTGGAGAGCAGAAAGGATGAACCAGGCAGGGGTTCAAGTAATAGAGACATTTGAGTGACCAAACTGCTGCCTGTGATCTGTGACGCGAGTGGGGGACAAAGACCAGGATGACGTAGGGGCCAACCCAACAGCAGAGATTCAGGTCTTCTCGGGGCCTGGCTTGTGGCCCGAGCTCATGCCAGGGACTTCCTGCAATGACCCTGCTTGTGTCTGCTCAGAGGCCAGAGGGCATGGGGTCCTCACCTGCGTCCGACTTTTCAAACTGTGCAGTGCACACACACCAGCTTCTGACTCCGGAAACCTACCATGGGACCCGAGGGCTGCTTTCTAAGCACACCCAGGTGATGGGGAGGCTGCTGGTCCTTGGACCCCCTCTGTGTGGTGGGACCCTGGGATATTTAGAGCCAATTCTGGTCGGCTGGTAAATAGGATTGGGGAAGAAAAATGCAAGGCCGAAATGGAAGCAAGCTCTTGGGCGCTAACATTTTCCCAGGCTGTCAGCTGCTCCTAACAGTTTATGACCGGACAGTTCCCAGGAAGACCCTTCACCACCTTGTGTTCCGTTCGACTTTGGTTGTTATTGTTATTCAGGACGGTCCCTGCGTGAACACATCTGGAGGAAGTCTCGGGCTGTGTTCCTGTGGACTGATGTAGAAACCCTGCTACTCACCCCCGCCCCCCCACCATCCATTGCATTTTATGCCCATGGAGCTTGTGAAAAGGGAGAGCAGGGGACCAGCTATTGACAATGTTTCCTGTCTCTCATGCAAAGCATTATGGTAAGCAGCAAGCCTTCCCAAGTCAGAAAACACCCGGAGTGTCTGAGTCATGGTCTTGATTGGATTTGGTGAGTCACTGGGATCGAACAGAACCAACCTAACTGACCTCTGAAGACTCTCCTCTCAGTGCCTGGAGCTCTGGGGGGAAACATTGCTCAGGGCACACAACTCACACGGACCAGTTGGTTTCTCTCGGTGATTCTCCTCTGTGAATTTCAAATCCAAGGGCCTGTAGTTCTTTCCTGGCTGTGTAGGAAGCCTGGAGCCGAGGAGAGAGGAGCTAAAGGTGGAGGCAGTCAGGGATATCCAGGGGCATCAGATAGAAAGGGAGTCTGTGCGGCTGGGTTCTCCAGTGATGCGCGTATGTTTATAGAAAGAGATTTGTATCAAGAAATGGCTCACACAGTTGTAGAAGGGGCTCAGTCCGTCTGGTTCAAGTCCATGGGTCAGATGTCTGTTGAAGCTTCTCCAGCCACGTGGAGCTGCGGAGGCTGAGGAGCAGGAAGAAGCTGGATTCCCTCGGGCTGGCGGATGCTGAACGGAATGAATCTGAGATCAGCAGTCCGCTCTGGGGATCAGCAGGTGATGTACCAGGAGGTCAATTAACTTCCAGGCTGCTGTCCTGGACTTCTTGTGTGTGTGCTGGTGCCCCTGTGTGCACACATATGCATGCACAAGTATGATGCCCTCATCCACCCTGGAGACCGTTTTAGGTCATCACTCAAAGTGGAGAGAGGGGCTGCTTGCAGTCGATAATGGCCCGGAATGCATGCAGATGTGGCCAGCAAACGAGCCCAGGTCTGGACGTAGCACTGCACATTGTCAGGGGGTGTACATTAACCGGAGCCCAAATGAGGGGCGCCTGCCGGGTCACAGTCCCCATCTGACTGTGGCTGCAAAGAGCCCTTCACCGCTAACTATCCTGATGTAGATGCCAGGTGATTTTTATCATGCACAAAAGGCTATTTCTAGTTAATGATGAAGGAGGGTTGGATGCAAAATAGAAGCGCAAAATTGCCTGGCCTTTGGGAGGGAATGGACGAGAAACGGCTTTCAAGTGTTTTGTTTTGGTCTCCAGGTTTATTTAGTTTTTTTAACGAGCTGTTTACATATAGTTCCCCTTCCCTTACATATAGTTCCCCTTCCCATAGACAAGGCGGAGATGTGGGGTCCAGTTGGTGAATGCCTGCCTGGGGACTGAAAGTTAACAAAAAGAATGAAGTGCTGAATTGGACAGGTTGGGCGAGCATTGCATCTTGTAGGGTGTCTTTGCACAGAGGGCAGGGTCCACAGAGAACGTACCTTGGGTGGCGCTAAGATCTCTAGAAGAAATACAGTGAGGTAAGCAGGTGGTACCAGGGGACCCCAGATAAGCCAAGAGCAGGAAGGGGGCTGCTCTAGAAACTTCAGGGACCCCGGAAAACACAACCAGTCCTTCCCCTTCCCTCTGAAGTATCGCATCAAAAGCCAGCCACACTCTCTCCTTTGTCTCAAGACCAGCAGAAATGAATGGTGCAGCGCTGCCCTTCCTGAACAGTTTGATCAAGGATTCTACAGACGTGTTCCAATCAAAAGGGTGGGAAATGAAGAACAGAATTTTTTTTTAACATTTTATTAGGGGCTCATACAACTGTTATCCCACTCCATACACACTTCAATTGTGTACAGCGCATTTGTACATCGTTTCTCAAAACATTTTCTCTCCACTTAAACCCCCAACATTAGGTCCTCATTTTTCCCCTCCCTCCCCCGCTCCCCCCTCCCGAATGAGCCCTTGATAGTTTATAAATGGGTATTTTGTCATTTCTTGCCCTGTTCGACATCTCCCTTCACCCACTTTTCGGTTGTCTGTCCCCCAGGGAGGAGGTCACACACAGTTCCATGTAATCAGTTCACTCTTTCCTACCCATTCTCCCTTTACCCTCCCTGTTTTGCCACTCACACCACTGGTCCTATAGGGCTCATCCGTCCTGGATTCCCTGTATTTTCAGTTCCCATCTGTACCAGTGTACATCCTCAGGTCTAGCCAGACTTGCAGAAGAACAGATGTTTAAGGTCTCCAGAAATCCAGACTTTCTGGAGCTCTTGGGGGCTGGAGAACCCTCTGAAATGATTGCCCCAGGATGATCTTTCAAATGGAAACCAGAGAGCTCTCCCGAAATCTTCTTAAAACAAAGCAATAGTTTAGCTTAACTAGTAAAGAATATTTGCCTGGAGCGCTTTGCTCTTTTTTTTTTTTCTGGAAAGGCTTTATTATTGGGGGTGGGGGGGTGACGATGACATGGCACTCAGTCCTTCTTGGCAGCAGCCTTCCTCATGGCTGCAAGCACGTTGCTTAGCTCCTCTCTCTTCCTCTTAGCCCGGATGTGTGTGCCCACCCGCTTCTTGATGAACTTAAGTGCCCGCTTGTCCTCGGAGACCTTGAGCAGCTCCATGGCCCTTTGCTCGTAGGGAGCAAAGCCACCCACCTCCCGGATCATGTCCCACATGAACTTGGTGTGCTTGGTGAGGCGCCCGCGGCGGCGGCTGTGCCTCGGCTTGCTCACGTTCTTGGTCACCTTGTGGCCCTTGTCAAGGCCCACGGCCATAGGGTAGCGCACAGCCATGGCTGCTACTCTTCGATGGCTGCCGCGGCGGAAGGCGCGCTTTGCTCTTTTAAGCTCTCTCTATGGGACCAATTTGACAGCAGCACAGGGGGAGAATTGACGGGAACCTTCGTGAGTTGGTGCTTAGGGGACTCAGAGAAGGACCATGCGGACGGTTGCACACCTCGAAGACTCTCCTCATCGTCACCGAGTTGTCCGTGTGGAAATGGTTGGAATAGTGTACGTTTTGCTCTGTGTAGTCTCAGCAGCAACAGCCATGGGAGAAATCAAGCCATCTCAGAAGCAGACACCACCAGCATTGTGCATATGTCCTTGAGGTTACTGGGAAAGACACACTTTTCAAAGATCATAGAGGAGGAGAGGCAGTAGTGTCATGAAGCTCCATCAACCAGGTACCTCCCTGCAGGGACACCAGGCCTCCCTAGGAGGCCCCCACCCCTACCCCCACCCTGCCAGCCCTGGAAGCAATGCTGCAGCAGCACGCGGCTGGGAGGACGGAGGCGACTGCCTGACACAAAGCTTCTGCCCTCAGAACGTCCATGATTGCAGAGACATAATGAACATTCATTGCTCATCCATTTCCTGCTCCCTGAGCCAGCCCCTAACTCGTGGAGACTTATAATGGGTCCGACATTGTTTGGTGTGTTTTGTACAAAGGTAGGAAGGAGGGTGCCTTAGAGAAGCATGAGGGATGCTGATCTGGTTGGGTAAAAAATGGTCAGGATGCTTTACAGAGAATATGAACTATAAATGTGAACACAGTTTAATTTGCCAATGCAATGATTAAATTCCCCAGCGCCCGTGGGGCATCTCCTGTTGCCAGCACATGCTGGGGATCTTAGCAAGGCTCACACCTCGCCGTGAGCTGCCTGTGTGGTTTTCTCGCTCACGAATGGCTTTTTTCAAAAACATTACTGTCTTTTTTTTTTTTTTTGGCTCTGATTCTGCTACAATAGCTGGCTCTGCGCTTTGTGTACTCAATATATTCTTTTTAAATAAAGGGAGGCAGTTAGACGGAAAGACAGCAAATTCTTACCACAAGGGCTGTTTTCTGAAATAACATTCAGCTGGGAGAGGCGGGAATTGCTCTCCAGATAGCTCTCCTGCCACGAGGCAGAGCCGTAGGCAGCGCCTGCGGGGCATCTAAGAGCAGCCTCTGGGACTCTGTGTCTGTCAGGTACTAGTGACTCTCCCACCTGTTACCTCTGCTGTCTTCTCAGCAGCCTCCATTGGACGGCCATTATGTGCATAAACTGTGTATTTTCCAAACCAGAGGATTTTCAGGGGGTTGGCAGATAAGGAATGATGTAATTATCCTTCAAGAGGTGATCTGATGTGATCAGCCAATCATCTGTGAGGGGAATTTTCTTTGGGGTGTGATCTGCACCACACACACACACACACACACACACACACACACACACACACATTTCAGGTTGTGTCCCGCATCCAATATATGTATGCATATATGTACAGTGAACCCTCGCCACTTCGCGCTTCGACTTCCGCGGCTTCGCTCTATTGCGGTTTTTGCGTAACAGCGCATGCTCTGTCATTACTGCCACTGATTGGCTCATACTGTACACGCTTGATGCCATAAATAATATAATAAATAATAAATGATAATTGTAACGTCCAAAATGTTTTACTGTATTTTCCCATTTTCGTTTAATAAATTGGGTATTACGAGTGTAATGGTGACTAAAGGGTGTTTTCTTATGTCCTCTATGCTCTAACTACGAAAATATTTGATTTACAAATAAGGAATCCTACTTCGTGGAATTTCATTTATCACGGTAGGGTCTAGAACCGATTAACCACAATAAATGAGGGTTCACTGTATATGTTTGTGCATGTGTATATGTATATATATTTAGATGTATATGGACATATATGAGCACTGGTGGTATAGTGGGTTATGTGTTGGACTGCTAATCACAAGGTCAGCAGTTCATGTGCCATGGGAGAAAGATGAGGCTTTCTATTCTGGTAAAGATGTACAGTCTTGGAAACCCACAGGGGCAGGTCTCCCATGTCCCCTAGAGTCCCTGTGAGTGGGAATGGCCCCGAGGGCAGTGAGTTTTATATGTATGTGTCCATATGTGTGTTTGGGAAAGAGCTCCTTTGTTAGTTCTGGATCCTGCACCAGGCCTGGTATCATCTGACCTCCAATTCTAGGGATTCGTCAGTCTCTGCACCCTGTGAGCCAGCAGCCTGCTGTTTTGGCTGTGGATCATAGATTCATCAGTTTGGGGAGCTTTCTGAGTCAGGAGAAGGCTCAATTTTGGCCTACAGACTCAAGACTTGCCAGCCTCTACAATCACATGAGCCATTTCCTTGACATAAATCTCTCTCTCCATCTGCCTCACTGGTTTGGCTCATCTAGAGGACCCGGCCCAAGACATCCAGGATAAGGCATTTCCCTAAAAGCTCGCACTTCGTAATGGCAGAGCACTGACTCAAGCCCAAGCGCTTGGCTAAAGGCTTTGTGACCTCGTCTCTCCTCCCTGTGACAATCGCTTTGGGCTCACCTGACCATTTTCTTTTTGCTTCAAGCCTCACCTTTCCTCACTTGAGGTTTGCCCTCCTAGGAAGGGGTGAGAGGACAGCCCGAGAAAGGCAATGTTTCCTAAACACACCCACGCCAGAGGCCGCCGGTGCTCCCATTTCCACGGAGGGCACTTGGCAGACGGAACACCTGTATTCCTGTAAGGCAGCGGCTGGCAACGAGGGCTGATTTTTCCTGTCCGCCCCCTTGCTCCTGCCTGGGCCATGTGGTCATGTCTGGGGACACTTTTGGTTGTTCAAAATGGGTTAGTAGACATGGGATCGAGTAGATGACAGCAACCAGACAGGTTTGAATTTATGCCACTTGGGCAAGAAAAATTTCGAAAAGGAGGGTGAGCGTGGTTCCGTAACTCAGAGACTGTCACCACGGTCCCTGACTTGTATGCGTAGAAGCTGTGGAGCCGGTGTCTGTTCTTAACAGCAACAGTAATCGTAACAACAACAACACAGTCATTTTCTTTTGTAATGGGGCAGTGGTCGGGTGCTGTGGAATATTCCACAGAGCACAGGACAGACCCTCCCGACAAAGAGTCATCCAGCTGCCCAGTGGCAGCAGAGCTGAGGGCGCACAGGGCTGTCCCAACCTACTGCTGTCCCAAAGCCCATTTGGCTTTGTGGCAACTCCCTTGTTCTCCAGGCTAAGGGCTCCAGGGACAGACAAAGGTAAAGGACCCGGGCAGCTAGAGCCCCCAGCAGATAGCTCTCTCCGGAGGGAGGTGCGCACTGGAAATCAGAAAGCTTCATCCTCCATATCTGAAAGGGGCAGGGGAGCAGAAGGTCTGGGGGATCCCTCCCCTCCCCCACTTCCTCCCCGCCCCCCGCCCCCCCACCCACCCAGATGCAAGCAAGCTCATGGACTCCTGTTTCCATCAATGACAGAAATTTTGCTGTTTGGATTTTATTTAATTTTACAGTTAATCACCTCTTCAGTGTGTGCTGGAGAGAGAACTCCGTGTGGGCATGTGTGGACAATGCTGGCTTGGCTAGTTATCCTCGCCTGCTGTGTGCATGATGGAGCTGGAAGCCATCCTTAGGATGCCCTCCTCCGAGCCACCTAAGAGAAACACCCGGGGTTTTCGTCACTCTTACAAAGAAACCGCTGTCACGTCAATTCCTACGCTGCCTGTCACAGGTGGGTCATTCTCATAGGTGCTCATTCTTCCAGGCTGCCTACGAGGTCTGCCAGTGGCCTGGTGGGTCTCAGTCTGCAGAGCTGGGAGCAGGTTGGGGATGGGGTGGGGGGTGGGGGACTGTGCAGGCCAGCTGCTGGAACTCACACGGAACAGACCCACAGGATGGCACTCATTTCTCCAGGACTTTCTGAGCCTTGCTAGTGCACGGATTTAATGAAACGAGTCTCAAGAAATTGCTCTCTCCCCATGTCAGAAAACCCAACCTAGCTCCACGTCCCAGTCACCCTCCAGAGCAGTGGCTCTCCACCTTCCTCATGCCGCAACCCTTTCATACGGTTCCTAGTGTGGCGGGGACCCCCCAACCATAACATTATTTTGGTTATTTTTATTTTTTGTGATAGGGCTAGGGTTAGACTTAGGGTTAGGGTAAGGGTTAGGGTTAGACTTAGGGTTAGGTTTAGACTTATGGTTAGGGTTAGGTTAGGGTTCCATAAAATTATTTTCGTTGCTACTTCATCACTGTCATTTTACTATTGTTATGAATTGGGCGACCCAAAGGGGTCTTGACCCACAGCTTGAGCACCGCTGCTCTCTGAGGCGATCAATTGTTATGGGAGCAGAAAGCCTCATTTTTCTGGTGTGGTGCAGCTGGTGGGCTCCAACTGCTGACCTCACCATTAGCAGCCCAGTGTGGATCCCACTACACCACCAAGGTTCCTTCTCCCCCTGCCAGTGATTTTCAAAAGTGACTTCCTTTAGTTTCCAAGATATGCCAGGTATGGACTCACCATCACACTCAGCAGACAGAAAATGTTGGACCCCCATGAAGCTTCTGAGGCCCCCACCTGCAGCCTCGAATCGTGTTGTCTCTATTATTTCCCACAACGTGTCTCCTACGGTCGGTCGCCCTCTCTCACCAGATCTGACCCCTGACTTAGCTCATCTGCTCCAAGGTCTCGCCTCTTGGCCAAGGGCCATTTGGGGTGAAGTGTGGAAGATCTGTTCAACTTTAACACGTGGAGTGAAGACACTTTGAACAAATGGTTGGGATTCATTTGATCCCATCTGAACCTATGGGGCGGTTGTCCCCCTGGAGGGCGTGGGGTTGCCATCTGTGCAGCTGGACTTGCCATTCGTTGAGACGCAGCACAGTCGGGAGCCGAGGGCTTTGGCTGCAGAAAGGAGTAGATATAAGCTGACACGGACCCCCCC
>NW_022103968.1:11090352-11098079 GCF_000313985.2 Echinops telfairi
CGTGCTTATTAATGGTGTTCTATGAGTGGCTAGTCTGAGGGAGTCAGTTCCTTTAAAACAGGGATCAAGAGAGTGTTGGCCGTAGCTGATGAGCCAGTACCTGTGAAGCACTCGGCATAGTGTCTGACAGGGTAACGTCCCTCAAGAAGTGGTAGCTATTCTTATTCATTCACTCAGAAGAAACCCACTTGGGTTTGCAGCCCGAGTCCATGGGTGTCACAGATTGAATTGCGTCCTCTCAGGAGCTAGGCAGGGTCCTCAGCCTGGTACCTCTGATTGTGACCCAGTTTGGAACGAGCGGCTTCTTTTGTTACATTAAGGGGGTGCTGTTGGAGTCAACTGGAAAAACTCCCTGCCGTGACGTCGGTTCTCACTGTGCGGTTGGTTCAGACTCACAGCAACCCTGTGCCCAGCAGAAGACACTGCCCAGCACTGCGCCACCCTCACCATTGTTGTGTCTGAGCCATCGGTGCATCCGCTGTGTTGAGCCATCTTGTCGGGGGCGTTCCTCTGTTGCGCCCACCTTCTACTTTACCAAGCATGATGCTTTCTCCAGGGGCTGGTCTCTCCTGGAAACCTGTCCCAAGTATGTGAGCTGAAGTCTCCCCATCCTAGCTTCTAAGGGGCATTCTAGCTATACTTCTTCCGGGACAGATCTGTTTATTCTTTTGGCAGTCCATCGTACTTTCAATATTCCTCTCCAGCACCAGAGTTCACACACATCGATGCCCCTTTGGTCTTCCTTATTCAGTATCCAACTGTCACATGCAGATGAGGCGACTGAAAATACCAAGGCTTGGGTCAGGCACAGAGCGACCCTCTAGGACACAGTCGAACTGCTCCTGTGGGTTCCTGAGAATCTTTATGGGAGTGCAAAGCTCATCTTTGTCCTGTGAAACAAGCAGCTGGCGGCTTCAAACTGCTGACTTTGTGGTTAGCAGCCCAAAGCATAAGCCACTATGCCACCTTTTGAGGGATGTTTTATAAAAGGGGAAAACCAACCCAGAGACACAGCCAGGGGCAGGGACCTGTGAGGATCCGTCCGCAATAGAAGGAAGACCAAGAATCTCCCAGGGCTGCCAGGAGCCAAAGAAGAATGATCTGGGAGCAGACAGGGCATATCCCTAAGGATGCCCGGGATTCAGACTCCCTGTCTCCAAAGTGCAGACCAGTCACATTCCCGCCACCCCTTGTGATATGTATTTTATACATACACACACACACACACACACACACACGAATATATGCATATATTGACATTATATATATTAACAACCCCAAATGCTGTTTATTTCATATAGCCATCACAAGGTACAAGACTTAATTTAAAAAACAAACCAAACAAAAATGACACCATGGTTTAAGATACAGAGTTCTGAACAGAAATCAAGGGGAGGAACCGAAGACAACCCAAGGACAGGGCGGGTCAGGGCTCTTGGCTGACGACTTGCTCTGAGGAGGTTTCCTGCAGGTATTGCTTAAAGGGGTCAGTGGGGTTTCCCCGGAGCTCAGCAGCATGTGTGTTCAAAGGGCTGTCAGTGCTGGGCTCTCCCAGCAGCTCTGGATGGAGAGGAGGACCATTCTGACATCACAAGGGGTGAGCCACGTGTCCTTCAGCATGTCCTGGCAGGTGTTACCCAGAGTGCCCACGTTGGGGTGGTAGTGGGGTGAGGAACTTCACTGTGGGCACATTGTGAGGGTAGCCCCTGGGAACTCCAGGGAGCACTTGCCCCTTGGATCTTCATAGATGGGACCAGCTGCTGCACGATGGCTCCCACCCACCTGGAAAGGTTGTCTGATTCCGGGAGGCAGAGATTCCTTTGTCGCCAGCCATCATGCGAGTTACCAGCTCTTGCTGCAGCTTCTTGCCCATGGAACCCCGGACAGCCCCATGTCAGGTGGCTGAGTCTCGGTTTGGGGAGGCCATTTGCTTGGTGCTGGCAAAGACAGGAACTGGGAAGAGTGGACAGCAACTGCTGATATATTTTATATATATATATATATGTATATACACATATACACACACACACACATATATATATTATAAATCATTTTATTGGAGGCTCTTACAACAATCCATACATCTGTATCAAGCACATTTGTCCATATGTTATCATCATCATTTTCTAAGCATTTCCTTTCTACTTGAGCCCTTGGTATCAGCTCTTCTTTCTCCCCTCCCTCCACCACCCTTCCACCCTCATGAGCCCTTGATAAATTATAAATTATTATTATTTTCCTATCTAACACCATCTGCTGTCTCCCTTCACCCATGTTTCTGTTTTCGTCCCCCTCAGGGGTGGGAATGGGGTTATACTTCAATCTTTATGATCGCTTCCCCCTTTCTCTTCCTCCTCCCCCCTATCCTCATGGTATCGCTACTCCCATTACTGTTCCTTGAGGAACTTATCTGTTCTGGATTCTGTGGGTCGAGAGCTCTTAACTGCACCAGTGTACATGCTCTCATCTAGCTGGGTTTTTAAGGTAGAACTGGGGTGATGATAGTGGGGGTGGGTGGTAGGAAGCATTAAAGAACTAGAGGGATTTTGTGTGTTTCATCAGTGCTATACTGCACCCTGGCACACTCATCCTTTCCGTGTGACCCTTCTGTGAAGGATTTGTTCAATTGTCTACAGATGGCCTTTGGGTCTCCACTCCGACCCCTCTCATTCACAGTGGTATAATTGTTTTGGGTCTTCTGATGCCTGAGACCTGATCCTGTTGACAACTCGTGCTCACACAGGCTGGTGTGCTTTATATATATTTTACAGCAGCACCAGGAAACAGTGCGGTGGGATGTTGTTTTTGTTAGGTGCATTGAGTCAGAGCAACCCTCTGTACAATGGAAAGAAACCCTGCTTAGTGCTGTGCCATTTCACAATCATTATGTTATCCCATCGTTGCAGCCACTGCGTCCATCCATCGCATTGAAGATCTTTCTGTTATTTTTGCTGACCCTCCCCTTAACCAAGCATGATGTCCATATCCAGGGACGGGTCTCTCCTGATCAGGTGCCCAACGCACACGAGACAAAGTCTAGCCATCCTCGCTTTTAAGGAACACGTGGCTGTCCTTCTTCCAAGACAGATGTGCTTGTTTGGTGGTGCAGTAGTTGCATGTTGCTCTGCTAACCGCCAGGTCAGCGATTTGGAACCACTCCATGGGAGAAAGATGAGGCTTTCTACACCTGGAAAGAGTTACCGTCGGAAGCTCCCAGGGACCAGTTCTACCCCTTCTTATGGGGTCACTATGAGTAGGCTTCAACTGGATGGCAGCACGTTTGATGGTTATTTTGGAAAGACAGTGGAGCTAAGGGAGTGAAATACTTTCACAATCTGCAAGTCATTGACCAACGCAGAAAAATCCTGAAAGAGAGACAGTTTTGGAGACAGGGGAGTCTTTAAGTTGGGTCTTGAAAGGTATGAAGGATGTGGGCTTGGGTGGGGATGAGACAGCCAACATTCCAGAAAGAGGTAATGAACCCCAAGAGCAGTATTGGACAGGAATGGCTAGGGCTTAGCAGGTAGACTACTTTGGTCTGGGGGTAGGAATGAGGCAGACAGAAAGGGGAGGCCAGACCAAAATTAAGGGAGATCAGAATTGGGGTGCACAAGGTTAGAAATGCCATGCTACATGATCCGGCCTTGGTCTGACGAGCCATTGAAGGCTGTAGTGGGCAGAGGAGGGTAGGAGGTCCTTACTTTTCTGTCTACTAAGTGAAGTCCAACAGGAGTCCTGGGGGCCCATGGGATTGCTAACCGCCAGCTCAGTGATTCCCAGCCACCAGCAAGCAGTTCCTCAGGAGGAAGATGAGTCGGTCTGCTCTCATTAAGATTTACAGTCTTAGAAACCCAAAGAAGCGGTTTTACTCTGTCTTATCAAGTTGCTATAGATCTCAATGGAGTCAATGAAGGTGTGTTTGTGGACTACCGAAAGTGCTATTAAGAGCCCTGGTGGCACAGTTGGCTAAGCATTGAGCTACTAATTGTAAGGTCAGCAGTTCAAACTCACCAATTATGACTCAGGGGAATGATGAGGCTGTCTGCTTCTGTAAAGACTTTTAGCTTTGGAAACCCTCTGTGGCCAGTTCTACTCTGTGCCGCAGGGTCTCTGTGAGTTGGAGCGTGTTATAGGCAGTGCTGCCTTTCCTTTATTTGTTCCATTTTGCTTTGCCTTGTGCAGTAATGGTTTCGTAAGCTTCTGGAGCACTATTCGTACAGAGGAGATGGCCATAACACAGCTTCATTTGACGTCCTAGCTGGCCGAGGGCCGAGCCTTCACTTCTGAGAGAACCAGAGGGAGTAAAAGATCTAACATAGATGTCTCATCTACAATGATCACGTCTTTTTCCCCTGGCAAATGCTGACAACACTAACTGGCTTCCCTAGAGGGTGACTGGTGTTGATCTCTCAAATACCAGCGTTTGCATAACCTTCTGTTGCTGACAGAGGCCTGGTGGCCTAGTGGTTACTTTTTGGGTTGTGATCAGCAGGGTCCAAAGTTTGAAAGCAGCAGGTGATCTTTGGGGAAAAAGGTAGGGCTTTTTACTCCCATAAAGAGTTACAGTCTCAGAAACCCACTGGGGCAGTGCTACCCCATCTATCGGGTCTCTATAAGTCAGAATTGACTCGACGGCGGCAGTGGGTTTGGTTTGGGTTCTGTTATTAACACGGTTGTCTTGCTATGACTATAGTATTGGGTATCAGTGATATTGACCAGAATGATGGCTCTGTTTCTGGGGCTTGTCTATATCCCAGATCTTTTCCCAACTACTTTGTCACAATTTCCTCAGCTTAAGATATTTTCAAGCAAAAGGGTGCCTCTGCTCGTGAGTATATGCCACACTGTGGGTCTCAACCTTCCTCATGCCACCACCCTTTCATACAGTTCCTTATGTGGTGGGGACCCCGCCCCCAACCATAAAATTATTTTCGTTGCTACTTCATCACTGTCATTTTGCTACTATTGTGAATTAGGCAACCCTTGTGAAAGGGTCATTGCCGCCCAAAGGGGTCGAGACCCACAGGTTGAGAACCACTGGTCTAAAGCCTTCGGCTGAACATCTGATTATTTTCTAGGGCGTTAGGAATTGTATCTTTCTTTTTAAAACTTTTCATGTGAATTGGGTGAGGGTTTTCAGAGCAGATCAGTTTTCTGGTCAACAATGACACACCTTTTGTTTCATGTCACTGATGCTAATGTCCGCAGAATAACATGACTTACCCCACTTCCTCCTTGTGCTTCCTGTTTCCATTTCTCTCCTCCATCTCCTGCACCTCTCTAGTGTTGTTGAGGCACCCTAGTGGCATAGTGGTTGCGAGTTGGACTTCTAACTGCAAGGTCAGCAGTTTGAAACCACCAGTCACTCTCAGGGAGAAAAATGGACCTTTCTACTTCCATAAAGAGGCACAGTGTTGGAAACTCACATTGGCAGTTCTACCCTGTCCTATAGGGTTGTTATGATTCAGGATCAACTCGATGGTGGTAAGTTTGATAGACCTGCCTATTATTTGACTGAATATTGAGCCATGGGGGTGAGTTCATGTCCAGATCTGAAGGGTGACGAAGGGCTCTAGCCCTGGGGCTTTGCACTAGTCTGCAGATTGTATCTCAGTTGGATTTAAAAAAAATATCACACTAACTTTAGCTAAGTTTGTTGTAACTTGGGTTTAGGAAATATATCCACCCACTGTGCCATCAAGCAATTCCAGCTCACACTGACCCAATGTAGGGTTTCCTAATCCACAGATTAGCAGATGACCTCTTTCCCCCAGATCAACTGGTGGGGTTGAACCACTAACCTTATCCAATGCTTGCCTGACAGTGCCACCAGGGTTCCATTAGGGTGGACATGTCTCCAGACTCACGGCCATTGAGCTGATTCTCCTGTAGGACAAGGTAGAAGTGTCCTATGTGAGTTTCTGAGACTGTAACTATTTCTGGAAGTAGAAAGCTCCATCTTTCACCAGAGGAGCGGCTGGTGGTTGTGAACCACTGACCTTGTGGTCAACACATAGCCATGATACCACCAGGATTCCTAGGATGGATATAGATGCATGAAATTGACTGATTTTGTTCCTAATTTGATTTTCCTCCGGACAGAGTGACTTGAATTGGGAGCGTGGGTTAATCTGCCACTTCTTCCCAGTTTCAAATAGATATCTGCGATTCTCCTAGGACAAAGGGTGGGATTTAACAGGGAGGAGCCGTGAAGCTCCACCGTCTAGAAAGAGAGCATATGAGAAGGTAAAGGAAAGAGAGAGGGCCTCCAGGAGCTTCTAAGGGGGGAGAGGGGGGCAGCAGTGGTTCAGTGGTCAATGCTGGTTTTCTCAGTGGGGAAACCTGGCTCCATTCTTGGCCGATGCGCTTGAAGCACAGCCACTACCCATTTGCATGTTATTGCAAGGCCGAACAGATGTCAACAGCGCTTCCAGACTAAGCAAGACTAGGAAGAAAGGCCTGGGAATCTGACAATCAGCTAATGAAAATCCTATGGTTCACAACGTCTGATCCCCAGCCAATCATGGGGACAGTGCAGGAGTGAGCGACGTGTTCTTCTGTTGCGTCTGGGCTCCACATCAGTCAGGGCCAACTCCAGAGCAACAGGAGGGAGGTTAAAATCCCCATCCCCAGTCTGGGGCATTTTGCTGAGCAGTCTGGAGGCAATCCTGCCTAAACCTTCGGTAGCTTTAGTCTCTCTAATGTTTATTATTTCTGTTATCCTAGCTTAAGTACTGCAATTACTGTGTCACTCTAAAACGAGGTGAGGAGACCTGGGGGTGTTTATCTGAGGATGGACAGGGCAGAGTGCGGGCCAAGAATGAAGTTCTGGACGATGAAGGAGCATCAGGACGATGAGGGAAAAGCCCTGGTGGCTGAGGAAGGGTGCAGGGTGAGGAGGGAGGTAGTGCGGTGGACATTTGGGGAGTGGTGGTGTAAGGTAACAGTCAAGAGGGCTGCATTTCTTGACGCAGGGAGGGAGAAGTCAGCGTCCTGTCCTCGGTGCTTCAGTGGCCCACAGCCTCCTCCCCTTTATTCTCTGAGTGTCTGCCCCCCTCCCCCAACCCCGTTCAGCCAGGTTGAGTTGCATCCCACTTTACTCTTCTTAGGGTCCGCAGCCTGAGACCGGGGAGCAGGCGGGAATTCAGTCAATGCAGCCCTGTGCTTCAGACCAGGCCCCTCCTCCAAGTACCAGGCACAGGAATTTCCTGATGGCGTCCCTCCTGGGAAACCCGTGGACGCTGTCCGTGGTCCTGCCCTCTCAGGTTTGGCCAGACTGAGGACGAAGCGGCGAAGGGCTGTCTGGGTGGGTTTCGGAGTGCAGAGTGCGGGGCAGAAGGTCGCCGGCAGGGTTCTCAGTGAGCACGGGATCTAAAATCCAAACCTCTCCTCGACCCCCTACGTGACTCTGCCACCCGCAGCCAAGACTCCAAGCGAGCTTTGCGGCGAGGGGCGACCCCACGATCTCCCCAACGCGCCGCGGTGCATCCTGACCACACATCCCATCTCCTCTTCTCCTTCCCTCCCGAGGCTGCACACGTGGCTTGAGAGCCTGGTGTTCACGCCCCTCCGCGCCCCGCGCCCAAGGCGCGCTCCTTGGAGTTGGACTCGTTGCGGCGCTGCAGGCTCGCGACCTGGAGGGTCCTCCTCGCCCTCAGGCACCGGCTCTCCAGCCCTCTCCTCTCCCGCCCTCCCTCTCCCCTCCTCTCGGGCTCCCCCTCCTTTGG
>NW_022103968.1:11098263-11102138 GCF_000313985.2 Echinops telfairi
GGGGGAGGTGCTCACAGGCCCTCTCAAAAGCCGCTCGCCCCCCACCCCCAGAGGGTTGGAGGGGGGACTCCTGAATCCCGTACTAGTCCCACGAAGAAGCCAGAAGCCCGGGTGAGCGCGTAGGACCGCCAGGGACCGGAGGGATTCTGCCCTGATCTGCAGGGCGCTTTCCCGCCGCCGGGCCCCACTCACCAGGTAGGGACGGGTTTCTGGGTCTGGCCGAGAAGGAGGCCATTCACAGACTGGTTTTACGGAGGTGGGCAGATGGCACTTTAGATGGGGGTAGCGGGTCTGGCGCTGTTGTCTCTAAGGGTCTAGGAGGACAGGGATCCGCTGCGCCTCGGGGTGGAAGGGCGGGGTGGGGTGGGGATGGTGCAGCGAGGGAGGATGGGGAGTGGGAGGTGACGCATTTTGGTTCTCTTTGGACAGGTGGCCATGGCTTCGCTGCCCACTCGGGGCCCCGCGATGCCGGCGTCCACCACCCCAGCCAACCAGAGCGCGGAGGGCAACGGGACGGCGGCCGGGTCCGGCGCGCAGGCGGTCACCCCCTTCCAGAGCCTGCAGCTGGTGCACCAACTGAAGGGGCTGATCGTGCTCCTCTACTGCATCGTGGTGGTCGTGGGGCTGGTGGGCAACTGCCTGCTGGTGCTGGTGATCGTACGGGTGCGCCGGCTGCACAACGTGACCAACTTCCTCATCGGCAACCTGGCCCTGTCCGACGTGCTCATGTGCGCCGCCTGTGTGCCACTCACGCTGGCCTACGCCTTCGAACCCCGCGGCTGGGTGTTCGGGGGCGGCCTGTGCCACCTGGTCTTTTTCCTGCAGCCGGTCACCGTGTACGTGTCGGTGTTCACGCTCACCACCATCGCGGTGGACCGCTACGTCGTGCTGGTGCACCCGCTGCGCCGGCGCATCTCGCTGCGCCTGAGCGCCTACGCGGTGCTGGCCATCTGGGCGCTGTCCGCGGTGCTGGCACTGCCCGCCGCCGTGCACACCTACCACGTCGAGCTGCAGCCTCACGGCGTGCGCCTCTGCGAGGAGTTCTGGGGGCCCCAGGAGCGCCAGCGGCAGCTCTACGCCTGGGGGCTGCTGCTGGGCACCTACCTGCTCCCGCTGCTGGTCATCCTCGTGTCCTACGTGCGGGTGTCGGTGAAGCTCCGCAACCGCGTGGTGCCCGGCTGCGTGACGCAGAGCCAGGCGGACTGGGACCGCGCACGGCGCCGCCGCACCTTCTGCCTGCTGGTGGTGGTCGTGGTGGTCTTCGCCGTCTGCTGGCTGCCGCTGCACATCTTCAACCTGCTGCGGGACCTCGACCCGCGCGCCATCGACCCCTACGCCTTCGGGCTGGTGCAGCTGCTGTGCCACTGGCTGGCCATGAGCTCGGCCTGCTACAACCCCTTCATCTACGCCTGGCTGCACGACAGCTTCCGCGAGGAGCTGCGCAAGCTCCTGCTCGCCTGGCCCCGCAAGATCGCGCCGCACGGCCAGAGCCTGACTGTCAGCGTGGTCATTTGACGCCCACCCGCTGGCCCGGGCCCGGGGGCTCCACGCGCGCGTCCCCAGGCGCAGAGCTAAGCCAACCCCCAACCCGCCTCTCTCCCCGCCAAGGGCAGCCTCTTGCCCAATTACTGTCTGTCTTGTCTGCGTGTCTTTGTGAAATGTGAATTGGGCTTTGGTGGGAGTCTTACGCTTTGCTTTGGTGCGGCGGGAAAGCCAGGGCGGGGGAGGTATGGGGTGGGACGCTGGGATTCATCATTGCTTCCTTCTGCTTTGAAGACCGAACATTCCCTGTTCTCTGAGTTCAGGAAAGTACTTCAGAACCACAGGGGTCTCCCTTCCTTTTCCTGGCTGCTTGCTCAGAGGTGAGAGGAGGGATGGGGGGGGCTTTACCACCGCAGGGTGGGAGTCGGGAAAACGTCACAGCTGCCTCTTTTAAAAGACGTGCATCTGATATTGTTTAGTTACTTTGAACCCAGCAGTTTCTATGATTCCAGGAAAATATGCTTTACAAATCCATACCCAGGGTTCCAGCATTTGCCGAATAAGATCTTTAAACACCCAAAAGGCTTTTATTAAAATATATATATATTGATTTCCCTTCCCTTTCACCTAAGTTAATATGGGTCTGCCCTCTAGTGACCTGTATTAGTCAACCATCCCTCTTAATCATCAATGTGTTTAATGTGCTGTGAAGACTTTTTAATTGACTCTTGATAATAGTGTTCTCGTACATAATCTGTGCTTTTGTGACTGACTTCTTTCACTCAGTGTAAGGTCCTGCAGGCTTATCCATGCTACGAGCAGTTTCGAAGTTCCATCATTCTTTAACGTTTCGGACAAATGAAGGCTCACACACACAATGGAATACTACACAAAGTTTAAGAAAAGGTCTCCGTTTAACGCCCTTTGAGTTTACAGTGCAAAACCACTTATGAGTCACCCTTCACGATGTCTTGTTTTTGTTTCCTCTACTCCTTACTCTCCAATTACTATTTTTAAAATGATGGGATTAATTAGTCAATGAAGAGGAAGTCAGATAGAGTACAAGGTGCAATTCACTTAAAGGGAATCTAGAGCTGTTAGTAAGTGGATTCTGACTTGTAGTGCCCCTATAACATAAAAAACTTACACCCGTGAGTCAATTCCAACTCAGCAACCCTACAGAGGGTTTCCAGGACCGTCAGTCTTTACAGGAGTGGGCGCTTTCAGCTTTCTCCCAGGGAATGGCTGGTAGGTTTGAACCTAGGACCTTGTGGTTAGCAGCCCCCGTGCCTAGCCCACAGCACCATAGGCTCCTTCCTAGGGATCCATGGTTTACAAGATCGTGAAGAGTTACAGCCTGGAAAACTCACAGGGACAGTTCTATCCTGTTGCTGTGGGCCGGCATTGACTCGGTCGGTGGCAGTGAGTTTGGGTTTTGGTTCATCGTGATGGGCGCCGACTGCCATAGCTTTCTCCCGCAGAGCTGCGGGTGGGTTCAAAAACCAACCTTTGGGTTAGCAGCCGAACGCTTAACCACTTCACCACCAGGGCCCCTTTTAAAGGACACATAACTGTATATGATGAGGGTTGTCTATGTGTGCATTTGGGTACACACACCCAGTGGAAAGTGTGTGGCATAGCAGTCTCCTGCATTCTCTAATTACTATGTGGCCACCTGTCTGCCCTGCTCTCTGGTGACATTTTAGAACAAGATTAGCCCAGAATGCAAGGACTTAGGAGTGGAACAGAAAAAGAAACTGCTACGTACAGAATGCACAGCTTACTTCTTTCCAGGTGAGGAATTTGGGGTCACTTAACCTCCTGAGAAACCTTCGGTCAAGGGCCCGTAGACAAGGACCTCCACATGGAATGTTGGAACTGGGGAAGAAGGGCAGGAGTCTTGGGGACTGAAACGGCCTCGCTGTCAGACCAGCGCCTGTGGCATGAACTGACCTCTGCAGCAGCTTGGCCACCATGTGGAAATTTCCAGTACTGCAGGCTCATTAAAGAACACTCTATTCACTGTTCCCTTCTCTTACTCTCAGAAAGGAGCACATTTACCCATCAAAGTGGGCCCGAATGTGAGAGACAGAGGGTGATTCTGGGTGGCGGTGACGAGGATTAAATCCTGGTACTGCAGGGTCAGCAATCTCAGTGGAAGAGTGAGCGTCTCTGGTTGGACAGTTACCCGTATGAAGCTTTAGTAGTTATATAAGTAGATGTTCTGCAGGTGGTGGAAGGGCAGGAAAAGGCTGGCTTGGGAGAAAATAGGTGGTAGAAAAAGTGGAGATCCACATTAAGTCTGGCAATGGCTGAAGGCCATTTCATTTGTGCCCATGGAGATCTGAGAGCTGGGGCTCTGATGCCGCAGCACTGTGTCACCTCCTTGCCCC
>NW_022103968.1:11102238-11112442 GCF_000313985.2 Echinops telfairi
GACTGGAAATGGTGCTTCCAGTAGCGCTAGTGCTTAGGAGAGATTCTGGTGGCCCATGACCAGCCATTTCACATTCCCTCAGCATTTGGGGGTTGCATGTGTGTGGAGAGTGTAGGGAGCAGAGGAGGAGGGGGAATAGCTGGGGCGGGATCTGATTGACTCTGGTTTTGTTGGAAGGTTTAAATCCCTGGTTCGTGGGCCTGGCTTCTCACAGAACCACCTGGGGAGCTTTTAAAAAGCACTTAAGATTAGGGCCCACTCCCAAAGAAGCTAATTGATTTGGGGTGGGACGGGGCATCAGTATTTCCCAAAGCACTTCAGATGGTTTTTCCATGTTCATCCAAAGTTAAGCATGTTCAGAATGATTTTCTTCCCAACGAATCTCAGAAACATTGGAATGAACATCCAGTGATACTTGCCAAAGGTGTCATGAACTTGGGATGGACTTCTGATAGTAAGTTGCCATGCCACAGTTGGTGGATGCTCTTTTAGCTTGCAGACTACACTCGGTCCATCACAGGAAAGCGAGGCCTTATAACCAGAATATACAAGCATTCATTCATCAGCTTCATGGCACATCTCCTAGAGACACAAGACATTGTCCGAGTCTAACAAGTGTTTTTCAACAAAAGTTCCCATCATTCAACTTTGTATCAATTGCATTACCATGTTAAAAAAGTATCATTTTCATTTGTTTTACAGATGACAAATAATTACGCCACAAATTGTTTCAAGTCCTGAATGGCAGGTGTTAGAAAGGCTGAAGTGTTCCCTGAATCGTTGGACCTGAGTCGATAGCATCTATGAGAAGAAAATGCCCTTGTGGGCAACTGGAAAAGCTTCCATTAGTTTTTACTCTGACTTCAACTTTAGTTGCTTCCCTATAAACCTTGTAGTTGTGGGTATGGTATATGACTTCTCTGTGGCTCTTAGCAACAGATAATCTACAAATAGCCATGGGACAGGCTCTACTCCTCTCTCTCTCTCTCTCTCTCTCTCTCTCTCTCTCTCTCGGTGGTCAGGGTCCCCTTCCACTTCTGGGATGGCTCATTTTAAGCTCAGAGGGATGGCAAAATGGACCAATCCCCTGGTTAGCATTCCATTAACCTTATTTGCATGGTCCCATGACCACAAGGTGCCATATGCCTTATTTGAATTATTAGCAACCTACCCAAACCCCTCAGGGGCCCTGATGTTGTGCTCAATGGCTGTGAGTTTGGTTTGGATTCGTTTGCTGGGCAACAAGCACTCATTTGCAGTCCCACTCAGTCCTTTGGAGGAAGTTACAAAACTGTGGCTAAAAGGGCCATAATTGAGTACTAAGTAATTCACTGCACTGCAAACGGCAACTAATTGATTCTTCAATCTCACTGCCATTGAGTTTATTCCGACTCATAACAACCCTAGAGGACAGGGTAGCACTGCCCCTGTGGGTTTCCAAGGCTGTAACGCTCTACAGGAGTAGCAAGAGTCAGCTTTCTCCAGCACAGCAGCTGGTGGTTTCGAATTGCTGACCTTGCAAGTTATCAACCCGCTAGCTCGACTGTGTGACAAACACTCTTCAAGATAAAACAAAGTGACTTTCAAATAAGCCCTCAGATGTGAGCCACAGAGAAATCGATATCAAATTGGAGGTAGAGGATTTTAGTTGATAAGTTTTGGCTAAATGTATGACAGGTCTTGAAACAAACCAGGCTTCCTCCTCTAAGGAGTCCGCCTAGGTTGTGAAGCCGGGACGCACGCACGCACGCACGCACGCACGCACGCACGCACGCACGCACGCAGCCTACACTTGGCAGCAGCCCTTCCTGGGGCTGGTGGGGCCTGCTAGGATCCTCTGTGAGCGTCATCCCAGGGCAACCAATCGATGGAGTGATCCCCCTGAACTGTTCACCAAGTGTTTGCATATGTGTGGGCCATGGCTGAATGGTAATTAGCAACTGTGAGAATGCTAAAGTAGCAGCAGTCCAATTGCCACTTTAGTAGACCTCCCTAACAGCATTCAGCGAGGCAGCTAAGAGCCAGGTTGATCTCAGATAGGTGAATTGACCACCTCTGCCCTGCGGCTTGCAACTCCAGCCATCCAGCAGTCTTACAAATCAAGAGTACAGACCAGACCTGAAGGGTGCCCAGGTGAGAGTAGGGGGAGAGCTGGCAGTGGATGCACCCTCGAAGAAGAGTGGTCAGTAGCACTTTGTTTCCTGAGGTAAGCCCTGCATGGCTGTCTCAGCCCTGCGTGTAAGATGTACGTGCAGCTGACTCGCTGAGCGAAGCTCCTCAGGCAGCGGTTTGTCCTGGGCTTGACACACGTGGCTGTTCAGTGAACACCAGTCAATAGTACAGTCTCCAGCTGTGTGATTACTCATAAGCCAAGCCAGTGACAAGAGTGGAACTACTCAGTCTCAGCTGGGCAGAATCAAAGCGAGGATGAATCATGCCAAGGAAAACAAGCTACTTAATAGAGATTTGTTGATTGTGGCCAAGGGTGAAGTGCTCATTTTGGGAGCCCTGTGTTTCCTTTAGCAGCCCTGGTGGCATAGTGGCTTTGCAATTGGGCTGCTAACACAAAGTCAGCAGTTTGAACCCACCAGCTGCTCCATGTAAAGAATGGCAGTCTCAGAAACCTACAAGGGCAATTCCTACCCTATCCTACAGAATTGACTTGATGGCAGTAAGTTTGGGTTTGGTGGTCGCACTACCCCCACTCACAATCATGCCAGCCTTCCAGGACCTGACGCCCTCCCTATGCTCCCTGTGGTTTTGTGAGCCGTAAGCCTACAGACCCACCAAAGTATGAACAGCAAGCTTCATGCTTACTTTTTCATAGATCTGGACCATAATATAAATGTTAGCATTTCATCACCCACTCCCCACTCATAACTTGGGAAATAAAAAAACAAAGCAAGCAAGCAAACAAAAAAATTCCAAATACCATCCAGCCAAATAAAGCGGAAATCATTTGCCTTGACTTGCTTCAACTCCTGGAGGCCTGATGGGTCCCGAGTCAAGCTGGGCTCCACAGCGTCCTTTGGAAGCTAATTGTTAGGTCTTTCTCCTGAGAACGCTCTAGATTCCGGTTAGTGTTTAACCATCTGCCCCCTCCAGGGATCCTCAGCACCCTACACATTACTCTCTATACCACGTTCAACATGGTCATCTAGATTCCAAATGTCCGTGGCCTTTCTGAGCATGATTTTCTGGTTCATCTAAAGCAGAATGTGTTAGTCTGGGTTGACTAGAGAAACAAATTCCTAGACACTCATGCGTATAAGAAAGAGTTTTATATTAAAGAGCAATTGTATATTAAGAAAACATCCCAGCCCAGTTCAGATCAAGTCCATAAGTTCAATATTAGTCCAATACGTTCAATATTAGCCCATATGTCTGACACTAGTCCATAAATTCTTCTACAGACACATGCAGCACATGAAATGATGCTGAAAGCAGGAAGATCACAGGCTAGTGGGTGGAAAGTCTTGTGGCTCCAGTAGCAATGGAAGCCTCTCAGCGCTGGCATGGGTCTCCACCTGGCTCCCCCAGATTCAGGGCTCTGGCTCCATCAGCACAGCTCCATGTGGCTTGTCAACAGGAATGTCAAGCAGAGAGTGTGTGTTCTGCCTCCAGGGAGGAAGACAGGAGTTCCCAGAATCCGCAGGAGAAGTCTATGCCCATGCAGAGGCATTATTGGCAATGACCTGATTGACAGGTTAGACTCCACCCCTTCACTCAAATTGACAGGAGTTTATGTAACTGCCACACAGGACTTAAAGAGCAGATTTGTATACGCTTTTGCAGGGACCCATTTAGTCTATGAAACGAGAGAGTGGTGTGCTGATGTTGTAAATAGAAAATACTTATCTGAATTGGATAAGAGGTGTATTCTTGACCTGGGCAAGGGCTACACAGTCCAGCTCTGTCGTCAAAGGAGCAAGCCCGTTTTGAACATCGAGTGACGGACACATGGAACAGGTTTTGAAGGGCACTTCTCTCCTTTTCAGCTCAATTCTTCTTCGCTTTCGATCACAGTCTCCTCTTAATGTTGCCCATTCCCTTACTCCCTATACAACACCCTTTTGCCCCAGAAGGGGCAATGAGGTGTCTCACACATGCATGTTGGGGCTGGTTTGGATAAGGCGAGACATGTTGGGAAGGCCCTGCTTGAGTCCACAGCAGAAAGCAGGGGAGCTCTCTGAGTGTGTGAGGGACTGGGACTTGTTGCACACTTTGTCCACGGTGGGTCCTAGGGCTCATGCATTTAGTGGGTTCAGAGGTGAGCTGCAGACATGGTGGAGATTGGCCCAGGATCTCCGAGGGGCCCCAAATCTGATAAATTTCTCATTGTGGGGTAACAACGAAAGGTCAAGTGCGTTCCATTGTGATGTTGGGCGCTACTTTAAGGCCACCTGAGCCAGAAAACGCCAAGAACCCAGTCCATCCCTGTTTAAAGCATCCTTCCCATTCCCTCAGCTCCCAGGGAAACCTCTTCTTGGCTGGTCAAGGCCTAAATTCCCTGGCCCTACACCCTACATCTTCCCTCTGGAAGAGTGTCTAATGAGGAATGTCGTCCAGCCCCCAAAAGATCCTTCTGAGCTGCAGGAAATAGGACAGCAGATTTGAGCCCTCGGTGAGGAGGCAGTCTCTCTGCTAGCCCCCAGATCCTCATGGACCTTCACCCTACAAGTGGCCCAGCCCCTGCAATATAAAAGGCCCCAGGGGATCAGGCCTCTCAGGGTGGACAGCAGGCCGAGGCTCTGCTTGTCATTTACTGTCGAGCCAGTTCCTTCTGAGGACAGTGCCCACACTGGGGTCACAGTGACCTTGTTATGCCAAAAATGAGGGAAGTCACAGGTGGATGCTGGGCACTTGGAAGGACAAGGATCCTGGTGGTGGGATCTGCAGTGTGTGTGGAGGTGGGGAGTGTGTTTAAACCCACACCCCTGGGAAACCCTCTATTGGGCCAGAGTGGGAATGGAGGTAGCTGGACTGTGGTTAGGTCTGATACCTGGGCTCTGCTGGCCTCCTTTCCTCCCCACCAGCCTCCCCCAGCAAACTTGTTTTTCTTTCTCTAGGACATACTTTAAGCAGCAGAGGAGACAGGTGGTGTCTTCTAAAGGCATATTAACCAGCCAGCAGCTCTACCAGAATCCCCACTCGTCTCCCCGCCACCCCCACCTGTCCTGGCCTGGTGACCAGGCCTATCCTGCCGCTCCCATTAAGCCAGTCAGTGATACAGAAGGCAGCGGTAGGCTCTGTCCTCCAGCGAGGGGGAAGGGAAGGAGTCGGAGCTTCCCAGACATAGGGCACCGCTGTGCCAGGATGGGCCCCGGTCTCCCACCCGGACCAAAGGGGCCCTGGATCGGCGTCCTTGGTGCGGCTCCTTGTGGCCATTCTTCCGGCTGAAGGGTGCAGGGAGTCCCGGCTGCGCCTGGACGCTTGCTGCGAGGATTTTCCCACAGCACTGGCAGCGCTCCGCGGCACAGCGCGACCACCGTGTTAGGTCGGATGTGCAGCTGTTCCCGTGTGTGTCCCTGAGGCCGGCTTTCGCCTGCCAACTGCAGCCCGGGCCGCACGGTGCCGCCCCGCTCTCTGGCAGCCCGCAACCGGCTGTGTCCACGCTTGGGCTGGCCGTGGGTGGCACCCCGTCGGTGGCTCTCTTTGGCAGCGCCTACACCACGGACCCGGCAGGGGTAGAGCCAGATGGACATTGGCGCCTCGAAGTCCTGCTGGTCCCTCGAGATGCCCCCTCCCCCGGCCCCGCCCCCGCGCCCAGCACTCCCACGTCTCCAGCTCCACTGCCTTCGGGCGCCTCCTTCCCCACCGGTCTGACGGGGCTCTGACCCTTCTCCCGACTGGAGCCGCATGCTAGGGATCCTCAGGGCGCCACCAGTACTGTCCACGGTCGCGGTTAGGCCCAGGAAGCGGATAGCCGTTCTGGTGGGCACCCCTGCTTCTGCCCCCGCTCTCCTATTGGCCTCATCCAGGTGGCTGTTCCCCAGGTGAGAGAAGGGCAACCCTTCTCCATCCAGAAGCCCCTCGCCTTCCTCCCCAGACGGACAGCCGAGGTGCTGAATGGTGGCCTGCGGGTGGGAGGACTCCAGCCAGGCCGGAGCCTTTGCCCCTGCCCCCTCCTGGGACTGGGTGGGGGGTGATGGTGGATGTGGGTGGCCCATCGGGGTGGTGAGAAGGCTAGTGGGAATGCTGACCCACTATTGTGTTGGGGATGGGGGTGGAGGGCAGCGGCATTATACATCAGCCAGGGCCCAGGCCTTGGGCTTTGTACTTTCTGCTAAGTGCCCCTCCCTTGGCCTCCAGGCTGGACTTCTGGGGAGCAAACACCCTGAGAGAAGGGGGGCAGGCCCAGGAGGTCGGGGGTTGATGGTGATTGGAGAGTGCCAGGCTCCCTGTAACCTCTGCACATCCTCCGTCCACGAAAAATAACAGGAAAACACATGAATTCAATGCCAAGGGGATTGCAGTATATCTGCTGGTGGAAGCAGGGAAGTAAGCCCACCCCAGGCTGGAGGTTATCCAACCTGGGCTGCTGCTGCCCGCACACCTGGAGCAGGGTTCTCTTCCTGACCTTGGGGCTAGGGGCTAGCCCGCCACCCAGGGCTGGGGCACCTGCAGACGTCAGCATCCCCCACCCCCACTTCTCCGTGGCTTCCACTTGTGTATCCCTGGGCCTGGTGCCTGCAGCCTGCTAAATAGAACCTCCCACGGTATTGTGCAGGAGCTGACCTTGGCTGGAGGAACAGATGAACACAGCCAAGAAGCAAACACCACTGGCTGGTCGGAAGCTCCAGGTAATTCTTTGATTTAAAGCCAGGTCTCCTTGAGGGAACAAAGGTGGCCTCCGTTAGAAAATCACCCCCCTCCCCACCAGCCCCCACATCCTTTTCTCAAAAAGTAAGAAGTGAGAATAATAACCTTGCCACCTTCCTCTGGGGCATCAACACATTGTGATTTTCCTTCCAGAAGCATACACAAACCTATGGGCATAATTTGCATTCTACCAAAATGGATTAAATTGCTTATACTACCTCAAGGGCAGCCTTCCACGCGGGGACCTTGCAGCGGGACAGACCTCATTTTCTGGCTGACGCTGGAAGGGGACACGTGGCTTGGGTGGTCTATGATTTAATCACTCTCAGTGGCATGTGTTACGAGAGACACAGCTGAGACCCAGAGGCGGGGCGGGGTGTCCCCTAGTGCAGCAGGGAAGGCAGTTTTGAAATCCCATCAGCTAAAAAGATACTCCCGATGGCTCAGTGGGAGCCTCTCGCCTTCCACGCCGGAGATCCAGGTTTGATTCCCAACCTGGCCTCTCATTCGCAGCCACCACTGGCCTGTCATTGGAGGCTTGTGTGCCACAAGGCTGAGCGGGTTTCAGCGGACCTCCTAGACTGAGACAGAGTAGAAAGAAAGACCTGGCAAACTACTTCCAGAAATCAACCTATGAAAACCCTGTGGATCCCAACGGCCCCTCTACCACAGATCATCAGAAGGCAAGGGACCGGCAGCGGTTTGGTCCCTTGTCATGGTGTCATCGTGAATCAGGGGTCATCACGAGTCGGGGTGGTTCCAGACAGCTAACAGCAATAACCACGGGTCTCAGGGAGGGTGAGGTCCCTTGTTTCCCTGCTGCTCCTGCTTTCTAGAACATCACTCAGATTAAGGTGACCGCTCACCCTACTCCAGAACGAGCTTTAACGTCACCGACAGCAACAACAAAAAAGCCTGTTTATAAACCAGCTCATAATCCCAGGTACAGAGAGATCAGCACTTGCATAATTCAACCCATCCCACCCACTGCCATCAAGTGGTAGCCCAGCAGGCCAGAGTAGAACTGGACCTTAGCGTTTCCTACGCCATAAGCAGACAGTCCTGTTTTTCCCCCTGGGAGCATCTGGTGTGATTGAACTGCTGACTTGGAGGTTATCGGCCCACTGCTTAACATTCTAAGCCACCAGAGCTCCCCAGTTTAACCCATAACCCCCTGTGAAAAGGAGGTTCACATGGCCATTGAATTATCCAGCCCACGGGACTAGTAGAATTCCCGTGGCAACATTGTCTTCAGGTCTTATTTCATATTCAAGGAAGAAACGAGATGGGATAAGCATTTAATGCATTCTGGAAAGTGGCAGATTCTGCCTTGGAGCTGAGCAACGTTGAGCTCATTGATGGTTTCCCCCTGAGTCTGTGTCATGACTCACGTTGCACATGCCGTCAGCTGTCTCTCAGCAGAAAGCTGCCAGAAAGTTGAAGCTAATTTCTTTTTAACAAATACTTATAAGGTATTCAGAGAGTGGTGTGCTGGAGGATATGAATATAAATACAAAATAACAAAGATATTTGATGCCAAACTATAATAGTGTTGATGGATCTAAGATTGCTTGTTTGTTTTCTAATCATGCTGATTCTTTGGATGATGACAATATATTCACAGCCTCACTGCCACTGAGTCAATTCCAACTCACAGGGGCTCTGTAGGACAGGGTAGAATTGCCCCCTTGGGTTTCCAAGACTGTATCTGTTTACAGGAGTAGAAAGCCTCTTCTTTCTCCTGTGATGATAATAGGGAGGTTCAAAGCCACTTGCTTCCCCCCCCCCCCCCCCCCCCACCACCACAACTCCAAATGCAGAATGCTGGCCACTTGAAGTTTGCAAGCTTGGGTTTCCTGCTTTGCCCTCTGGTTTAGGCTGTCTTAAGCTGGAGTTTACAGAGAAGCAAAACAAGTGAGGCTTACCTATGCTAAACATAACATAAAGATATTTAATGCCAAATACTTTTCTATTTTTTTAATACTTGTCTATTTGATAGACAGATTTTATATCACGGAAATGGCTCACATAGTTGTACAGGTAGGCAAGTTCCAAGTCTGGGTCAGATGTTAGGTTGAGGGCTTCTTCTGACACATGGCTGTGGAGGCTGATGAACTCAAAACCAGTAGCACTGCTGGCTGCAGAGGAGAATAGATACAAGGTTAGTTGGTGAGATGGCAGGTTGTCAAGGACTCCCAGGGTTGACAGGCAATACAACAGGCTGATGGCTCAAGTCCAAGAACTGGAGGTCAGATGATAAGCCAGATTCACGCTAAACCCAGGAAAAAGCAAGCAAGCTTTCCCACAACGTCCACTTACATTGGAAGCAGACCATGCCCCACGATAGCTCATCATGGGGAGGTTATTACATCTTACATGCAAAACCACTGAGAATCCTGACCCAGCCAAGCTGACACAGTATCTTAACAATCACAGGCTCCCAGAATGTAAACCTCACAGCTATTGGTATTTGCCACTTCCTGTCTGGCCAACCTGCATGAATGGTTAGGAGCCAGTGTCTGCCTACTGTGTGCTTCTTGAAGCCGAGACTGTCAGAACTTGGAGGCTTTGAAAGGAAGCCTCCAAAGTCACCCCTCCCCCACCCTCTTGGAATTATGGATACCCTGGACCAGGCTATGTGAGGGTCTGTGAGGATTGTCCACAAGCCAAGGAATGCCAAGAAGCCCAGGAATTCCTGGGGCTGCTGACAAGGAAGGACCCCACGTGCTGAGACCCTTGTGTGGACCTTTAGCTTTCAGAATTGTGAGAAAACCCATGTCTGTTCTGAGACATCCTCCCTAGATTATTCCAGACCCACCAACTCTTCTTTGGAAACATGGGTGGCTCCGTCAACCCTAAATTTGACCTGATGCTTCTGGGACTTTCTTGGGTAACAGCACAATTTCCCAGCTGCAGTGCCTTCTGCCTGGCCTTCCCCTCCCTGGCTCTTCTAGCGGTCTATCTTCTCCAAGAAGCCCTCCCTGACTGCTTCGTTTAAAGTCGGTCTGGCCTCCCATCCTAGTTTGCTCCCTCCTCGGGAGAGAGACGGGGCTTTCTACTCCCGTAAAGGAAACCCACAGGGGCAGTTCTCCCCTGTCTGATAGGGTCACTATGAGTTGGCATCGACTCCATGGCCATGAGTTTGACCCTCTTCACAACATTCCTCACAGTTGGAAAGGGCACATTTCTTTGTCTTTCTCAACAGACACATGTGATAAAGGCCATATCTGTATCATTCTTCTGTTAGGTAGCAGAATAGGGACAGGGTTGTCCCTCTCCATGCCTGAAGGCCCCCTACAGGAGGTTGGGAAGGAATCAGGCCATCATGAAACACCTGTGAGAACCCCTTAATTGGGCATGCTCCAATTCATGCCAGGTCCCC
>NW_022103968.1:11112542-11137020 GCF_000313985.2 Echinops telfairi
CCCCGCTGCCCCCAGCCAGGAAGGCTTGATTCAGCCAATGGGGTCAACCAATACCTTTGACCACACCTCCCTAGCTGGAGGTTTAAATACCTTAGAGACCAGCGCCCTCCTCTTCCTCAGCCTTCTGCCCTCTTCCCTGGACTCTGCTCCCATGCCTGCTGGGCCATGCTGCAGTCTCTTTGGCCTCAGGTCACCAGGTGTGGGTGCGCAGTCCCACGAGGTTGCCCGTGTTCGGTGGTGAGCCCCAGCTTGGCCCACGCGAGGTTTGGCACACTTCCCCGAAATAGCGTGTACTCTTTTGAGACTGTAAAACCTGAAACTTCTTTATAAAAACCCACCAACTTGGATCACAAACCAGGCTTTGGCATAAATCCCTTCTCATGGGAAGCCAAGAACGAGGTATTTCCCACCTAAGAAATCTCACACTTCAATGTACTCCCAGAGTCTAGCCGGTAGCATCACACAGTTTGTAAGTCTGTGAGCAGCACTGGGCCTCCCTCACCCTGGGGTAGGCTGCAGTCCTCCGCAGTCCATAGTCCCCCACCCCCACCCCCGCCTCTCTCTTTGTCCCTGGGCTACCTCTCAAGACGCATGCTGCTTCCCAACGCGGCGATGGATGGCCATGCACCACTGTCTATCTCTGTTGCGTTGTGCTTCTCAGTGCCTTTGGAGGCCCAGGCCCACACATTGCACTAAGGTCCCATTGAGACAAAGCCCAAACCCACTGTGTGTCCCACAAGGAAACCCACACCCTCCTTGGATGCTGACCTAATGAACTCCGGAAGTCTCACATTAGATACAATTTCTTTTCCCCTCTCTCCCGCCCTCCTTCCCCTTATCTTTCCTTCTCTGCAAACTTTTATTTGCTGCTCAGAATTTTCCTTCTTGGCTACTCGTTACTCTCCGTTTGAATGGCAGGAGGGAGGGCTTTTACTTGAATGGAAGGAAGCTTGGACTGCTTGAATGAATGCTCTGCTAAGCACACAGGTGCATGAGCAATGGCTCGTCAGGCTGTGACCACGCAGGTGCTCGTTATGATAATAACCGGCAGGTAATGAGACTTGGGACCATGGCTAATGGCTGACTAGAAATCCCCTTGCCTGACTCAAGAGAAGACCCATGAGGGCAAGAGTGTGCTTATTTTCATATGTGTGTCGATTTCTTAGGCTTTTGTTGTCAGGGCGGTTAGGATGCGTGTTTAATGAATCCATTCACCACAGGTTGTTTGGTTTTGAGTTCATTTAATGCTCATCACAGGATGCCCACCATCTCTTGCCTGTGGTCAGCATCCTTGCTCAGAGATTAGCTCGCTGGGCTCTTTTTCAACAGCATGTCAGGCTGGATGGACTAGGCCAGCCCTGGCTGCCCACAACAGATGGCACAGAGCCTGGGATGGGCAGACATGGCCTCATGTGATGGTGGAAAGGCTGATCGCTGGTTGTAGCCAGTCCTGGGCCAGGCTCTGCCCATACCACAGAAAACTGTGGCTGCTGCCATACCAGCTGGGATTGAGGGCTTCCTCCTGGCTTCCATGCTGCACCAGAAAGCATCCACTCCAGTGAGTGATGTAACCCTGGGGGGGGAGGGGCAGTGGTTTTGTGTTGGGTTTCTAACTGCAAGGTTGGCAGTTCTAAACCACTAGCTGCTCCACAATAGAAAGATGAGACTGTCTACTCCTGTAAAGTGTTCCTATCTCAGAAACCCACAGGGACAGTTCTACCCAGTCCTCAGGGTCACCATAGTTGGACTTGACTCGATGGTCTGGTTTAGACTCCAGGGGGTGAGAGCCTCTTAAATACAGGCCAGACCCTCAGGAAGTCCCTCATGGGCGCAGTGGTGCAGCCCCGCCACTGAACCGAAATAGTGTGTACTCTTTTGAGACCGTAAAACCTGAAACTTCTTTATAAAAACCCACTTGGATCACAAACCAGGCTTTGGCGTGAATCCTTTCTCGTGGGAAGCCAAGAATGAGGTGTTTCCCACCTAAGAAATCTCACACTTCAATGTACTCCCAGGGTCTAGCCGGTAGCATCACACAGCTTGTAAGTCTGTGAGTGGCACTGGGCTCACCCTTGGGTAGGCTGCAGTCCTCCACAGTCCGTAGTGTTCGCTCTCTCTCTCTCTGTCCACTGGGCTACCTCTCAAGACGCATGCTGCTTCCTGAGGCCCGTCCTAGACCACCCAGTCCTTGTCTGTGACACAGCGGTGACGCACAGCAGTGATTTTATTTCTATTCTTAGTTTTGTAATTTTCCCAACTTGTACAAATAATCCACTGTGTGGAAGATAAGCCAAATCATACGCAAAAGTCGAAGGCACAAAGGGGAAAACGTCAGTGATTTCTCAGGCTCCACAAGCATTTCATGCGAGAGCAAGAGTTCACGCAGAAGAAGCCAGTAATAAGAAAATAGTCCACAAGGCCAGGACAATGGGCAGGTCATTGAATAAAAACAACTGGGTATGGGTCTTCTTCCCCAACCATTTACTGAAACACACACACACACACACACACACACACACACACACACACACACACACACACATCGAGAAAGCAAGAGAGAGAGAGAAAAAGGGAGACGTTCACAATGACAGCTCTTACGATGCAATCCCATGTAAAGCATACTTAAGGCAGAGAGAATGGTCTATATTCCTTGGCATGGCTGGAGAGCTCCAGGCTGGATTGTAGGGCTCAGGAAGGTGTGGAGAAAGGAGAGAGCAGGGGACACTCACGTGGCTTGAGTTCTCACTATTTAAGTGTTGCTGGTAGTTGTCTTCTGTTTCCTTTTATCTTTACAGGGACTTTCAAGAGGCGGGCATCGGTGTGTGGGTTTCAGATGAAGAGACGTCAGTGCCAAGAGCTTGGTTCACTTGCCTAGAGACGGTAACAATGGGCATCACAGGGCTGAATCAGCGCCACCTTCTTTTAGTTTCTGTGCCTGTCAGTACAATCCCTAGGGAGGGAGGGGGTTCACTTGGCCAGAGTCAGGGAACATGACTTCTGTCTCCACAGAGCGAGAGCTAATTCTCCCAAGGCAGCTGGGGGTGCCCTTAGGAAGTAGGGGTGAAGCCTGGGGAACCTCCCAAAACAATGTTCCCCAGAATGAAACATCCCTTCTCACTATCAGGAGGAGAAGAGTGTCTCTTCTCTACCAGGTGGTCTCCCCACCCGCTCCCTCCTACAGGTTTGTTGGGTACCAGCTAAGTTCTTTGAGTGGTGTAAGATATGAAACATGGTCTCTACACTCTGGGAATGTACAATTGCCTTGGGGCCAGAAAACACAAATACTAACCACAAAACCATACAGAATGAGCAAATGGAAAACAAAAACCAACATAAAACCAAAAACCCCCGAAACTCACTGCCATCCAGTCAATTCTCACTCCTCCTGACACTAACAGGGCAGGGTAGAACTGCCCTCGTGGGTTTTTGAGACTGTATATCTTTATGGGACAGAAAGCCTCATCTTTCCCTCTTGGGCAGCTGGTGGGTTCAAACTGCTGACCTTGCAGTTAACAGCCTAATGTGTAGTAATCCACTATGCTACCAGGGAATCCTTCACCACCAAAGAACTCATTGCCATCCAGTTGATACTCAGCGTGACCCTATAGGACAGGTTAGAACTGCCCCTGTGGGTGTCCAGGACTGGACAGCTTTACTGGAGTAGAAAGCCTCCTCTTTCTCCAACGGAGCAGCTGGTGGATTTTAACGGCTGACTTTGTGGCGAGCAGCCTGACGGGTAAGCCACTACGCCATCCAGGCTCCCAGAGGAGAAGTCATTCAGGTATCAGCTGATGTCAACCTCCTTTGAGAATTAAATAAAATTTGCGTATGCCTCTACCCTACATTCTGGCCGATTATTTTGGGGAATTCCTAGGGCATGTGCCCTAATGAGGTCCCTGGGTGGCGCCAGTGGTTTGCTATCAGCTGCCAACCCAAAGGTTGGTGACTTGAATCCACCCAGCAAGAGCGCAGAAGCAAGGCCTGACAAACCGTTTCGGTACGGTTTACAGCCAAGAGTGTATTATCGAGCTGTTCTACTCCGTGGGACACCAGGACACGGTGAGTGGGGACTGATTCCAGGACAGTGATTTGGGTTTGGTATTCTCCTGATCACTCAGTGGTTGCCCCCTCTTGGTCTTCAGTGCTGAGGGAGTGTCTGTACCTGCTCCTCCTGATGGTGGTGCTGTTAGGTAACCTCCTGGCTGCAGTGCAGGGGAAACGAGGTGATCTGTTCACAAGAGGATTACAGCTTCCCAAGCCCTGGAGAATCATTCTTAGTTGGATTCCACTCCATGGCAATCGCTGTTTGGCTTGGTTTTAGATGGCACTTGGGAGCGTAGTGGGTACACACATTGGGCTGCTCACTGCAAAGCCAGCAGTTTGAAGCCACCCTTCTCTCTGCTGGAGAAAGATGAGGCTCTCTAGTCCTGCAAAGAATTCTAGTCTCAGAAACCCACCTGGGCAGTTCTACCCTGGCCTTGAAGGTGGCTCTGGATCTGAATGGACCCTGTGGCAGTGAGTGTGACTTTGGGTTTTGTCTGGCTAGCGTTTTTGTCTTCCACTCTGGGTCCATCTGAAGCAAAGAGAGGAATTCTGGGGATTTGTCACTCTGCTGCTTGTTCCCTGGATTCCAAGGTCCCTAGTGGGCTCACCTCCCCCCCTTGATCCTACGGTCTTCTTGTGTTCATTTGTGTTCAACAGCCAGCGTTTTCCATCGTATTTAGTGGAGAGAATAGAAGTACAGCTTATCTTCCTGGAACTGAACATCCCAAGGTAATTCTTTAGACGCACAGAACAAAACACACAGGTTTACAAAAGGAACCAATTATATTGAACCGTAGCCGCCAGGACTTAAAAATCCACACTTGTGATTCAGTAATATATGAGTTTCTGTATTACTATCCTAAGGGCTGTAGTGGTAGGCCCAGTAGGCACAGTCTTATCAAATAATGGTTTGTCTGAAAGGTTATTTTGAGTTATCTGCCAAAATTGTAATGTGATGTGAAATGATCGTGGATTTCTACTGGCTGCTGGGTTATCAGTTGTCAGCAAGTCAACTTCAACTCTATTCATCACGGAAGAAAATGGAACGTTTTGATTGTAGGAGAGGAAACAATAAGGGTCCATTAATTTCTGATCCCAAGCCCACCGATTTATTGAATTATTAGCCCTAGTTAACAATCTCTTCCTTTTGTTTTGGGCATACCTATTGTTGTTGAGAATATACACAGCAGATCATAGACCAAGTGTGTCATTTTACCATGACATTATTTAAATCGTACAGTGACTTCCACCCTGCTCTTTCATGCTGCTCCTTCCCTGTCAACATGGACCCACTGCCCCCAAGGTTCCGGTCTAATCCTTTGACTTGCTGTTTTCTCATGCTACAGTTGATCTCATAGAGAGAGATCTTAAAAGAGCACAGTACTCAAGGCAGGCATTCTTTGCTAATTAAACTAAACGATTGCTTGGTTTTAATGCACCCATGTGGGCTGCTAACCGACAGGTCAGCAGTTTGAAACCACCGGCTGCTCTGAGGGGAAAAGACGAAGCTTTCTACTCCTGTCAAGAGATACAGTCTCAGAAACCAACAGGGCAGTTCTACTTGCCCAAGAGCAGTGGTTCTCAACCTTCCTCATGCTGTGACCCTTTCATGTGGTGGTGACCCCCAACCATACAATTATTTTCATTGCTACTTCATCACTGTCATTTTGCTACTGTTATGAATCGGGCTAACCCTGTGAAAGGGTCATTCTACTCCCAAAGGGGTCGTGAACCACAGGTTGAGAACCGCTGCCCTAGAGAGTCTCTACGAGTCAGGATCAACTCAATGGCATTGAATTCAGTTTTGGGGTGGCACACTGAGTTAAGTGTTGGTGGTCACACAAGGTTGGTGGTTCAAATGGACTAGCTACTCTGCAGGAAGAGATGAGGCTGTCTCCTCCCAGAAAGATTTATAGTCTCTGGCCCTACTTGATGCTCACTCTCATAAAAAGATCACTGACATGTGGTGAAGAAACTAGGTGGTGCCTGGCTATCAGAAAACATATATTATCTAGAGTCTGAAAGTCTTGTCTTTAGTCAAGCAGCCATTGAAGTGAGGCATCAATGACATGGAAGAAACATGCCTGCTGTGTGATTCAAGTATTGTAAACAATATATTCCAAATCTGAAGGAGGGAATGGTATCACAGTTTAAATTGTGAACACCTGGTTTGCAGAAGGCTATGGATGACAATGGAAGGCCCAAATCCCTGTGCTGAGTCCATGGATAGATTAAGCCTACTATGAATTCCCTCTGATCATTGTTGAGGAGTGTGAATAGCTTTGTTATCAGACAGAGAACATTGTAAAGTCGATTAGGGTAGATAAGCTTAGGTTAAAATGTATTTTTTTGAAGGGGGGGCACGAATAACAGAAAAGTGGGTGAGGGGTGATGGAGGATGATGTAAGATATGGAAAAAATAATCTATAACTTATCAAGTGCTCATGAGGGATGGTAGGCTGGGGAGTGAGGGGGAAGAAATGAGGGGCGGATATCGGGCTCAAGTGGGAAGAGAATGCTTTGAAAATGATGATGGTGGCATATGTGCAAATGTGCTTGACACCCTGGAGGAATGTATGGATTGTGATAAGAGATGGAAGAGCCCCCAATAAAAGTATTTTTTTAAAAAGTAGTATTTTATCATCTGCTTTTCGGATCTTCCTTTTGACCCATTTAAAAGCTGCTTCAGCATTTGATCCAGACGTCCTTAAAAACATAGTGGTGCCTGGCCTCCAACCTTAGCTACCAAGGAGCTGCCAGGTCAGGTCCTCCTGGACTGTTGGGTTCTGTTCTCATCCCAGCTGTGCTGAAGACCCCAGGGGACCTGAGACTGTTGGCTCCGGTGGAGGACCATGGCGACAGGAGCGGAACCACGTGTCTGGGACCTGGATGTCCTTGCTTTTCCTGGCTGCCAAAGGAACTTGAAGATGTAGCGGTGCTTTTTAAAAATCTGGCTAGTGAAAGCCTTGAAATGTGATGACGCACAAAGATCTAGAGTTTCGACACTGAAGGACTATGGGAAGGAAGAGCTTCAAGCAGCCGTTTTATATGGATGCAGCAGAAACATTTAAAACGTACCTGGCTTGATAAATAAAAAGAGTTGTGTGTGTGTGGGGGGAAAGCTGTTTCAGTTTTTAAAAAGTGAAAGGATATCTACGTGGATTAAGCTTCTCGGGAATCCTCTCTAACCATAGAACAGGGTATGAATAGCCTTGCTATCATATGGAGTGCATTGGGAAGTGGATTATCGAAGATGTCATTAGGTTAAATTTTATCACTCTATTATTTGATCTCCCTTTTGACCCATTTTAAATTTGTTTTAGTTTTTAATGTTTTCTTTCTTTTCATTGAGGTATTTTCTGTTTTACTTTTTATTGTTGGTTGATTTTAAAAATAAAAGTTTTTCTGAATTTGAGATCCAGCATAGGCAAATCTATAGAGACAGTAATTTGGATTAATGGTTTATCGGGGGGCATGTCAGGGGGGGCTGGGGGAAAACGGGGAGCTAATAGTAATGAGTACATGAAAGAAAAAAATTCTAAAATTGTGGTAAAGATTATACAACTCATCTTCATATGATTGAAATATTGAATTATATGATATGTAGATTATATGCCAATAAACTTTAAAACAACAAACACATAAATAAAGTGTTCAAGCTCAAAGATATTATCTGGAGGACTAAGGTGTACCACCCCTCACTTTTTTCCCAGATTTTATCTTTGCCATCCTTATGACTTTTATCGGCACGTCTATGATGGCGAATGATGTTGAGTTCTTTCTTTTCTTTTTTTAGATGTTTAGTTGCCCTTGGGATGTCCTTTTTGGTGAAATGGCTATTCAAGTTTTTTGCCCATGTTACAGTTGAGTTACTTGTCTCTTTATTGTTAAGTTGTCAAATTTTTTAACGCAGTGTAGTTATTCAGAGCAAATTTAGGGTTTCTGAAGATATTCTCCTAGGTGGTAGCTTGACTTTTCACTTTTGGGGGAAAGTCTTTGGATGAACAAACATTTTTTAACTTTCATGAGGACCCATTTACTTATTTTGTCTCTTACTGCTTGGATTTTGTTATTATATCGGGCAATCCATTGTTAACAGGTAGGCCCAATAGCACAGCTCTGGCATTTTCTCTTAAGAATTTTGGTTTTAGTTTCCACATTTAGGTCATCAATCCATTTTGAATTGGGTATATATGGTGTGAGGCAAGGATCTGAATTAATTTTTCTACATGTAGAAATCTAATTTTACCAATATCATTTGTTAAAGAAACTTCTTTCTCCATTGAGAGGACTTATCAGTCTTGTAAAAAAAATCAGGTGACTATATATAGATGTGGGGGTTGATTTCTAGGGAGCCCTGGTGGCGTAGTGGTCAGGTGTTGGGCTACTACCTGCAAGGTCAGCAGTTCGAAACCATCAGTCACCCTGCAGGAGAAAGACAGGAAAACTCATAGGGGTAGTTCTGTCCTGTCCTATAGGGTCGCTATGAGTTGGCATAGACTCCATGGCCACGGGTTCAGTTTGGTTTGGGGTTGATTTCTTGATTCTCAACTTTATTTAAGTTGTCCATGTGTTTATTGTTATATCCAATCTATACCAGGCAGTTTTGATTATTGTAGCTCTATGATATGTCTTAAAATCAGGAAGCACGAGTCCTCCTACGTTATTTCTCTTTCAACACTGCTTTAGTGATTCAGTTTCTTGCCATTACATATAAAGTTGAGGACTGAGTTTTCCAGTTCTATAAAGAAGGCTGTTGGAATTTTGATTAAGTTTGGGTTGAAGTTATAGACTTGCTTTGTTGTAGTACAGGTAGTCCTGGAGTTACAAATGCTGGATTTACGATTACTCATTCCTTTTACTCCTAGCAGTTTTACTGGCATATCAGAGATTTGGAGTATCACACAATTCAATCGTTCAACCATATCAAGAAGAGTTGTATAATCATCACCACAATCAATTTCAGAACTTTTTCATTTTTTATTTTAATAAATCTTTTTACTGGGGGTTCTTATAGCTCTTATACCAACCCATACATCAATTGTATCAAGCACTTTTGTACAGATGTTGCCATCATCATTTCCAAAACATTTTCTTTCTACTTGAGCCCTTGGTATCAGCTCTTTTTCCCCTTCCTCCCCCACCCTCCCTCCCTTGTGAACACTTTTTTCATTCTTGTACTCATTGTTATTAGCTTCCTATTCCCCCCCCCCCGCCCCCGCCATATACTTGAGGAATCATTAATTGAGTTATTGTCTCTATAGATTTACCTGTCTTGGATTTCATATGCCAAAAAAATGAAAACAACCGTGATTGGAAATATATTCGCTCTCTTTGTGTGGACCTGGCTGCCGAGATCAGGGTCGTCCCAGAGGTGAGCAGTTGCATACTCTATCTTGTCTGATGTCTCTTTAATCTTACCCCTCAATTACACAACTTCTCCTTAGACCCGTTCGATTGTGGGGGCTGGTTCCCCACACTTTTTAAACAACTGAAACACCTTTTAAATGTGTCAAAAGGGAGATCAAATGATAAGATACTACATTTTTACCTAACTATATCTACCATAACTGACTTTACAATGCTCTGTCTGATAATAAGGCTATTCAAACTCCTCAACTATGATTCGAGGATATTTGCCGAAGGCTTAATCCACATGTGAACCCATCACATGGGTTTTGGGCTTCCACTGTCATGCATAGCTTTCTGCAAAACACGTGTTCACAATTTTAGCTGTGCTATCATTCCCTCCTTTAGATCTGTATTATATTATTTACAGTCCTTGGATCACACAGGCTGGGGTACTTCTTCCATGTGGACCTAGTTGCTCCCTCAGTTTGAAAACACAGCTTTAAGACCCCAGACACTATTCTTTCTAGGGCAGTGGTTTTCAACTCCTTAATGCTGCGACCCTTGAATACAGTTCCTCATGTCGTGGTGACCCGTACAACCATGAAATTATTTTCGTTGCTACTTCATCACTGTCATTTTTTTTACTGTTATTAATCAGGCGACCCCAATGAAAGGGTCGTTCAACTCCCAAAAGGCTCGCTACCCACAGGTTGAGAACCACTGCTTAGGGGGAGGAGCCAAGTGATCTGTAGTTTTACCAGAACCCCAAGTGACTCCAATGATCTGCCAAGCTTGGGAACTTAGGCACTAAAAACAAATCCACTGCCATCAAATCAATGCCGATTCATAGCAGCCCTTTAGGACAGGGTAGAACTGCCCCTGTGGATTTCCAAGACTAACTCTTTACAGGAGTAGAGAATCTCATCGTTCTCCCTTGGAGCGGCTGGTGGTTTCGAACTGCTGAAACCTTGCAGTTATCAGCCCAATGGGCAATAACTCCACCACCAGGGCACTGAAGGAAGGGTAAATAAGAACCGTATGCACCCGTTCCTACTTACCTACACCTTTTAAAAAAAATTATTTTTTAAAAACATTTTATTAGGGGCTCATACAACTGTTATCACAATCCATACACACATCAATTGTGTAAAGTGCATTTGTACATCATTCTCAAAACATTTTCTCTTCACTTAAACCCCCCGGCATTAGGTCCTCATTTTTCCCCTCCCTCCCCGCTCCCCACTCTCTCATGAGCCCTTAATAGTTTATAAATTGGTATTTTGTCATATCTTGCCCTGTCCGACATCTCCCTTCACCTTTGACTTCAAGACTCACGCAGGAATGAATCTCATTCATATGCTGGGGACTGAGTGTATGAACATAGCGATAGTGAGTCTCCCACTCCATAAACATGGACATGGAACATCTGTCTCTGTTTGAGTCTTATTTAATTACCCATTGCAGCAGCACTTCATGATTTTCATTGTTTAAGTCCTTCACAGTCACTGCCATCAAGCCGATGCTGACTCACAGGGGCATCGTAGAACTGCCCCTGTGGGTTTCTGAGACGGTAACTATTTTTAAAATCGTTTTATTGGGGGCTCATACAGCTCTTATCACAATCCATCCATCCATCCATCCATTGTGTCAAGCACATTTGTACATTTGTTGCCATCATTTTCAAAACATTTTATTTCTACTTGAGCCCATGGTATCAGCTCCTCATTTCCCCCTCCTCCCTCCTTCCTCCCTCACGAACCTTTGATAATTTATAAATTATTATATTTTCATGAGACTGTGACTATTTATGGGAGCAGAAAGCCCTGTTTTTCTCCCACGGAGCAGCTGGTGGTTTAGAACTGTTGACCTTTCAGATCTGCCCAAAGCATAACCAGTAGGCCACCAGGCTTCCTGACATCCTGCAGGTCCTTGGATAAATTTATTTCTTGGAATTTTCTTCTTTTAGATGCCATTGTAAATTAAATTGTCTCCCTAATTGAACAACCCCTTCTTTAGAATATAATTATGTATGTTTTAAAAAAAATTAGGTATGTTCTTAACTGCAGAACAAAACCAAAAAAACAAACCAACCTCAAACCCAAACCTATGGCCACTGAGTTGATCCTAACTCACAAGGCCCCTGAGATAGGATTCCCGAGGCTGTACATCTTTATGCGAGCAGACAGTCTCATTGTTCTCCTGAAGAACAGGCTGGTGGGTTTGAACCTTGCAGTGAGCAGCCAATGGTATTGGACAGCACCACCAGGGTTCCTTGTTCATCCAAGTCTAGAAAAACTGCAGCCCTCCAGTAGGCAGAGGGGTCTGGCAGAGACACACACCCCTTTGAGACCAAATGCCCTGTGGTTGATGACCAAGACAAGCGGACAAGGCAGCGTGAGCACCGCTGGCTCTGATTAGGGGGATGACCAGAGAGCCAAGCTTTTGGTCCAGACTCTGGATCTCAGGGATGCCTGCTCCCCAGCACCGTGAACGCCTTCCCGTCAGATGGCCTGCTGGTCACTCAAGAGAGACTCTGTAAGCAGAGGGGGGCCGTCCCCTCCCACCCCACTCTTCTGGCATCCAGCGTTGATTCCCGTGACACAAAAGCACTTTTGCTCCAAAGACACTGTGTTCTGAACTCCAGTCTTGAGTTTCCAACTCCACATCGTGTGCAAATCCCAGCCACGGAGTGAGGCTGCAGGAGCCCCGGTGGTGTAGTGGTGGTGTGTTGGGCTGCCAACTGCAAGGTCAGCAGTTCTAAACCACTGGCTGCTCTGAGGGAGATAGATGTAACTTTCTACTCCTATAAAGAAAGAGTTAGAATCGATTCTGTGGTGTGAAGTTTGTTTGCTTGTTTGTTTTGGAGTGAGGCGCTAAGCTTTGGTTGCACTGGTGGGAACGCTGCTGTCACTCGGTGCTCACCGTGGCTCGCAACCCCTCAACAGAGGCTCGGCAGAAGTCACCCGGGTACTTTCGAGAGCCCACCATCTGAGTCCTATCCCCAAGGACTCCAACCAAGTTCATCGGTCTGCAGATTTTCAGATCCAAATGCAAACTTACTGCTATCGGCTGGCTGCTGGCTCATAGCAATCCTATAGGACAGGGTAGAACGGCACCGGTGAGTTTGCGGGGCTGTAACTCTTTATGGGGGTCGGAAGCCCCACTTTTCTCCCTTGGAGCCACCGGTGGTTTGGACTGCTGACGTTGGTCATAACCCAACCACTTTGGACCCAGGGCACCCTGTGGGCTTTTTCAAAAGCTCCTTAAGTGAGTGTTAGAGGCTGCTGAGGCTGGGGACCACCGACAGGTTAGGACTGCCATCTTTCTACTTCTGTGCCTCAACTGTAAAGTCGCAGAGCATCTTGAGTTGTTTTTAAAGTTGCCTCTTTGACATTCTCTCCCTGTTGTGCAGAACAGGATACCTGTAAGAGAGAGAGATCTGATGAGAGTGCTTGGGGTCTCCGGCACGCATGTTGCAACACGGTCTCTTGGAAACCTTACAGCACAGTCTTACAATGCGTGTGCTTTTGCTGCCTCCATTTGAGAGAGGAGGCGGTTGATGGTTGGAGAGGCGACGTAGCGAGTTGGTTCATGGCAGAGCCAAGAGTCAGTTGTAGTTCTAATGCCAGAGCCCAGATACTTGGGCTGGTAGTTGATCCTCTGACTCTGATCCCCAAGAAATAGCCAGACTCAACAGCTGGCCAGTAAGTCTGGTCAAATTGGATCCCGAGTCCTTGCTCTGCAGAGGAGATTCATGTGGACAACCACCCTCCACCATAATCCCTCCTCCCCAGCTGTGTGACTTTGGCCAAGTGTCATACTTCCTTAGCATCCCGTGTCTTCCTCTGTTGGTGGGGACCTAGGGTGCCAGGAGACTACAGAAAGTTCATGGGAAAAGATCATCGAATTCTCCACGGACGTCTGGAAGCCCGCTTGTATAAGGTGGCTGTCAGGATGAAGGGGGAAGAACAGGCCTTAGAACCGAGCTCAGGGCAGTTAGTCGTTATCGTTATGGTCACCCAGCTGGAAACTGCAGCTGAGTTGCCCAGCGCCCAGCCTACCTCACTGCTGTGGGACAGCGCCAGCTGGGTTCCTGAGGCTACTGTATGGGTCCCTGATCAAGGCACCCAAAGGTGATTTGGGGGAAGGTGGGTGGGGTGGGACCATTGGCCCCAGACAGCAAACTCTGGTCTCTGCTTTTGATCTGCGCAACCCCATCAGGGTACAGGAAGACTCTCCTCCCACAGTCAGTGTCCTGAAGGAGAACACCCACCCACGGCTGCGCTCACTCAGAGACGCCACAGGACAGGGTAAACCTGTCCCCCAGGGTTTCCAAGGCCGTCACCTCAATGGAAGCGGAGAGCCAGGTCTTTCTCCTGTGGAGAGTGGCTGATGGACCAGAACCACCAACCTTTAGGCTAGCAGCCAAGCACCAATGACCACGACACCATCTGGCTCCTTCCAAAGGAGAGAGCCAGCGCCCACCGGCTCTCAGTGAAGGGGATGGATTGGTTGATGCAGATGGATCCTCTTCAGCTTCACGCATGGTGGGTCCCAAGGCTCAAATGAGGCCCCCAGACGTCTAGCTCTCAGCTCGTCCTCCCTCGGGGCTGTTTCTTGCAGACGCCCTGGGTTACAGCTCCATAGCTAAGAAGTCCCATTGGAAAACAATTTTTTAATCCCAAACAATTCCAAGAAATGTCTGGAATGGGCCTGGATGGGGCTGGGCAAGGCAGCAAGGTCTCCAGGTGCCGACAATGCTAACCAACTCCTCATGTCGGACCCATCCTCAGTGGAATCACAGCCTGGCATCCAGACACGCCCGGAAGTCCACCTTCTTGCTTGTTGGCAGAGAGGAGCCTGGCTTTGAAGGCAGATTCAGATTTGATTGGGGGATGGAGGCAGGGCTGCTTACAAACACCTGCTTCCTCTCCCGATAATAAAAGGCAAGATGAAACAAAACAAAACAACTCCCTCCAAAAATAACCTTCCTCTGCTTTCAGCTTTCTCCCAAACTGTGTGAGCCTGGGCTGCCACCTTGTGACAGTGAGCGGTAGTTCCTGCTCTGGGAATGTGTCCACGACGGGCCACCCTCCCTGGCCCTCCCCTACAGAGCACCACGCAGTCTCCTCACCCGTGTGGCGAGGACGTCCCTGGAAAGACAGTGAGTGTCTTAGCGGATCGCGAGGGTGGCTGGGCTCGGTCTTAATTAGCTGCTGCTGCGTCCACCCAGACGCAGAACCACACTGGTGCCAAATTGGGGGTTTCTCAGGCCTGCTTTAAAAAAAAATCATTTTATTGGTGGCTCATACAACTCTTATCACAATCCATACATACATCAATTGTATAAAGCACATTTGTATATTTGCTACCCTCACCGTTCTCAAAACATTTGCTTTCCACGTAAGCCCCTGGCATTAGCTCCTCACGACTAGCAAATGGTGTGCTCCGTACAATTCTTGGGGTCTGAGATTTGGGGAGCAGGTCGCCGGGCATGTCTTCTGCTCTGTTATCAGTTGAGTGTGATCCTTTCTCCCCCAACCCCAGGGAAAGCTCACAGGTGCCGAGCGCCGAGGGGGATTTGTTTTGCCATCCAGGCTGGGACTGCTGTCGCAGGAACCCATGTGTCTAATTTAGGCCCTTGCTGCCTCTCCTCTTTCCGATTTGGGAAGCCCTGTGGGATTGCCTGTTCAGCCTGCCATTCGGAACAGGTGTCTTGTCAGTGTCAGCTGCAGACCTGGCTGCCTCCTGTGGTGTCCTGGTCCACACACCTCCCAGGAAGCTCCCTGACAGACAACATGGCGGGCAGGCTCGGGTTGCATGACCCGGAGGACTTACTGACCTCGTTGTGTGGGTCTGTTTTCTCACCTGAGGAAGAACTGAGTTAGGTGTTTTGAACTAGTGTGGGCCAGAACATGGAAACCCTCCCTGGGAGGAGGGGAGACCCCCTCACACACAGCGGTTCTCCCCCTGGGACACCTTCCTTTCAGTGCAGTGAACACTGTCTTGAGGTGACCAGACAAGGGCTCTGGCCACCCTTCTGACTGACAGTGCCCTGGCCCCTTCCTCTATCAGATGCCAGGCCAAAGCCGTGGGATGGAAGTGTCCACCCTGCAGGGCGGCAGCACCCTTCGTGGACCAAATCTCCAAGAGGGGAGCTCAGGCAGGGGTCCTGGCTCCCAGGTCCTGGGCTGTGTGCTACACCTCAGGCCATCTTGAGCCCAGAGAGGAGGCTGTGCTGAGGCACCTCTTCTGGCCCCGAGAGCTTGGCGCCCATGACCAGCAGGGTTAAAATGCAGATTCCAGGGCCCTCTGTAACCCACTCTCTACTGGCCTGTCCGTTTGTTGAACTGTGGTGGCCTGTGTACTAACGGTGATCCTGGAAGCTGGCTCCCCGGTATTCCAAATGCCAGCAGGGTCACCTCCCAGGCAACAAGTTTCAGCAGAGCTCCCAGACTAAGAACAGACAACACAGAAGAATAGGCTGCCCACTTCTGAGGAGTTAGCCCAGAAACCCTTCTGGACAGAAGGGCAACATGGTCAGAAACTGGAACCCTCACGAGAGTGGGGATGACTCAGCACTGGGCCGTGTTTCTGTTCTGTTGTCCCGAGTCACTGTGAGTCAGAACCGACCTGGTGGGACCTAAACAACAACAACAACAACATGGGACCTATGTGTGTGTGGTGCGGGTGGACAGTGAGGCGTGCCATCTTCTGCACATGGCAGCTGAGGGCAAGTGGGCATGTTTTATTAGGATCCCTTTCTCCTTTCAGAGGGGCTTTTGGGAAAAGAATGTCCGTGGGTCCCTCTGCCTGGAGGCAGTGGGTCTGGCCCCAGCCCAGTGAGGACACTGGCTTCTCTGAAAAGCTGACGGGGACAGACACCGAAGGGAAGGGGGAGGGACGCTACAAGCATCAGCCCAGCCTCGAGACAATGCCAGCACCTTGCCCGGGTCAGCCCCTCTCTCCCATCCTGCACTACCCTGATTGCAATGCGATTTGAGATCAGCCTCTGGCGTGGTTTGCTGGAAATAGGTTTTTTGTGGAAGTAGGAACCATCTAAGCCAGTGGTTCTCAACCTTCCTAATGCCTCGACCCTTTCATACGGTTCCTCATGTGGTGGTGACCCCCCACCATAGAATTATTTTGGTTGCTACTTCATAACTGCAATTTTGCTACTGTTATGAATCGTCATGTAAATATCTGGTAGGCAAGATGGATTTTCATTGTTACAAATTGAATAGTGATTCATCACAAAGAATAGTGATTCATCGCAAAACAATATGTAATTATGTATTGTGAAGTATTTATTTCTAATGACAAATAAATGAAATGTTGTCTTGAAGCATGGTGTAGCATGGGTAACAGTCTTCACGCAGGCTCCTCGTAGGTGGGCGTATCTGCATGTGGGTTGACCCGCCTGGAGACAGATAGAGGTGCAGTGTCTCGGTTCCTAAGACCATGGGAAATAATGTGTTTTCCGATGGTCTTAGGTGACCCTGTGAAAGGGTCATCTCGTAACTTTGCCTCCCTTTATCCTCGACCACAGTCACGCAAACGTGTTCAGCAAAGAGATACGTGATGTTATCTTGAGGGGATTGCGATGGATGGAGGGAAACAAAATGCGTCTGATTGGTCGAATGTACAGCAGACGACCTGCTCGATAAACCTTGTACAAATATTCTATCACCCTGAGACCCGAAGAACTGGATGGTGCCCGGCTACCACCACCAACTGCTCTGAAAAGGTCCTACCTAGAGAGAGTGGAAGAAAAATGTGACGCATAAGAAAAAACCAGGCCTCCTGGTCAGCCTGAGACAGGTGGGACCCAGAAACGGTGGCCATGGTGCCAACGCTGACTCACGCTGACCCTGTGTGTGTTGGAGTCGAGTTGTGCTCCAGGCGGCTGCCAGCGACTGGTTTCTCCAGAAGTAGATTGCCAGACCTTGCTTCTGAGGTGAGTCTGTTGACCACCTGCCCCACCGGCCACTGAAACCGGAGGACCCACTGCCATGGAGTGTGCACCGGGACTCACTGCAACGCTGTCGGACAGAGTAGGACTGCTCCTTAGGGCTTCCAAGACGGCTACCATTCATGGGAGCAGACAGCTTCATCTTTCTCCCCTGGAACAGCTGATGGATTTGAACCCCTGACTCTTCAGTTAGCAGCTCAACTCCTAACTTGCAGCGCCACCCAGGCTCCTTTGGCAGCTTAAGGGACGCTCCTTAAAGGCAGAAGCAAGATCCTAAACACCTCTATCACCTCTCGGGCCTTCGCTTCGCGCGTCCTCCAGGCAGCCTGACCCCAGAAAGACATGATTCTCAAAGTTCACAGTCTTATCTGACTGACCATCAGATTCGCCTTCTCCGTCCTGCTGATCCTAAGCTACTGAGCCAAGTGATTAACGCTTTCCTCTCACAGTGGTCAAACTAGAATTATTGCTTCATGGAATGTTCTGAGGTCACTGCACAAAGCAGCTAGTGAGAGCCACACCAGCAGAAGGCCCCGGGGCATGTCCCCCAGCGACCAGTAGCTCCCGTGAGAGACCCAGACAGCTCGGTGGAGGAAGCAAAGTCTCAGTGGAGAATTCCACCCTGGGAGGGGTTCTTGGCGTGGCTCAAACTCTTCCACTTCCGACTTTGGTTTGCTTTGCTATAGGAACGGGGGGTGGGTGGGGGTGGGTGGGTGTGAGAAAGCCTTGCGTCATTCCAACTCATGGCAGTACCGTGAGCAACAGGAAGAAACACTGGCCAAACCTGGGCCATCCTCACAGTACTCGCAGCCACTGTGTCAGCCCATCTCACTGAGGGGCTTGTCTCTGTTTCTACGTTCAACTCCCCAAACTCGAGGCCCTTCACAAGGACTGCTCTCTCCCGATAACATGTTCAAAGGAACGCAAGACAAAGTCTCGCCATCCTGGCTGCTAAGGAGCATTCTGGGGTACTTCTACCAAGACAGAAGTGTTTCCAGAAGAATAAGTACACTCGTGTGCCTGCCGTCATTTTGAAGACAATGATTCAATAACATGCTATCAGACGGAAGCTCAAAAGAGTGCTAGCAAATGGGGAGCTCCGGGCCGTCAGCATCCCACACGCTCACACGTCCTCTCTCTCACGCCCGGTGGGTGCACCATCCTGAAACTACTCTCTGGATCTTCGAGGACTGAGTGAACAAACCAGACATTGCAGATCATGGGTCCTGAGTTTCCGACTGCTGGGCACACTCCAAACCACCGAGTCAGTGGCGACTCATCGCAACGCTACAGGACAGGGGAGAATTGCCCTCAGGAGTGTCCGAGATGGTCAATCTTTACAGGAGTAGAAAGCCCCAACTTTCTCCCAAGGAGCGGCTGGTGGTTTCCAGCTGCTGACCCCAGGCTTAGCGGCCCAGTGTGTAACCGTGATGCCACCAGACTGGGGAAAGCAGCTGCAAACTGGGAAGGGAAAAAGGCTAGACTGTGCCTGTAGTATTGGAATGGAACTGGCAGTATTAGTGTGAATGCACAGGTTTGAACACACAGAGAGGACTTAAAATGTATGTGTGTGTGTGTGTGTGTGCCTATGCATTTTTCTTCAGTTCTACACTCTTGAAGACTAGAAGCGGTGACATCCACTAGCAATAAGCCTCTCTCTCTCTCTCTCTCTCTCTCTCTCTCTGCCATCAAGTCAATTCACATTCATAGGGACCCAATAGGACAGGGTAGAGCTGCCCCTGGGGGTTTCTGAGACTGTAATGACACAGGAGTAGAAAGTCTCATCTTTCTCTGGCAGAGAGGATGATGGTTTCAAACTGCTGACCTTGTGGTTTGTATTTCAACTGATAACCCAATATGCCACCAGGGCTCCTAGACAGATATGAATAAATGAATGCATAAATAAATGCAGAAGAAGAAGCGGCTCTTTCTTAAAGGAATACACGCAGGGGGACCTGATGGGATTAGAAACTCACCTTCATGGTAAGAAGACCAGGACGGGATGGAGACTGACCCACAGCGGGATACGGGATGCGCACCCGGTCACAAAACACCTCTCAAATCCATACTCACCCACGACCCGGAGCCAAAGCATACCAACGGGCAGCTTAAACGGAGCAGGCAGCACTTTAATCAAGTGATCAAAGTTTGCATCCTTGTTCGAAGAGGTCAAATCAATAGCAGGTGCCTCTTGATAGGAGCACCCTCCCCCCAAACACTCCTCTGAAGTCATCCTGCCCACAGTGCTTCATCTGAACCTAATCACGGGGCCACATCCAGCAACCCCCCCAGTGGGCATCCCCCCCAAGAGTGTGGATTCTTCAAAAGTGTCAGCTCACAAACTACAAAGCGAGTCTCAGCAACGGCTTCAGTTGAAAGGGGACCAGAGAGACCTGATGGCTGAAGGCAACATTTCATCTGGACCTCCTCTTGCCGCAAAGACCTGCTGATGACGCTTGGTGAAATCTGAATAAAGCACCAGAAATGGATCAAAGCCAAGGAGCCAGCCCAGGTGGTCGGGCAGTTCCGTGTGCTCAGCTGTGAACCAAAAGAAAGGCTGGCTGTTCGAATTCACCAGCCTCTTCAGGAGCAAATGGTGTGGCTGTCTGCTTCCACAAAGAGTATGTCCTTAGGCCTTTGTGAGTTGGAATTGACTTGACAGCCGCAGGTTTGACAGGTCCAGGTTCACTCCTGATGTGGGGCACTGTAGCATGACCACGTGAAAGAGCGTCCTCGTCTTTAGAAAGAGTGTGAGCACTCAGACAGGTTGAAGGATAAAGAATCGCGAGGCTTGTCACTTACTCTCGAGAAACCAGCAGAAAAGGCAGGATGACAAATACCGTGGGAAGACACAGGAAAGGATAAAGCAGATTAAAAATGTTAACACTTGGAACTGGGTAGAAGGAAGGTGGCTATTTTCCGGACATTTTTTGGAACTTTTCTGGATACCTGAAATTCTGTCAGAATGTCTTTAAAAATAAAACGGATAATGAGGTCATTTTAATATACAGCCACAAAATTGTCATAAGAGCTGTAAGAGCCACCAGTCAAATTATTACTTTTTAAAAGGGATAAAACTACAGCCACCAATTCTTGGGTACCCTTCTCATTAGAAGGTGGGGCTTACGTCTCTTCCCTCCCATGGGTGGGCTTTGTGACTGCTGGAAGTCCTGGCTGGTGCAGTTCACACACTCGGCTGATAACCAAAAGGCTGCAGGTTCGAGTCTGCGCAGAGGAGCCTCAGAAGAAATGCCTGGCAATCCACTGGGGAACGTTCGGCACTGTTGTCGGATGCATACGGGGTGGCCATGCAGCACAAAGGGCTCCACAGTCGCTGGCATACTGCTTGTGCCTGCTCCTACCCACGGAGTCCAGTGGATGTGCCGTCATCTGAATTTGAGGCCATGTCATAAACTAGCATGCAGCGTCTACTGTGTCCCTGGAAAAATTGCTCTTGGAGCCCTGAGACCACCCTGTAAGAAGTTCGCCCACCCTGAGTCGGCCATGCTGGAGAAACCACATGGGGACACTCCTCCAGGCAGCGGACAGCAGAGTGAAGACCGTCTTGAAGTCCAACCCCAAACCCCAGCTGCTCCAGCCTCAGGCTCGCCACAGAACCCCCCCATCATTCAAGTCACCGCTCAGTCCCCCAGAGGTCCCAAACATCACACACAGAGCAGGAAAGAGAACCCCTCGGTGGCCTTCCCAAATTCCTGAGCCAGTGAGCACAGCACACTGGTTCCAGTTGGATGCCACCAAGTTTGGGGCAGACTGGTTTTGTTTTGGTTTGTTTTATCATCCCGGGGCAGGTCGCTTGCACTGCAGTAGGTAAGAGGAACAAAGACCTCCAAAAAGGATCACATTAGAGCCCTGGGGAGAGTGGGAGGGCAATGCGGAACAGATCTCAAAGTCAAAAGAGTTCCCAAGCTTCCTGGTCAGAGACCAGTAGAACTTCCAAGACCTTGGCCCTTGACCCTATGCAGGTCTAGAAATGAACTCACCCCTTGGCTCCACTTTCGACCAAACAATAGGCAGGTCTAAAGGGAAACAGTAACACTAGGGAGGGTATACCCACCTTGGAATCATCAACCATTGGCTATCAAAGGGTCAGCATTTCGGCAACAGTCAGCAGGGTTAGAAAAGCCAGCGGAATGGAAGCTGGAAGCACAGGGAGGCAGTGGAAAGAGTGATGCTACATGGTGGAGATTACAACCAATGATATGATACACAGTGTGTGGAGATTGCCGAGTGGAAAACTGGTCTGCTCATCAACCTTCACCCAATGCACAATACAATGCTGTTGTTGTTGTTGCTTGAAAGCAAAGAGCACTGACCAAAGTCCAGGCAATGTGTTGGGGCTCAGGCATTCCTCGCCACCGTTTTCTGTTCGCCTTCCCATCCACGCAGATGAAGAAGTGGAGGCTCGGAGAAGTGGAAGAATTTTCCCCAGGTCAAAGTGGTAGTTAGGTTTGAATCCAAGCAAACACTGCGCTCAGAGCAGCCTGCTGTAGTTCTTCTCCCCAGAAGCATCCGTTCCCTTCATGAAATCATGTCTTCTATTATCCAACCAGGGCCTGACACCAAGGGGAGCCATGCTTCGATCAGCGGTTCTCAACCTAGAGATCATCAGACACTTTGAAGGGATGGGTTGTTGGCTCTGGAGGCTCAAGATCACAGTCTCAGGGGATGCCAAGGCCAGTTGGCATAACATAGTCCACCAAGACATTGTTCCACACCCTGCTTTGATAAGCAGCCACTGGGGTCTTAGAAGCTTGTGGGCAGCCATGGAAAGTACAACGATGAGCCTCGCCCTGCCTGAGGAATGAAGAGGCATGAACATCGAAGACACGAACATCAGTCTGTATATCTTTACATGTTACTTCATCTCAGTGTCTTTTCTATTTTGTCCAAATTATACTATGTGAGGACTAACAATTTTAACCTGTATTCTTTTTCTGTTTCTGATTAATTAATATCTCCCTTGTTATTACTGTTTCTCTCGAATCTTCCTTAAAAAACAAAACAAAAAAACCCAACTCAAACAAAAAACCCTAAACGCACTGCCATTGAGTCAATCAATCGTCCCTCGTGCACCCCCTGTGAGTTTGTGAGACTGAAACTGTATGGAAGGAGACCGCCAGTCTGTCTACCGTGGAGCTCCTGGTGGTTTTGAACTGCTGACCATGGGGTTCACAGCCCAACGTGTAACTGCTCCACCAAGAGGTTCTCCTCCAATTTTCCTTAAGCAGGGTTAAAGAGGGGGCATTTTCCCTTTTATTGAGAACAAAATCGGAAAACTCATCTTTCTAAGAAAAAAATGTTATGATGTTTTATGAACAAGATTATCAGCACACAGTGGCAAATGAGGCCACAATCCTCTCCCAATTAATCCATTTCTATGTTCAGAAAGGCAAATTTATTCTTCAGAAAGGGTCTGCTACTGAATGGTTACATTAAACATCTTTAGAGACATTTGGGCTATTACAGAAGATCAGTTTCTAACTCACATCAAGCCATTTCAATATCCCATCACCATCTGAACTGTCAATTTCCTGGGCACACATTTATCGGACCCCATCCTCATTATCTTCCACTTATAATTAAACGCTCTGCTCAGCCGAATATTCTCCATATTATCTTGCTCCTTATGGTACTCTTTCAGAATAATGACAGCCCAGGAGTTTGCACTGTGGTTTTACATGCAAAAAAAAAGTAAGGGAGGAAAAGCAAGTAAAACTTCAACCAAGTGTTGGGACAGGAGCTGAGTGGGTTGGGAAAGTAGAGAAAACACCCCTGCCCTGAAGGTCACGGTTCTGTCCACACTCAGCCAGGCACTGTGCAAGCTCAGTGGTGCCCCCAGTGGAGCGAGGTGGTGCTGGCCCAGCGGGGCACTGCTGGAGCTGGTTCCGGTTCGGTCTTTATCGTGAAGTAGGTGCAGGGTTTCTAGAGCACATCACCTGTTTTCCATTCAACGGTTCATGCTCATTTGCCTTCAACTCCTCCCTGGCTGTCCCTGCAACGTATCACCACAGAGCCCGCTTCCTCCTTGTAGTTCCTGCTTCTGCCCCTCCTTTCCTCGCCCTCTGCACTTGCTCATGAGGAAATGCCACTCTTTTGCTCTTCAAGAGTTGATTTTTTTCTCACACGGGGGTGAATTCCACTCCAGACCTGAAGGGGGAAGAAGGTCCGTTGTCTTGGGGGGGGGCGGGGTCTTTCCAATTTCTATCCAATCAGGAATCTGGTCTCTTTAACAATCTTTCTCTCCTAATTCTTGGTAGCTTAGTCCCTCTGTGACTCTGGGCACCACCCCAGAAGCTATCCGTTAGTCCCCCCACCCCTGCCCTTCACTCCCGAAGCCACTTGGGGGAGGGGATGAGCCTCTTTCCATCCAAGGCGTGTTGAATGAGACCCGGGCTGCAGATTTGCACCCGCTCTGGAGACAGCAAAAGCAGGGCTGCTGAGAGATCCGAGGGCTGCGGCTCTCAACCTGTGGGTCACGACCCCTTGGGGGTCGAACGACCCTTTCACAGGGGTTGCCTAAGACCATGAGAAAACACATGAATATTTCACAACATATGCTTTAATTGTGTTCAATTTGTAACAATGAAAATACATCCTGCCTATCAGATATTTATATTACCATTCATAAACAGTAGCAAAATTATAGTTATTAAGTAGCAACAAAAGTAATTTTATGATTGGGGTCACCACCATGTGAGGAACTGTATTAAAGGGTCGCGGCATTAGGAAGGTTGAGAACTACTGTCCTAGGGGAATGGCCAACCAGCACGTCCTGGGCAGAATGGTACCGGGACAGTCATTGAGCTTGGCTTCAATCAAGTAGATGGAAACAGCAGGAAATCGTGCTCAGGCGTCCAGTGGCTTCCACTGGATCTTCCCCTAATCTATTTCTCCATTTATAATTACATGTATTAACAAGTTCAGGGTGGTGCTACATGAAGAAGCATATTATGCAATCAGATGGTCTTTGATGGTATAGTTAATGCTAATGTGATGATTATGTGTGAACATTAAATATACGACACTCATTATCAAAAATGGATTTAAGGACTAGGCAGCAGTTTGTTTTCTTTCTCTCCGCCCCCCCCC
>NW_022103968.1:11137120-11186418 GCF_000313985.2 Echinops telfairi
GTTCTTTGTGTTAGGTTGTTACTCATTCAGTCGGAAGGCACGGGTCTAACTCGTTCTCTAATGGAAACACCTGGCAGGCCACCCGTTAGCGGTGACAGTCAGTGAGCCAGCCCCCGTTCTGCTTGGGGGTCCCTGGAACAAAAGCTGGACCGAGAACCGTGTCCCAGTCCAAGCCCTGCCCTTGTGCTTGGGATCTGGAATCCGACATCAGTGTAGGGCAGGAGGAAGACTGGACTGGGCTTGAGATCTGGGCCTACCTTGGAATCTGTGCATCATCTGCCACTAGCCAGTCACCCCTCTGGGACCCAGTCTCCTCACTTGTAAAATTGGCTCAACAAACTCTGGGCGGAGGGGGCCAGGGTAAGGAAATCATGGTGCATCCAATGAGATACTGCACAGATAGAGGCCTTTGCTTTGATCTGTTGTTGGGAAAGAGTTCACTTCGTGTATGAACCTATTTTTTATTTTATTTATTTTTTCTTTTTTCATCATTTTTTTGGGGGCTCGTACAACTCTTATCACAATCCATCCATCCACCCATGTGTCAAGCACATTTGTACATGTGTGGCCATCACCATTCTCAAAACATTTGCTTTGTGTTTGAGCCCTTGGTATCAGCTCCTCATTTTTCCCCTTCCTCCCCATCACCCCCCCTCGTGAACACTTGATAATTTATAGATTATTATTTTGTCATATCTTACACTGTCCGATGTCTCTCTTCACCCACTTCTCTGTTGTCCATCCCCTAGGGAGGAGGTTATATGTAGATTCTTGTGAACCTAATTTTTAAAAAAAGTGATTGAACATAGGCACCTAGACCCCAAAAAAGTTATCTGGAGGAATGAGTCCCATCGCTGCTGTGCCTCGCCGAGAGGGAGGATGAGGGAAGGCTTGTGCTTTGTGGAGCAGATCTTTCTGGAAAGCGTCGGACCCTTTATAATTTGCAAATATTTCTTTGGTAAACCATGGGGGTGGGCACGGCGTGGAATAAATACTAATGAACAAACAGGAGAGAGGGGGAAACCGGATATGCTCAAAGGTCCACTCTGCTTGGATCACAGGCCTTGCTGGGCCAATGTTCTGAGCGTCAGAGCATCAAGGACAGAAAGGGGAACCCCCAGGCCCTCCCCCTCCCCCCTATTCCACCCCGAGCAGCTGCTGTGTCTGGCCCCCCACCGTCCTCCCTGCCAGCCTCCCTCCTCCCCATCAGCCGCTCAGCTTTGGTCTTGCTCTGTTGGGATGGGCCAGGTGGGCGGCACATATTCACTGGTTGCCATCAGGTTGATTGAAACTCGCGTGCGCCCCACATGGGCCAGACTGGAACGATGCTTCTCCAGAGGGATTCCAGAAGTTGCAGCCTAGCAGGAGTAGATCCCCAGCCCTTTCTCCCCCTGGCTGAATTCCAAGCACAACTTGGGGTGAGGAGCCAAGAGTTTAATTGTGTGCACCACCGAGCGACTCTCTGGCATCTGTTAGGTACCTTTTAGTGACTTGGTGGTGGCTGGTTGCCATTGAACCTTTGATCAACCCACCAATCCATAGAGCAGCGGTTCTCAACCTGTGGGCCACGACCCCCTTGGGGGTCCAATGACCATTTCACCGGATCGCCTATTTCCCATGGTCTTAGGAACCAAGACACAGTTCCTTTATCCGTCTCCACGCCGGCCCGCCCACATGCAGATACATCCATCTATGAGTCCCTGGCACGAAGACTGTGACCCATGCTAAACACCATGCTTCAAGACAACATTTCATTGATTTGTCATTAGAAATAAATATTTCACAATATAGAATGATATTGTTTTTGTGTTGAATCACAATACTTACATGATGTTCCATTTGTAGCCATGAAAAGACATCCTGCCTATCAGATAGTTACATGATGATTCATAACAGTAGCAAAATGATAGTGGTGAAGTAGCAACAAGAATAATTGTATGGTTGGGGGTCACCACCACATGAGGCACTGTATGAAAGGGTCGCGTCATCAGGAAGGTCGAGAACCGCTGCCCTAGGTGATATCCTGAGCACCTTCTACATGGCCCTCACTCTGAATGGCCTTTCCAGGAGACTTGTGCTCAGTGGGCGGGGCTTTCCATCCTGACGTCAGGGGAAGAGCCTGACAGGTGCTCTAGCCCGTGTGGGGCGGGGCAGAGCTGGGCTGCACAGGGGTTTCCAGGAATGAGTTTTCAGACGTTCTCCACACAGGCCTGTCTTCTTGGGCAACTCTGAGTGGACTCGAACTTGCAACCTTTCCGCTGGCAGCCAAGGGCGTTCCCTGTTTGTACCACCCAGGAACTGTTGGGAGAAGCAGTGAGGTCACCTTCCCACCCATCATCTCCTACCAGCTTGGCTCTCTGAGGAGGGAGGGGGCTCCCCACCGCTGGGGCCTTAAAGAAAACCGCCCCCATCTTGCCCAGGTGTGGAGTCAGGGTGGGAGGCGCCTCTCTGCCCACGTGACTGAAGCGAGGACTGCTGGGAGAGGGATTGGAGCACACACAGGGAGTCTGTTTGCAATACCCCCCCAGTGCCAGCGGGCGCCTGCTGCTTCCGCCTCAGCGTCCTGGAGTCTGAGCAAGGTGACTCGGAGGCCGCCTGCTCCCTGGCAGGCAGGTGACTTGCACCCTGCGCGTCTACCTCTGCCCTCAGCACACTGAAGAAGGAACACTTGCGTGTCAGTGACGTCAAGACCGAGCGCTGGAAACTCCCCCTGTTCCTCCCTGGAACCACCGGCGGACATCCCTTCAAAGGCCCACCTGGAAACCCTGAAACCCAGAGGGTCGAGAGTGGGCACCCCGAAGAAGCTGGGTCCAAGTGGGAGGCACCTGTGGCACCTGCTGTTGTCTGCGAACCGGTAAGAATGCTGCGTTTGACGGATAACACGGGGCTTCCAAAAGCTCGCCAGAAAATGGAATGTGCAGATCATGGCATTTGCCCCACAGGTTTATTTCGAAGCCCCTCCCCCTCTGTAGATGTGGGTTAGTTTTCTTTGGACTGGTCCTCCATTGCTCTGCGTTCCCCTCCCAAGGCTCTGAGTAGACTAGGTGGGCCGGGGAGTGTGCCGCGCTGTCCCCGGCGCTCCAAATGTGAATGGCTGGTCTGCCCTCCAGGCCTTCGGCAGTGGCTTTGATCCACAGTCCAACTTTTCTCCCAGCCATTGGCTGGGTGGGCTCTTGGCTATGGGAGGACCAAGGTGGGCACCGCCCACCCCTGCTGTTTGCCAACCCTTGAAGTTCCCCAAGTTCTCCAGGACCGGGCTTCCAGACCCTCTTGACCTAGACAGTATGGGCATGGGCTGCATCGCCGTTTAGCTCCGGACCTGCCCTGAGTTTACAGGTAGGCTATTCGTCGGGACCTCGCTTTGTCAACCTGGGCCTTGCACTGGCGCCTTTGCGGTTCCAAGCATGGAGCCGGAGCCCCTCCAGGTGTGCTGCTGCTTCTCATCTGGCAGCTTCGACTCCCGGGTCCCATTTCTGAAATAGCCAGGAGATGGCGCCAAGGCTTCTGCCTGAAGGAGGCCTGTGCAGTAGACTGGGTGGAGGAGGTGAAAGGAGACCAGTACAACCCCCCCACCCCTGCACGGCAGTCTGAGAAAGCCCCCATCCTTCCAACTACCTCGACAACCTGTACCTTCTTGCTGGCCGCCCTGGCCTTTCAGGCTGCCCATCTCAGCCTACTGGACGTGGAGAGAGTGGGGCACTCCTCAGGGATGTCTGCCTGTGTGGGCACGGGGCTAGTTGTGCTAGACCATTCCCACCTTCAGCACAAGCTGGGATCTCCCTGCACCCCAGAGCAGTTCCACGAGAGAACAGGTTAGCATGGGCGGCATCCCGCCCACATGAACCAGATCTCCGAAGTACCCCACCTCCACTCCCCTTCAGTCCAGACGTAGCCCACTCAGGTGGAGGCAGTGTGGTGAGGTGGAAAGAGGGCTGGGGAGTCAGACCTGGGTCTGAATCCAGCGGCCACCTGAGGCTGAGCCCTGGCTCGGCCATCGCCCAGGACTGCCTCTTTGGCTCCTCTCTGTGTTCCTGTCTGTACAACCGATTGAGGACACGGAATGAGAGAGCGTGGAAAACATGCCTAGCACATGCCTTGCAGATCGCTCACTAATGGTTAGTCCTGTCGTCCGTCCCCCTCCCCACCCCCACCCCCAACCTCCCAGAACAGAGCACCTGCAGTTTGGTGTTTTTGGTATAGATAAAACATCTTCAAGCAGCCCTGTATTATATAGATAATATATCCACAATGCTACCTGTGGGCAATATCAATTGAATAAATGGACAAGTTATGTACAGAGCTAGGCAAAATTCCTGATTTAATAACATGCTGATACTTAGAAAACATTTTAAATGCTGGACCCAGATGAAATCGCATGTATTAAATATTGATTATACCAAGGCCGTGGAGTCCACTCAGACCCAGAGTGACCCTACGCGAGAGAAGAAGAACTGCCCCTGTGGGTTTCTGAGACTGTAAATATTTATGGGAGGAGAAAGCCCTATCTTTCTCCCATGGAGCGGCTGGTGATTTAGAAAGATTGACCTTGGGGAACAGCCCAGCTGGTAACCCTTGACACCAGCAGGGAGCAGGGCTCCTCTCATTTTATAAAGCACTACGCCTTATACATTTGGGAGAAAGACAAGGCTTTCTACTCCCGTAAAGAGCGACAGTCTCAGAAGCCCACAGGGGCTGTTCTAGCCTGTCCTCTAAGGTCACTATGAGTTGGCATGGACTCAATGGCCGGGAGTGTTATATATTATAAAGCACGGCATGCGTATTTCCCCTTAGCTCTTCCTTGGCATTGTCCTGCACATTATAGGATAGAAAGCACGTTTACATCATCACCTGTGCTCGGGTGGACCTTTAAGGTGGTCTAGTAGATTACCTTCCCTCTCATGGCGTAGTGGTTACACATTGGGCTGTTAACTGCAAGGTTGGCAGTTCAAAACCCCCAGTCAGCTCCTGGGGAGAAAGCCTTGTCTTTCTACTCCCACTTAAGGAGTTAACAGTGTCAGAAACTCACACAGGCAGCTCTAGCCTGTCCTACAGGCTCAATTGATTTGATGGCAGTGAATTTGTTTGCATGGTTTTTGTTGTTGTTGTTTATTGTGCTAAACAGGACATGTGCTACTATCATCTTCAAGATGAGGAAGATTTGGCACACCGAGCTCTGGTCAGCTTCTTGTCCATAAGTACTTACTAGCCCTGGTGGCATAGCGGGTTATGTGTTGGACTGCTAACCACTAGGTTGGCAGTTTGAGCTTTCTGCTTCCTTATAGAGTTAGTCTCAAAAACCACCAGAGTAGTTCTATTTTGCCCTGTAGGGTTGCTGTGAGTTGGCATCGACTTGAAGCCAGTGAGTTATTATTTATTTGTTTGTTTTCTTATTTATCTCTTTATTCTGTGCAAAGGAGGTGGAGGAACCTGGAGGAATTAAGGGTCTGACAGCAGAGTTGGCCCAAGTGGCCCCGAGCTCCTCTGTCACACAGGGTCCTGACCACAGCGGTTGGCTCAGGTGTTCCCATATCCCAGTGGTGGAAGTCAAACTCAAATGAGCTGCCCTCAAATAGCAACCTCACCGGCTTTCCTGTCTCTGAAATCGAGATCTGACTTCAGGCACCATTGAGCTAGGAGCTCAAGGCTTACAGCTGCAGGTCTTCGATTGTCCCGTGTCTGGGCTCCACCTTCCTCTGCCTGTTCTCTTTTGTGCCAACGGGAAGAAGACGCCATCAGCACACCCACTGGGGCAGCAGTTGTTGGTGTTCATTGCCATTGAGCTGGCTGAGAGTCCTGGAGCCCCCGTGATAACTGAGCCCTGCGAGCCCACTCTTGGGGCCATTGCGTGTCACTCCATCCCATTAAAGGTTTACTCGCCTCTCCTTGACCCAAGAGGCAGTCCACAGCCTTCTCCACTAGGGAAGGGTTCTGATTGGTTATTCTTGGGTCCTCACCCCTGAACGATCATCAATGGCCAGGGCCATGGGGTGCTCCGATTGGCTAGCCTGGGACCCATGCCTCCTTCTGTGACAGGAGTGAACAGAGCAGCATGGCTGAGACCACACTGTGTGGAGGAAGACAGGGGACCACAGGGAGGTCACCAATATGTACCAACCACAGTGCCCAACTAGATGACTACAGTCAAGACCGGCATTGGTCAGTGGCTTGTCAGGGCCAACAGTAGGTCCTAGCTGATCAGAAGAGCAGCCAGTGACCAGAGACTGAAATATTTTCCCATGAGACAGTGGAAGGTTGGCTCTGTGAGGGTGTTCTAAATGGACACTCTGGGCATCATAGGGAATGAATGACAAAACCAAAAAAAAAAAAAAGTTCACTGCCAGTAAGTTGATGCTGACTCAGAGCGACCCTATAGGACAGGACAGAACTGCCCCTGTGAGTTTCCCAGACTGTAACAGGACTAGAAAGCCCTGGCTGTCTCCCAAGGAGCGACTAGTGCTTATGGGTTGTGGACCAGGAAGATCGCAGCCCAGCTCATCAACCACTACGCCCATCAGTGCTCAGTGGATGACAAAGGGGATGAGAAAGATGTGCCCACATGCTTTGATCTGATCACAGCTGTGGGGACCTGCGGCTGTTATTGCCTCAGGGACACAGAAGGTCAGAAGTTTGGAGCATCACTTGCTCAGGCAAGTGGTATTCTAATCACTCCCTCACTGCCCCTGAGCTGGTTCCCTCTCAGAGCTTCTAAGCCAGTGGTATTCATTGTTTTAGCAGTCGTACTGGCCACTTCTGCCCAAGAACCATTCTACGTGTTGGTGTCAACAACAAGTCTTTATTTAGCCCATGAGTCTGAAGGCTGGTTGGACTGTTCTGGTTTGCGCTGGGCTTTTCTCTTGCATTTGAAGTAAGCTTCTTATCTGCTTCTGGGGGGGTGAGGGGGGCTACTGCAAGCTGGGCCATTCACACGCAGCGGGGCTGGCAAGCGTGGGGCATTGGGGTTGAGGGCTCCCGTCATCTTCCAGCCGTGCAGCCTAGACTTCTTCACGTGGCAGCCGGCTTTCCTGAGCAGGAAGTGGACATGCCCTAATGTGCCAGCACTTTTTTTAGTTAAACTTTCCATTGTGATTTGGGTGAAAGGTGACAGAGAAAATTGGTTTTCCATGGAATAATTCACACATGTTGTGGTTCATGACATTGGTGGCAAGGTCACCGCGCGTTTCCATCCGCCCTGCTTGCCTCTCTCTTTCTGGCCCCTGAGCTTTCTCCTGGAGCAAATGCTGCCACTTGGGGCTCATGTAATTGGGTTTTCTAAAGAATGAGGACCTCCCTGGCATTGTTGTTCACCCGACAGGCCTGTCTATTGTTTGGCTGAATATTGAGTTATAAGGGGGAGTTCAGCTCGAGGCTTGAAGGGTGTCTAAGGGCCATCCATCGTTCCACACTTTGAAAGTCTGTCTGTGTGGCCTTTCTTAATGCTCCATTTCAAAGCCAGCTTGTGTTCTGTCTCACACAACATGCTCTACTTATATATATAGCTGGGTTTTATAATTAATTGCCATGGCCACACAGAGCTCACTGACAGTATTCATGATTAAGGGGTTTATGAGGAAAGTTCACTGTTTACATTGCAAGTGAGAGATCCTCAGGGTACAGGCGTTCATTCAGTCAGGACACGTTAGGATTTTCTTTCAGGGCTGCCAATAGATGCCCAAAGGGCATGCCACTCCGCTGTTAGCCTCAACTCAAGGGCACTCTGTTCAAGCTCAGAGGGTCACTGACCGGCTCCCCCGAGTGTGCCCAATGGTCCAAGGAGACTAGAGAAACAAATCCAGGGAGACACTTATATGGGTATAAGAAAGAGCTTTATATATATATATATATAAATATATATATATAGCTTTATATATATAAAGAGCTTTATATCAAAGAGTAATTGTATATTAAGAAAACATCTATCTATATATATAAGAGCTTTATATCAAAGAGTAATTGGATATTAAGAAAACATCCCCAAATGTGCTTGACACAATGGATGGATGTATGGATTGTAATAAGAGCTGTACGAGCCCCCAATAAAATGATTTAAAGAAGAAAACATCCCAGCCCAGTCCAGATCAAGTTAATAAGTCCGATATTACCCCATATGTCAATACTAGTCCACAAATTCTTCTTTAGACTCATGCAGTCATGCAATGATGCTGAATGCAGGAAGATCACAGGCCAGTGGGGTGGAAAGTTTTGTGGATCCAGTGATGTGGGAGCATCTCAGCGCTGGCATGGGTCTCCACATGGCTCCTCCAGCTCCAGGGCTCTGGCTGGATCAGGGTAGCTCCATCAGGCTTGTCATCAGGAATGTCACACGGGGAGTGTGTGTCCCACCTCCAGGGAGGAAGACAGGAGTTCCCAGAATCCTCTGGAGAAGGCCATGCCCCTACAGTGGTCTCATTGGCTGTGACCTGATTGACATGCTAGACGCCACCCCTTTGTAAGTTGACAGGAGATTATGTAACTGCCACAGCACCCGACTCCACAAACCAACCTGTTGTCCCAAAGCACTCAGCTTTACTTGCTCTGTGGGCTGGGAAGCCTGCTACTCTGTCTCATGCTCCGGCTCTTGGTTCTGCGTGCTCCTTGGATGTCAAAGCCATCTTTTGGATCAAGGAGGTTCACTATGCATGGATCTCGGGGTTGAGAGGACACATTCCACTCCTGGCTCTTGCTGGTCATGAGACTCCCCACTCCCCACTGCTGCTCGGAGCATTCCTTTCATACCCAGCAGGATGGCACCCCAACGAAGCGTGGTCACAATTAACCACAGGTGAATCCTATCAGCGTCTTCCCCTCCCACCTTCTTACTCAGACCAAGGTAGGAAAAGGCTGTGTGGTGGGATTTGGGAAGACTTTGACTAGACAAACTCCATTCAATCATGTGCTGCTTCTGCACAGCCACCTGGGCCGTTCAGAATCAGTCAAAGGGAAAGCACTTGTGGATAGTTTGGAATTTATTACAGGCAAACCATTTATTCCCCATGAATTTTCATCTGGAACTCTATTTCCTAAGGCAGGTAGAAACATTCTCTCTGAGTAGAGCAGGGGTGGGGACTCCAGCCGTTCCGGAGAAGGGAGTTAGAACTCCCTGAGTGAAGCACAAACTCTTCACTGGGTGGATGAGGGGCCTGAGGCCTGCATGTTCCAGGTTGCATCACTAATTACAGGTGGGGCCTGTCTTTCCTGACCACGTGCCACACAATGGGCATGGTTATGTGGCCCCTGTTAGGAGGAGGCTGAAGTGGGGGGGAACAGCGTAGAATGCTGAGTCATTTGGGAAACAGGGTTTCCGTTTCAGAAAAGTGAGATTTGAGCAGAGATGCAAAGGAAGATGGGAAGCCAGCCATGCCAAGGATGTAGATAATATTTGTGCTGTCGCAATCTTTTAAATTTTTTGCCTTTGTCTTTGGTTCATTTGGTGGAGCTAGGAATGTTGATTAGAGCCCTGGTGGTGTAGTGGTTTACACGTTGGGCTGCCACCCCGAAGGTCAGCAGTTCAAAGCCACCAGCAGCTCTCTGGGAGAAAGATGGGGCTTTCTACTCCCATAAAGAGTTACAGTCTCAGAAGCCCTATGGGGCCACTATGTGTCGGAATCAACGCGATGGCAGTGAGTGAGGAAAGGTGATTATGACTCTTATTGGAAAGAATCCATCAACCAGAATCGTTATTTATCCTCATGCCTTAGATGCACTAGGGGTGGGGGGAGGGAGGAGGACACCTGCTCTCTGAGGCCCACAGATGGCTCCCTATGGACCGTAGCAGGCGACCTGAGTATAAAAAGTGGATGGATTTGCGCCCTCCTGGTTATTTTATCTGTGACTATATTAGTCACATTGCTGCTTTCACGTGTCACCACTAGCTGACTCTAAAGCCAGATCCACTGCCATGGAATGGATGCCAGCGCATTGAAACCCTAAAAGGGTAGATCGTCATGGGACCCATGGCCTCATCTTTCTCCCATGGAGAGACTGGTGGCTGGCTGCTAGTGGTAAGAACCTCTGACCGTGCTGTTACGGGAAAGCACCACCTGTGCTTTAAAAGCATCGATTGTCGTTGGGCTCTTTTGAGAGCTATGAGTCTCGGAGGAGTCTTATGGGCTGGTTCCTACTGATGGCTCTAGGGTAAGTGTGTCCTGGCTTCTTCCAGCTTTGAGGGGACCCCCCCCCTTACCCACCACCCACATACACTCCTTGGCTTGTGGCCCCTTCCCGCCGTGGTCACCTGACCTGCTCTTCTGCCTCTTCTTCCTGCATTTCTCTTCAAGGTCTGGGGTCATGAACCCAGGATAATCTCCCATCTAACACACCCCTCATGCTCCTTATATAAGGAGGCAGCCACAGGCTCCAGGCACTAGGACGGGATTGCATGGTGGGGCTTGGGGACCATTATTCAGTGTGTCACATTGAACATGCACAAGACCTTTCACAAGTTTACTCCAGGTCTTCCCATTTGATTTTAAGGGTACAGTGAGGGGCCCACACAAAGGCCTCCCCATGTGAAGCCATTTAATTGACAATTTATTGACAGGGTCAACTGACAGGGTCAGCTTCCTCCAAGGAGCCTGGTGACATAGTGGTTAAGCTCTCAACTGCCAACCCAAAGCTGTGGCCCACTGTGGCCCTGAAGACCACAGTGTCGGACACCCCAGGGGCAGTTTGACTATGCGATAGTGTTGCCATCACTTGGAAGTGGCTTGATAGCAGTGGGTTGATTGCCTGTCCCAGGACAACAGAAAGTGAGGAAAGGTGATCAGGTGCAGCCAAGGTGTGGCTCCATTAGGGGAAAGGAGCCCCTGTAAGGAAAGGTTTATCTGCACAGTACTCTCGCTACAATCCAGTCCATTCTGACTCATAATGACGCCATAGGACAGGGGCGAACTGTTTCTGTGAGTTTCTGAGACTGTAACTCTTTATGGGAGTAAAAAGCACATCTTTTTCCTTTAGAAGAGCTGGTGGTTTTGAATGGCTGATCTTGCGGTTAGTAGCCCAACTCACAATGCCAAGACCACTCATAATCTGCTGTGCCAAGACCACTCATAATCTGCTATGCCAAGCTATTGCAGGCATGAAACACCCAAGTTGTTTCTACAGGCTGACCCTGCCCAGAGGTCTCTGGACACTGGGGAAGAGGAAACGTCCCAGGCTCAGAGAAGGGCTGCATATTTTGGTCTGGAGGGCTATCTTTTCGTAGGGAAAATCTGTAGAAAGGTGAATGCTGTCTCCCCACCCCACCTCCCACCCATATACCCAATACACTATTTGCTAGTGTGGGGGGACAGAGGCCTGTCTTTACTTCATGCCATGTATGTGACTATATGTGAGCACAGCTGACCTGTGAGTGTGGCTGTCCAAGATTCTGGCTGTGGACGTGCCCGGGGTAGGGTGCCCATGAAGCAGGAAACAGGAGGCCTGGGACGGCGGGTCTGTGCATCTAGTATCGCCGGCAAACACAGATACTTGGAGACAATCTAACCGCATTAGGCGCTCATTGGAAGGAAAGGACAGTCTGCCCTATAAATCCCCAAGGACTCACTCTCTCCGGGCGACACATCAAATGGTCACTTTCTTCTTAGTGTCTCATTAGGAAGGAAATTCACTGCTCACCTAGTGAACTATGTCAATTTGTAAAAAGCCTCCTGTGAAGGCACAAGGCACCTCACGCTTGGCTCTCAGGCGGCTTTCTGCCTCCGACCAGGAGCCCACTCCGGTCTTGCCCACGGCGAAATGACCCTAATCATGACATGCAAGGAGATAGCAGGGACTCGGCTGGAAGTGACAGCGTTCCCCATAAATGTATCCTAGGCCCTGCTCCCTTTGGATAAGTTAGAATAACGTCATTCCCTTGTCCGAGTTGGGGGCCAATCCACTTCCGTGGTTTGCTCCCCGCCCTCTTGCTGCAACACTCTCCACTGGACCCCCAGGTGGGTCCGAAGAGAAGCGCCAGAGGGCCCAGATTCCTCTGGTGGGATGTGTTCCCCAGCTGGGCTGGCTCCCCTGTCCTGGATGAAGAGTCGGGGAAGGGCCAGGTAGGAAAAGAAAAACATTAAGCAAACATCCATGAACGGCACATGGTGCTCATTAAAAGCGACACACAGGCCGAAGATGCAGGGCTGAGCTTCCCCATGTAAACCTGCCTCTACAAAGGCCCGGGCATCGCAGGGGTGGGAGTGGCTGTTTCCTGTTCCTCTCTGTCCTGCCTCAGACCACACCCACAGGACCTTACCATCACTGAGCAGGTAAGAGAGAAGCAGAAGGGGTGGGGAGGAGGAAGAGGGGGACCAGAGAGTTTACCCGGCCCTTAGTTCCCCCCTGGAGTCCCCGGTGGATGCAGTGAATTGTTCGATTACTAACCAAGACGTTAGCAGTTCAATCCTGCCCAGAGGTGCCCCAGAAGAAAGGCCTGAAACTCCGCTTCAGAAAGGCTTAATGCCCCTTCAAGACAGCTCTGCCCTGAAAAACTGGAGCACAGTTCTAAAGTTTCAACACACGGGGGAGCTTCTCTGGTTCATCCTCATCTTTTAGGGGCAGGTTAAAGCCGGAAGCTCCTTCCGGGCAAGGGGTGGAAACTCCAAAGGAGCAGGAGGGAATGATTTAACTACTGCAAACACTTAGGACCCTGGCAGCATAGCGAGTTACACATTGGGCTGCTCTCTCAAGGGCAACAGTTCAAAACCACCTGCTGCTCTGTGGGAGAAACAGGCTGTCTGCTCCCATAAAGATAAACGGTCTCTAGTACAAGATATGACAAAATAATAATTTGTAAATTATCAAGGGTTCAGGGGGGAGGGGGGAGGGAAGGGAAAAAATGAGCTGATGCCAGGGGCTTGGGTGGAGAACAAATGTTTTGAGAATGATGAGGGAAATGAATGTACAAATGTGCTTTGCACAATTGATGCATGTATGGATTGTGATAAGAGTTATATGAGGCCCTAATAAACAATAAAAAAAAAGATAAACTGTCTCTGCAGTCAAATGTCAAGCAGGTCCACCATAGACAGCTGTTTGTCAGTGTGTTCTATCAACTAACAGCACAACACTGTCAGGGGCGACTCAGTTGTGGCCTCAGGCCAGTGGTGGGATGGCAGTCAAAAAGGGTACGACCGTGCTGCAGGGTCCAACAAACTGGGTTACTGCGAGGTGACAGTGGACGAGAAGGAAGGTGTCAAAGAAACCCTGAGAAGACTTCCTGGAAACCTTTATTGAGACCACATCATGGCGAGAGCCCTGGCCCTGACCAGGAGGCAGCAGGTCTTGCCCAAAGAGCAGTGGACAGTATGTGAGGCAGACCCCGCCGACTTGGAACCAGGAAGGAAGAGAGCGAAGAATGGCCGAGCGCGACCATGCTGTCAGGATCTGTGGGTGCAGCTGTCCTGGGAGTGTGCCCGTGAAGTTGGTTCAACTGGAAATGTGTAATTTCAAACCTCTTTGGGGCTGCAGAGGTATTCCTTTAAATAAAGACCTATTGTAATCTCCATTGGACTTTTTGAATCCTTAACCTTAATAAAAATCTTGACTATTGAAAACAAAAGCAAACAAAATAAACAGTCACAGAAACCCTCAGGGTCAGTTCTGCCCAGCCCTTTGGGGTCACTATGACTTGGAATTGACCCCAGGACAGCGCATTTGTTTTGTTTTTGTTAACACTTCAAAAAACAGGGCAGCCTGGAAGATGAGAATCGGAGATCCTGAAAGACCTGCCTCCTATCTCTGTTGCGAGTGCGGTGACCAAGTGTCTGCAGCGCCCGATGTGTTCAAGGCTGTTTGTGTGAGCCACCGCCGTCCCTGCTGGACCTCCGAGGACAGCTGTGGCTTCTCCATCTCCAGGCCCGGCCTCGTTTCCCCTCCAGCTCTTTGATTTCTAGTTGGCGCTTCAATTAAAGCATTCCTTAGAGGAAGGACTTTCCTGCTCCAATCACTTTTTCCTAGACTCTGTCAGCAAGGCTACTAGTATTGATTTCCATTTCAGCGTGCTGGTTCGGCGGAAGACCCCGTGGGGTTGGCAGAAAGGAGTAATCGACAAACAACTCGTGTTTGAGTCAACAGATGTATGACTGTGTGTGTGTGTGTGTGTATGTGTGTGTGTGTGTGTGAGAGAGAGAGAGAGAGAGAGCGTGCGCGCGCGCGCGCGAGCGAGAGATATCTGGGTGGTACAAATGTCTAATACACTAGGCCGTGTTCCGAAGGTTGAATGTTCAAGTCCACCCAGAGGTGCTGAGGAAGAAAGGTCTGACATTCTCCCTCGAAAACGTCAGCCATTGAGACTGCTCTGGAGCACAATTCTACTCGGACACACTTGGGTCGCCGTGAATCAGCGCCAACTTGATGCCCACTTAAAAAGATGTGTTTCTATATCTTTATAGGCGTGCTTTTTAATAATAATAATAAGAATAAAATAATAAAGTATTTTGGTTTCTTTTCAAGGTAGTGAAACCTAGGCTCAAAATGTCAAATAAGTCCTAAATCCTCTTCCAAGAAATCAATGTTCCCAAAGCACGTGGCTTGGCCATCCTGAGAATCGTGCCTCTCAGCCTCTTCAGCGTCACACTGCCCCCGTTTGTGGGGGGGAAAACTCGATACTCGTCTCAAGTTTTAAAAGCCCAGTGAAGAACATAACCCGTTTCCCCAGGGGTCATTTGAAATGGCATGTACAGCACTGTTCCAGAATAACCAGCGCAGAAAGCCAGCACCATGTGCGTCTCTGTGCGCTTTGGGGCTTGGTGGTTTCGTTTAGCTTTGTCCCTCCCTACCTGCCCTGGTGCACTGTGGGACTCCGAGGAGGTGGCTCTTTGCAAGCACTCCCTCCCACCTTTCCCAAGGAGCCAGAAGACTGCAGACACTGTTCTTTGCCTCATGGCGGCAGAGGGCAGAGGGAAACTCCCGCGGTGGTTTTCATCCAGCAGGAAGTGTGCCAAGAGGGTTCTGGGGCTCCTTTCAGCAGGACTCTGCCCTGGGTTGGACAGCAAGGCAATTGTTCCAAATGTGAAGCCCTCCCTGGAACCCGCCTCATCCTGCTAGCTCAAACACCCTCTCGCTCACCTGCGGCTGGCCCAGGGCCAGTTCACACACCAGCCAGATCCATCTCCTAAAAGCCTCGTCAAAATCCGATCACTTTCTCATTTGGGGCTCCCTATGATGTCTCCTTCCCCCCTTTGCATTTAGAATGAAACCCACAAGGGATAGCCTATGGTCTTCTCTAGAGCTACACAGATAGCTTGGGCTTGAGTTGATTGCTCTGGCCTGCCTTGGGTTATATGCCCATCCATAAATCAATCACAGGAACTTTTGATTAGGCAGATTTCGAGAGTGGGGGATGGGGTAAGCCCCACCCAGACCATCGATCCTGCCCTGTAGGGGGTGGAGGGGGTAGGATGGGACCTGGAAGAAACCAGTGAGTCTTGACCGGGAGAAAGGGGAGCAGATGCTGGGCAGGTTATAGAGACGGATGTCCAGGCCCTCCACGAAGGGCCATTGGGGTGAGGCAAGGACAAATGTGGGCCATTGGGGTGAGGCAAGGACAAATGTGCTGGGTGGCCTTGAGACTTACGCTGGGAGCTTTGAGGAGGACATTTAGGAGCAAATCTCAGGGAACGAGGAAGGGAAGAGAACGGCCGTTCAAAACCCGGAGGCATAGCGTGCCTCTCGTTTCTGGGAGACTGCAGCCTGATGAGTTAGTTCTAGGAAGGGTTGCTCATATCTCAGCCCTGATCTCTTCAAGGGCCACTTGTTCGGTCCAGAGAACTAAGTGGACAGAAGCTTCTTGCTGTTCTTGCCATTCAGCTCATTCTGTCCACTTTTTGAGGGGTGGGGGTGGGGGGCAGACTGGTTTTAAAGGGCGAAGAAAGACTCGGCGGGCACTTGGAAGGCGTCATCCGCATGAATGACCCTCCTTAAGCTCTGACGTGACTGTGCTTCACAGAGGGTGGCGGGCAGATGGGGATGGAACCGGTGGAGGAAAAGAAATGCCACCATTCCCGGCCAATGACGATGCTTCCGTTGGCGGAGCAGCTTGCTCAGAACAATGTGTTTTTCTTCTCTGTGTCTCCGGCTTTCCGTTCTGGGGTCCTGTGTCATTACGAGTTCACACTCACAGGGTCAGATACTGGGAACACATTTTGTCAGGCAGCTTTGCATCCTGTTGGAATTGAGGACACCTGTGATGATGCTTTCTAGGTGGCCAGGTCAACGAGAGCGTGAAGAAGGAAACATGTTGGGGGTTTCCTGGGGAAGGGTGTTCTCGACTCCATTCCCAAGTTCATCTTGACCCACCTGCTTCTGGAAGGCATGCCTGGGCGGCGACTCCCTGCAAAAACCTCAGTCTGCCTCACACATCATCCATGTGAGTTTCCTCCCGAAATGAGATGCCCCCTGTGAGCTGAGTATGGACGAGCTGCCTGGTGGCCACGCTCAGGGTCACACCCAGAAGACAGGCAGGGTGGCATCCACCAAGCATTCAACATGCGCCTAGAGTAAACCTTTATTACCAAAGTCACTCCATGACAAAGGCCTGTTATGTTGTGTAGTTCATGGCAAAATCTCTCCACTGGTCTAGACCTTGCTAAGATACAGCGTTTTCATCTGAAAAAGCTAGAAAAAAAATCCTCTTTATAGGGTTTAGGGAACACTAACTGTGATAACCAAACAACTGACCTACTAACCAACCAGCCAACCAGCCAGCCAGCCAGCCAACCGACCAACTGACCAACCGACCAACCAACCAGCCAACCAACCAGCCAGCCAGCCAGCCGACCAACCACCTAGGCAGTTGCTGCTGAGTGGCTTCTAATTCATGGTGACTCCATGTGCATCAGAGGAAAACTGTGCTTCCTAGAGTTATCAATGGCTGATTTTCTAGAAGTAGACCCCCAAGACTCTTCCCAAGAGGCCTTTGGGTGAACTCAACTTCCAAATTTTCTGTTAGCAGCAAGCCTACTAACTGTTTGCACCACCCAGGACTCTATCAAGATACTCTCTATCAAGAACTCAGCACAAAGTCCTCATGGGGTCCACTGTGGGGTCCCAAGCACTACCCACAAAGCTCCCTTGGACTGAAGCATGAACCTTTCAGCTAAGACACAGCCTCACACACACTCAAGGACTCTCAACACCAGCCATTTTCTTCTTGGTTTCCTTAGTGAGCAGTCTCACCTTCCTTCCTGGACAAGTCTGACTTTGGTGGGAACTACAGAGGAAAACTGTTTGCAGAGAGCAAGCTGGGGAGGCGCAGGTTCAGGAGGATGCTCGGTTTCTATGTCCCAGCTAAAGTGTTCTGTGAAAGTCAGGAGTTTCCATGGGACAGCCCAGCATGTTCTAAGAACTGCCGTAACAACAGCCTCATCAATAAGCATGGCGTATGCTGTACTCGTTCTAGGATCTACCCCCTTGCTTTCTTCTACCAGAAGAGTGGGGGAAATGAAAAATTCATTTTCTATTCTCACTCCCTGGCGCTCATCTAGGAATGGTGACGTGACATCGTTTGGTCAAATGCAGAAGGAGGTGCATTAAGGCATTCTGGGAAGATGTCAGTTTCATTCCTCCCTCCTCCTACCTACTCTTCCTCCTTTGCTTCAGAAATGTAGACAACTGGAATTGTAATAGCCATGGGGGTCGTGAAGGAACATTTAAGATAATCACAAAACTTTGGGTTCTGACATTCTAGAACCCGTTGAATCAAACACTAGCCGTAGTCTACTATGGGCTTCTTGTTATATGATACAAAGAAATACACGTCTTTTAAGCATCTAAGCCACCAATTAGTGTATAGGTTAAGCTACTATTGGTAAGACACCCTGAAATTTAGGAGCTCAAATCAGAAAGTTCACTTTCTCTTATGTAACAGTTTAGAGGTGAGATGCCAAGGATAGGCAGGGCATTTTGCTCAATGAGCTCACCCAGGGTCTCAGAGTGTTGCTTTCCATGACATGGTCAAGGTAGGCTCAACAGAACCATGTTGGCCTTCCAGCCCCCAGGAAAGGGCCACAAAGACTGAAGGACAAGCAATCTCCTTTGTAAGGAACATGGCCCAGAAGTTAAATAAGTCACCACTATTGGCATCCTATCCTCTTGATCAGCCCTTACTCACCTGACCTTGCCTAGATGCAAAGGAAACTGGGAAATGTAGTCTCTAGCTGGGTGAATAGATAGACGGATAGAGAAAGGGTTCTATCATGAAACAGAAGAAGGGAAGAATGGATATTGAGGAGTACAGTGAACCCTCGTTTATCGCGGTTAATCGGTTCTAGACCCTACCGTGATAAATGAAATTCCACGAAGTAGGATTCCTTATTTGTAAATCAAGTATTTTCGTAGTTAGAGCATAGAGGACATGAAAAAACACCCTTTAGTCACCATTACACTCGTATTACTCAATTTATTAAACGAAAAAGGGAAAATACAGTAAAACATTTTGGACGTTACAATTATCATTTATTGTATTATTTATGGCATCAAGCGTGTACAGTATGAGCCAATCAGTGGCAGTAATGACAGAGCATGCGCTGTTACGCAAAAACCGCGATAGAGGGAAGCCGCAGAAGTCGAAGCGTGAAGTGGCGAGGGTTCACTGTATTAGTTATGGTAATTGTGAGGTTTTAGCTATAGTGATTGCTTTTTCCTATTTCAGCTGAACGCATACTCTAATGTTAATTATAATGAAATCATAAACTTTACAGGACTCTTAGTATATATCAGGTCCTATTGTGAGGATGGTGCAGGACCAGTCAGGGTTTCATTCTTTGTGCACAGGGGCCCCATGGGTCTGAACCGCTTGGATGGCACCTAGCAACAGTATATGGAGTTCAAACTCACTATGCGGATTATTCATTATTTCTAGTAGTAGATGATTTTAGAAGTTAGCCATCCGGGATCTATCTTTAGAGCTAGGCTCTTCCTGGAATTGGGGAAAGGATTTGCAGATGTTCACTATGACCTCAGCTCCCTAGGAATTCTCCTGGATGTCATGCACATGCAGACCAAAGGTACAGTCTACATCAGGACTGGTTTAATTGTAATGTTATGTGAGTCACAAATGGCTCATGCTCACTTGAAGCAGGGCTCTGTCAGGGATCTAGTAGGTTCACACCAGGACAGGAGGGCTGGGCTTTCTGGAGGGGCTGAGATTAAAGGAGGGATATCTAAAAGAGTGGATGAACCCAAAGGCCAGGAAGAGGGGGGTTCATGTCTCAGGAGCATCAGGAGAGGAAGACTGTTACCGTATATACTCATGTATAAGCACATTTAAATGCAGTTTTTGTGGTGAAATTAGGTGCCTCAGCTGATATTTGGGTGGGCTTATACTTGAGTATATATGGTACTTGGAAAATACAGGCAGCGTGTCATGGCAGTGGTCAAGTCTTCCAATTCAATTTGAGAGTGAGGTGCTGCAAATGCAAACTACACATGTAAGTTCAACAGAGTTCTGTTGGTCCTTGAAATATGAGGGATAGAAGGGAAATATAAGAGGGAGGAGCGCGGGAGGGGGAGTGGTTACATGCTGGGCTTTCAACTCTAATGTCAATAGTTCAAAACGACCAGCTGCTCTGAGCAAGAAAGATGGGGCCTTCTACTCCCATGAACAGTTACAGTCTCTGAAACCCACAGGGCAGTTCCACCCTGTCCTCGGAGTCCCCATGGGTTGGAGTCAGCTCAATGGCAGTGAGATCCACTCGCCCACTCAGATCCATCTTCTTTCCTTGGTGCTTTCTCCGTGCCCGGAGGACATGGCCTTTCCTGGCTGTACCACCAGGGCACCCTGCTGGGCCGGCTTCCACTAAGGCTTGGCCGATGGGATCTTTGGCGGGTGGAGGGGGAAGTTGGGTACTTCTCTGCCACCTCTGCTTGGGTGCCATGTCTCTCTCCATGGCTACCTGGCACCCAGACCACAGTCTGCCTGGGGCCCCTTCGCCGGGCTGTTGCGTCTTAGTCAGCGTCACTAACACGGCTTTCTCTCCCTGTCCCTTTGATGTAGAAGTGGTGACAGCTTCTCCATTATGCTGGTGTCCGGTCCCCAGCCTCCTTACTGGTGCTCTTCACTCTGCTTATAGTTGTCATTGGCTGCAGCGACCCCAATCATGGGGCCCCATGTACACCAAGACCAGACTATTGAAATCTATAAGGTTACCATTGGCTGATTTTTAAAATTTTTTTCGCCCTGGTGACGCAGTGGTTACAAGTTGGGCTGCGAGCCACCTGGTCGGCAGTTCAAAGCCATCAGGTGCTCCCTTGGAGAGAGATGGGGCTTTCTACTTCCATAAACAGTTACAGTCTCAGAAACTCACAGGGGAGGCACTCTGAGCAGTCGGCATTGACTTGTATGGCAAGAGTAAGAGAGTGATCACCAGATGTTTCTTCCTAGTCTGAGTCCGGAAGCTTCGCGGAAGCCAGTTTAGCACCACAGAGACACACAAACCTCCACAGACAAATGGCAGGTGACTGCCCCCAGGTCTGGTCTCATACAGAAGATGAGAATTCTCCCACTGAAGCACACCTGTTCCCTAGCCAGGCCCACCCCTCTGTACAATAGCGTTGTCTGTTTTCATGAATGGCTCTTTAGTTGACTCAAGTGAGTAGAATCATTTTCCCACTTGATCTTCAACCCAAGGGCAGAATTCAGAAAAGGGAAAGCCCCGAGGGGCTAGAAGAGTCATGGGGGTGGGGAGGATGGCGCTGGCAGATCACAGACAACAGAGAACTACAGACTATGGGCTCCCTATTTTAGAAACAAAGTTTTTGCTTGCTTGTTTGTGTGAGCCACTGAGGCCACTCTAGGCTTGCGGGAAATGGACTCTGGAGGGTAGAAGCCCTGCTTAATGGGGCACAGCCTTCATTGGCTCCTGGTGGTTTCTGTGCTACATCAAGGCTGAGCAGCTGCCCAAAGCCTTAGCACTATTTCCTAGGTGGCCCTTCAGCGGAAAAGGTTGCTACCCCTGGGGTGGAAGTTGGCTGGTGGAAGGGATAGAAGAGGAGCCAGGATGCCGTGGGGAGAGAGCGAGCAAGACTCGGAATCAGAGAGACCTGTGCTGGGTCGGTGCTCAACTAAGTGCCTCGGTTTCCTTATCTGTACATGAGGACAGTATTGGAAGCTACAGATGAGCTAAGCACTGTGTATTGCTTTATGAAAGCTGACCAGGCTGTTGTTGCCGAGTGCCTAATTGTCCAACAGAAGACACCAATGCTGAGTTGCATAGGAAAGCTTTCCCCAGGGGTCCCAGGCAGCCACTGGTGGCAAATTGATTACATTGGGCCTTTTCCATCATGAAAAAAAGCAAATAAACATACATTCTGGATATGGGGAAAAAAAGAAATAAAAGATAATAAAATGGGGAGAATGAGAGCTCCATGGCTAGGTCACCACAGCAGTGAGGTACCCTGCAGATGGATCGTGCATCATTTCTCACTCTGCCTCCCCCAGTCCGCTGTCCATGGAGTAAGCAAAGACACACATGTGGGCCTCAGAGAGGTGGCTAATGTGGGAGGAGCTGGCGGTGTACATGAAAGCAGGGGGGGGGGGCGCACTCACGAGCAGGACAAGCAACATGACTGGGGGGGGGGCGGTGCAAAACAAAAATGTGGGGACTAGTGCTAAAATACTGTTAAGACTCAAGACTGTGACAACAGAACATTGAACTACGGCTGTGGGTCTTCCAGAGGAGCTCTGGGGGCTTCAGTGGGCAAGCCCTTGGCTACCAACTGAAAGGTTAGGGGGCTTGAGTCCACTTTGAGTGGCCTCAGAAGAAAGTTCTGGTGATCTGCTTCTGAAGGGAAGGAGCCCTTGAAAAGGCTACGGGGCACAGTTGCTCTCTATAGCATAGGGGCTGGCCCCAAGTCAGAGCCAGCTTGGAGGCAACTGGTGTTTGATTTTGGATACGGGGTTCTTCCTAGAGGACTCTCCAGGACAACTCAGGTTGCACACCTAGGAGTCACCAGATGGAGGTCCCACCATCCTGAAGACCTGGGGGGAGTAAAGGGAGTTTGTGTTCTCCTCTGGACCCTGCTGAGTCATGAATTGTGAGCCTGGGGCTTGGCTGACCTTTGCAAAGTAAGGAAGAGCATATGAAATATGTTTGAGTTCAGCGCATGGTACTTAACTCTCTCACGGCCATTGAATCAATTCTGTCTCCTAGCGACTTTCTAGGACAGAAACTCCGTGAGTTTCTGTGTTGGTCTGGGTAGACTAGAAAAACAAATCCTGAGACACTCAAATATGTAAGAGAAAGCTTTTAAAAAAAATCATTTTATTAGGGGCTCATACAACTCTTATCACAATCCATACATACATCAATTGTGTAAAGCGCATTTGTACATTCATTGCCCTCATCATTCTCAAAACATTTCTTCTCCACTTAAGCCCCCGACATTAGGTCCTCATTTTTTGCCTCTCTCCCTGCTCCCCCCTCCCTCATGAGCCCTTGATAATTTATAAATTATTATTTTGTCATATCTTGCCCTGTCGGACGTCTCCCTTCACCCACTTTTCTGTTGTGCATCCCCCAGGGAGGAGGTCACATATAGTTCCTTGTAATCGGTTCCCTCTTTCCAACCCATTCTCCCTCTACCCTCCCAGTATCACCACTCACACCACTGGTCCTGTAGGGATCATCCGCCCTGGATTCCCTGTATTTTCAGTTCCTATCTGTACCAGTGTACATCCTCTGGTCTAGCCAGACTTTATTACAAAGAATAATTGTATATTAAGAAAACATTTCAGCCCAGTCCAGATTAAGTCCATAAGTCTGATATTAGCCCGTATGTACAATACCAGTCTATAAATTCCTCTTCAGATTCACGCAACACATGCAATGACACTGAATGCAGGAAGATCACAGGTCTAAGGGTGGAAAGTCTTGTGGCTCCAGTGGCAGTGGAAGCATCCCAGCACTGACGTGGGTCTCCACGTGGCTCCTTCAGCTCCAGGGCTCTGGCTGCCATCAGCATAGCTCCATGTAGCTTGTCAACAGGAATGTGTAGCAGAGTATGTCCTGCCTTTAGGGAGGAAGACAGGAGTTCCCAGAATCCTCAGGAGAAGGCCATGCCCACACTGAGGCTTCATTGGCTATGACATGATTGACAGGCTAGACTCCACCCCTTCACTCAAGTTGACAGGAGATGATGTCACTGCCAGTTTCCAGGATTGTCAATCTTTAAGGGGAACAAGAAAGCCTCACCTTTCTCCCTCAGAACTGATGGTGGCTTTGAACTGCTCACTGTCGGGTTAGCCGCCCGACGTGTAACCCACAGTACCACCAGGGCTCCTGAGTAGCCCCTAATGAAAGAGTTCTTTTTCCTCCTATGCATTTGTCCTTCCTTGGCTCACTGATTTATTTTAGGGGGACCTATGAGAGCTGGAACTGGAGGGGCCCGCATTTGTGTTGCCAAGTCTTTATGTTTTCTGCCCTTGACACTTTTCTCTTGCTCATATTAATGAACATATTTGAGCTTTCCTTCTCTGACAGTCTGACAGTCAGTCTGACCCAGGCTCCGGCTTTGGCAGGCTTTCCTGTAGGGTGTCTATCAGAAACCCACAGGGACCACAACCACTTCTAGACCAGAATTCCATTCTCAGCCATGTCCATGGTCCCACATGGGCCGTCACACCTTGCAGGGCGGGCCAGCGCTCTTGCAGTGAAGCAGGGTGCCCAGTGGAGGAGAAAACATTGGGCTCCTGGCATCTTGTCCCTCTTGGCCTGAGCTTTCAAGTTTCCCGAAAAGCTGAATTGAAAAGAAAACTCACTTCCCCAAGAGCCCTGGTCTTGCAGACACGGGGTGATGGCTTTGTGATCCCGGGACTCCACTGGGGGGAGGAGTGGCTGGCTCATGGGCAGACGGGGAGCAAACCATCGAGCGCCTGGGAAGGTGACAGGTGTTCCGGGAGGCCTGTATAATGTTCCTGGGAATTGTATAATGTGCATCTGTCAGGTGGTAATTTGGAGTCTGCTGTATCAGCAGGTGACACCTGCCTGCAGGAAACCGTCCCCACTCTCGCCTGGTCTGGGGAAGCCGCTGGGCAGGTGGCCTGGGGCGAAGCAGGTGGCCAGGGGCCTGTGCAGAGGCTTTGGGCAGCCCGTGTCGTGCCGCAGTGTTGCCTGCAAGGTTTAGCTTGGCTTGCAGGACGATGGTGGCATTTGGCCCTGATTCAGGAACAGGCTTCTTCCTGTTTCTTCAAAGGCTTCTGGAGAGTGCCCGCTCCCCACCCACCCTGGGCCCCATCCAGGTAGGTGGAACACCTGTCCCACTCCCCCAGCAGTGGTCTGGGCCGCAGGACCAAGGACTGCAGCCTGCGCACCATCCAGTCACATGCTGTGTGTTGAACTTGGCAACCCCAGCGCAGCCCCTGCCTCGCCTTGCGATTGTAACACAGCGTGTTTTAAACAACGGGAGGAATGTGTTGATTAGAAGCATGCGACAAATAATGAGAGGATGCTGCATTGTTTTTTAAGTGGCACAGAGTGACAAAGACTAGCATTGAATACAAAACCCGCTGCCTTCTGAACGGATTGGGACAGACCATACGCTGACCCTGGTTCCAGGGGTACTTAGCCAGAAGCTGCCCGTAGTGGGCTGTACCACGGACAGTCTCAGCTCCGAGGACACAGAGAGTAAGTTACCGCTTCTTCTCCTACAAAGGAGGGCTACCAGGAGGTCATTTCTTTTGCCTCAAACACACAAGCAAATCCCAATGGCTAGATAATTATTTGGGACCCCCTCCCCCCCCTCCCCGCCCGCCTCCTACCACTCCGAGAGAATATACAGCAGTCAGCTGGACACTTCGGACTTCTTTGTCAGCAGAGGCCTCCACTGGCCGGAGGAAGGCCTCCGGCTGCCCTTTCAATGCCGCGGTAGGGCTCTGCTCAGCTAACATAAATGTTTCAGTCAGGACTCGACATTCATCTCCAAAGTGGAAGGTGACTGGCACTTTGGTGAGACCGTCACTTTTGTTAGGACCAAATGACTCATGTGAGTCAATCGTCAGACCAGCCGGTTAGCCACAACCTCTGTGCTCCTGGTTCTTCCTGAAAAGGTGGACTTGCATTTTCCAGGGTGGGTGTGGGTCCTCCAGGGCCTCCCAGAGCCCAGTCAGGCTGCAGCCTCGAAGATCCAGCCCGCAAAGTTCGGCAGCTTTAGCATGGGAAGCTGGGGGTTGGATGGTAGCCAAGACGATCACAGGACATCGCATACAGCACAGGAGTGATGGATCCAATCCAGGCGGTTACTGCTACAACTTCCTCCCGATAGCTCCTCAACCGTTCCCAGCTTACACCGGAGGCTTCTTGTACCCTGACGAGGCTCAGGCTGAGAAGACGTGCTTCAGTGGCAGACTTCTTCCCTCCCATGTGTAGTGGGTTATGTCGTTGGGTTGCTACCGCAAGGCCAGCGGTTCAAACCCACCAGCCACTTGGTGGGAGAAAAAGGAGACAGTCTGGTAACCCTTCAGGAGCCCTGGTGCTGCCGTGGTTATGCGTTGGGCTGCTTATCACAAGGTTAGCAATTCAAAACCACTAGCCAGTTTCTTCAGGAGAGAGAGAGAGAGAGAGATGGAGAGAGATGGGGCTTTTTACTCTCGGAAACCCACAGGGGCAGTTCTTCCCATGAGTTTGAACGGACTCAGTGAGATCTTAAGACTCCTCCAAGGGCAGGTCTAGCCGGAATCGGCTGGATTGCAGTGAGCTTGTTTTCTGATATGTGGGAGAGCTAGGTTTGATTTCTGGCCAGTGCCCCTCACAGGTGGCCACCATGTGTCTGTCCATGTGGGTGCGGGCGTGCCTTTGCTGTAGGGCCAGGGGAGCTTCCACTAACACGGGCCTGGCCGGCTTCTGGAAACCAGCCAGGGGAAACCCACCGTGCTCTGATCTGCAACTGAGCCTGAGAATGGCGCAGGACTAGGCAATGCTTTGTCCCACCCTGTCCACGGGATGGCCACGAGGCACGCTGTGACTCATGGGCAGCTAGCAACAGAACGGTGCAGGTAAGGCTTGCCTGCTAGGAGTTTCGGTGGGCTGGTGGGGAGTGTTGTATGCGACCGGTCAATGCTTGATCTGGACAGTTCACGTACTAAGCCCCACTCTCCTTCTGCATCTTCCGCAATCGCCAGGGTTTCCCGTGGAGGAAGTACCCACCTGCTCGCCTTTCTTGACGGTGTTTGTTCTTCTTGTCCCGATTCTTCTACGTTGTCCGTTTCACGGGCTTGATAGTGTGTGATCAGACGGAAGGGTCCGTGGTCGGGGATGGCAGAGGGCCACTCCTAGGCTGTAAACCTCAGGGAATTAGGTTCCTGGTAGGACTGACTATCTGGTTTCTGGGTCCCATGACAGAATGACAAGGGGCCTCTTGTTAAAAAAAAAATCATTAATGACTTAAAGACAGCAGCACACTAAACTGACACAGACCCTTTGAGTGTGGGATTTTGCCCCACTGCATAGGACGCGTGCCCATGAAACTGACTTTGCCTCTGGTGGAGTGAACATGGGATTAGGGTGAAGGAAGTCGCCACAGCCCCCAGACTGACTCCCTCTGCTGGCAGGTAAAGGGAGGCCATGCTCAGAGTTGGAGGTACAACTTGTCCCTCTTACTCTCCCCCAAACAGAAAGGGACATGACCTGACTTGGTGGCAGGTGCTCCCGGAAGTAAATCCACATTAGAGAACACCGGGTGTTTGCTGCACGTGGTGACAACACACTGCTCAGGGACCGGGGCCTCCGCTGGGACTGTTGTAGCATTTTAGCCTCCTGCCTGCTCCCTGGTCCACCGCTGCCCCCTCCCCCTGTCACAGGCTGATGAACGCAGAAACAGTCATGTAAACCTACATCATTCAACCTGTGAGCCTAAATACGAAGATCATTCTAACAGCACTCAGGAAACCAGTGAAGAGATCAAAGAAATATAGTCACCTCCATCCCTGCCTCTTGAAAACGAATCACAGGCTGGGGGCCTCCTCTCTTAACTACGAAACCAGCAAGACGGGCCTCATGAAAAGCTTCTGTTATTAACGGTGATGTGAAAAAAGTCAGAAAGCCCCTTGCTATTGAACTGATTCTGACTCCTTGCAACCACATGAGACAGAGTAAGAATTGCCCTACAGGATTTCCATGGCTGGAAGCCTTTCAGTGGTGCCAGTGTGATCCTTGTGGTGCTGGAGAAGACTCTGGAAAGTACCCTAGACTGCTCAATGGGCAAACATGTCTGTCTTGGAAGAAGGATGGCCAGAGTGCTCCGTAGAGGCAAGGATGGCAAGACTTCGTCTTACTTACTGTGGACATGTTGTCAGGAGAGACCAGACCCTGGAGAAGGACATCCTATTTGGTAATGCAGAGGAGCAGCGACAAAGAGGAACTTGCCTTCGAGGAGAGGGGCTGCAGCTGTGGGCTACGGCATAGGAACCATGGTGAGGAGGGGGAGGGCCGGGCAGTGTTTCGTTCTGTTGTGCATAAGAAGGTCGCTGTGGTTCTCTGCAACACATTTCTGCTGACCAGCCATGTGGAGCTAGGCAGATGGAGCCAGAGCCCTGGAGCTGGAGGAGCCACATGGAGACCCACGCCAGCGCTGAGATGCTTCCACTGCCACTGGATCCACAAGACTTTCTTTCTGCACAGCATCGTTGCATGTGTTGCGTGGAGAGAGAATGTTGGTGTGATGAAAAGTGAATGGTTCTTTTCCTTTCGACGTTGCTTCCACCGCGGGCATAGACGTTCACTCTATACCCTCTAAGTCCGAGGCATTGAATAATGCTTCCCGTACCCTAAAATTGCTATTGAGGCGTTTCTCTCCTTTCATATTTTCAGTTATCTTGAGGCACAGCTTCGGGTCACATTAAAAACATACAAAATATTTTCTTAAAAAAAAAAAAAGATCGCTATGTGTTGGAGCTGATTTGATGGCACCTAACAACAACAACAACAACAACAACAATCTATAGGAACAAACTGCCACGACATCTTTCTCTCATGAAGGAGCCAGCAAACCCAAGCCACCGTCTGTAACCACTGTGCCACCAAACAAAAACCAAACCCACGTCTCTCAAGTCGCTTCCACTCACAGAGACCCTGCATGGCAGAGCAGAGCTCCCTCATGGGGCTTCCGAGGCTGTAAGCCTTCACAGATGCAGACTGCCACATTTCTCTCCCACAGAGTGGCTGGTGGGCTAGAACCACCGGCCTCATGATTCATTGCCAAGTGCTTCACCACTGCGCCACCGGGCCTCCTAGAAATTATGATTTATATGGAGGCAATGATGAAGACCATCGATTTGACAAAAAATAGACTTTTAATATTAAAGGTGTATAAGAATATGAAAGTACAGTATATGAAGCAAAAGGTAATAAGATCATGATACAGAAATAAAAGATGTAAGCATAAACCAAATATACATAGACACAGATAATGCCAAGCCAATTAAAATATAGTCTATTAAGAGCAGCCATGGACACTGTTAGAGTTATTTCAGATGTGGGCAAGAGGCTTGAAAATATGATTCAATAATGCAAATGAAAATCAAAAGAAGAGAAGTCAATCAGAGGGATAGTCATTGATATGGACCAGAGGCTACATAGGAGCCCTGGTGGCATAGTGATTACACATTGGGCTGCTAATTGCAAGGTCAACAGTTCAAAACCACCAGCTTCTTCGAGGGAGAAAGACTGGGTTTTCTACTCCTGTAAAGACAGTCTCGGAAAATCATAGGGGCAGTACTATACTATGAGTCACTAAGGGTGAGCATCCATTTGATGGAAGTGAGAGGCTACGTACCTATAACTTAAGTGTAAGTGGAGTTTCTGAAAGGAGTCGCATGGTGTAGTATTAAATTAAACTGACAAGAAGGGGGAGGTGGGGAGGGGCCAGCCCCTACCCGCTGCTTCTAATACTACCCACGGGTTCGGTAATGCACAATTGTACGGTTGAAATATATAAGCGTTATATTAAAGTCAGCGAGAGCATGAGAGATATTACAACAATACAGTCAGACACGTTACATGGTAGCATTGCTCACCTCCGCCCCACTTGGTGGTCCTTGTGGGGGGAACCCGGCTGCCAGAGCAGGAGCCGCCTCACTCGTGGGAGCAGCCCTCTTGTCCACCGCCCTCATGGGAGCAGCCCTCTCATTCACTGCCCTCTTGGAAACCAGGGAGCCTCCTTATTTATTGCTAACCATGCATCATATTACTTTAGGGGGATACATCACAGCATTATGCGTCACAGAGAGGGGCAGTACAATTCATCCTTGAACAGGTTTGATCGTTCTGGTGTCTCATACCATAAAGCAGACAATTACTATCCTGGGAGGCATGCAAGCCCCCTGATAGCAGATAACAACCTATGTCATAGAGAGGGGTTGTAACGTAGGCAATACAAGCAATAGGAGGGGGCTGACCTAGGGGTGAACGTGCAATAGTAATAGGAGGGAATAGGGGGGCATGTGTGGCAAGATGGTAACCTAAGCTTAGTCATCTTAGAGTGGTCCTGGGCTTGCCTTTGGGCACTGCTTCAAGTGAACAATAACAGAAAGGACTGGGCCCTACTTAGGGTGAGTCAGTCTGGCCGCTTTAGATGGCTGATGTTAAGGAGAATAACCTCTGACCTACTTTCACTGACCGCCTAGAGTACAGTCATTCTCAAGCAGCTAAGTCTGGTACATATTATTGGGGAGACGGTTTAAGAGAAATCCTTCTGTTCCCCACACCATGGTACTTTCAGGCTAAGCATTGGACTCCTAGCCACAATGTTCAAACCCACCAGCTGCTCCTTGGGAGAAAGGTAAGGTGATCTTTTCCCACAAAGATTTATTTATGGCCTGAGAAACCTTATATATAGGGTGGCTGTGATTCAGAATTGACTCTGCGGCCATGGGTGCTTTTTCTTGTTGGAGTTACCGAAGAAGAGGAAACTATTCAAAGATATAATAGAAGAAAACTTGACTGACTTGAAGAAGGGTCTGAGTTCATGGATGGAAAGGGTGAACCATGTATAGGCAAAGTTAATTAAAAATGATCAAGAACCCATATGTCTTCCAATCTGAAAGCATCCTGGCTACCTGAAATGGAAAACAAAAGAGTATTAAGCACCACACACTTTTCTGGAGCCTGGGCTTTCGCAATGCGATGGAACAACAAGTTTGAGATGAAAGTGCGGTGTGGTTGCAGTGTGTTGTCAGTGGTAGTAGATGCTCTCTGTGCGCTCATCCACTGCCCCCAGGTATCTTTAAAGCAGTATAACTATTATAATAACTCTTAAAAGTAAAAGGTGAGGTAAAATAGCAATTCTATTGTTTCTTGGCGTTGTTTGTGGGGGAAGCCAGCTCCCCACAACTAATCATGGGATCAGTAGGCACAATTGTATGTTTAAGATCTATAAAGATTATAGGAAAGTCATAGAGAATAATAGAGATAGGAGAGAGAGTAAAATAAAAAAGTCTGACACATTTCATGGTAGCTTGCTCACCTCCTGGATGGCCATGATCTCAACAGCCAGGTCCGTGCACAGCACAGGTGGAGAGGGCAGTAGAGAGAGATTTAGTACTAACCAAAGCTTATCTATCTTTTGGGGGCATGCAAGCCCCCTGATTACAGGTAAAGGCATATGTCACAGGAAGGGGTTGTACTATAGGTAATACAGTAATGATGATCTAGGGGTGTACATGCATAGGAAGAGGAGGGATTAAGAGTATACATGTGACAAGATCCTAGATTCATAATGGCGGCCTGATCTTGATTGCCCTTGATGTGGAGACTTGATTTAGTCTAAGTTTGCAGGGTAACAATCCGCTGTCCCTAACAGCAGGGAATGAGCCCCACCTACGGTGGGAATAAACAATAGTGTCTGATCGCTCTGGATGGCTGAATGCCTACAGGGAGAATATCTCTAAGTATCTGACCTCCCACCCTGGCTGGCAAACAGCCTCTAATGTTTGGCATATCTTTGGGGAAAACAAAGCTGGGGGAAAGTCTTTTTATATCCCACAGTTGATTAACTGTGGCACAGAGAATAAAACACAAACATTGAAGCCTAAAACCCACGCCATTAAGATGAAAAACAGTCATAACCTTTCTATCCTTTCCTGGGTCAGTCCTTTTCCCCAGACAATCACCCTACCCATTTGTTTGATATTTTCCAGAAATATTAGTTTGATATCTTCCAGGCATATTTGATACACATCCAGCAATCCTTCCCCTCCTCTCCTTTTACTGTTTTACACAAATAGCAAACCAAAGGACTTTGATTTTTTTAAACGTAATGGTACATCTTGGAAATCTTTTTACACCCTCGCTTTCTACAACTGCAGAGTATTCCTTTGTTTCTGTGTGGCTAGCCCAGAAGTCACTTCTTCATCTCCTCTTGTGAGTCTTTCGCTGGTTTCTAAGATACCGTATGCACTTGTGGATAAGCCGAGTTTTACAGCACATTTTTAATGCAGTTTTTGTGGTAAAATTAGGTGCCTCGGCTGATATTCGGGTTGGCTTATACGCGAGTACATACGGTAGTGCTATTTTAACAACGTTTAGTGCGTGACGTGAGCACAGATGTGGACTTTTCTCTTGCTTTCCCACTTGAAATGTTGATTTCTCCTCTCTTGAGTTCCATGATACCACACTGTCTTGATTGTCTGGCACCTTCCTAGTTTCCTTTGCTGCTTTTCCTTGTCTTGCTCTTGAGTGTCAGAGAGTTACTCAAATGTTGGCCCTAAACTCCTTAAGCATGACCACCCATCCCAGGGCTTCAAAACCATCTACCTGGGTGGTGGCATACGATCTGCAGCCAAAGCTCACCTCTGACCATTCATGAGACCCTCACTTACATGCTCATAGATGCTACAGTCTTAACTGGATTCTTGAGGTTTTCCTTCAGTCTACTCCAAACCAGGGTTCATCCTTTCTCTAGTTTCGCAAGAAAAGTCTTCCATACAATTCTGCTTCCAAAATCTATCTGGGATCCATCCATCTTTTTCTTTTCTCGAGGGCGGCTGCTCCCATGCACGCTCCCATGGCCTTTTAGGTGCTGTTGCTATCGCTGTTCATTGCTGTCCAGTTGGTCCTGACGTATAGTGACCCCATGGACAACAGAATGAGGCATTGCCCACTCTTGCACCATCTTCACAAAAAATATTGGTATGTTTGAATTGATTGTGACTATGGTGTCCTCTGAGTACATTCTAATCCAGGAGGTTTAGCTCTCATCCTACGATGGACACGGTTCTGCTGTGGTCCATACGGTTTTCATGGGCTAATTTTTGGAAGCAGATCACCAGACCTTTCTTCCTAGTCGCCTTGGGCTGGAAGCTCTGTTGAAACCTGCCATGGGCAGGGTTACCTGCCATGTGTAACCCTGTTGAAATTAGAAATGCCAATGGCATAGCTCTTAGCATCGTAGCAACATGCAAGCCACCACAAACCGATAGGTTGATCTCCATAATTCTTCTTCTCTCTCCTACAGCATATTCTTCATTCACTAGCCAGAGGATTATAAACTAAACTTCCACCTATGTGTTATGTAATACAAAGGCCTCCTTACAAGATTGGGGTTTTCTGGAGACCAAACATGTCACTGACCCCAGCATCTAAAACACAAGGTAAATCCATAACAGTGGCGTGAGAGTTAGGTTTTGTATCAACTTGGCTGGACCAGGATCCTTAGTAGTGTGGTAGTAAGGCTTTCACCAAAGGTGCAGGGCACAGCCTGATGACATCTCCTTGGGGGTGTGGCCAATTTTATCCCTACAAATAGGCTGTGGAGATTGGCTCTTTCTCTCTTCTCCTTCCTGCAGGCCTGGATCCTGTATCTGGACTTGGGGCCCGTGACACAGGGGTGTGCTATCCCTGGGGCATGTTGGCAGCCTGCCATGTTGCCTGCCCTGGATCCAATGGACACTGTCTCTATTGGCCTGTAGTCTTCTACTTCCTGTCTCCTCCTTCCACCGTCTCGTTTGCCTTCTGGCTTCCTGGCTCCTCAGCACCAGTGGTTCTGTGAGTTGGGCTGGGCTGGGCCTGCTGCTGTGTGGCTGTATAGACTGCTTTCTTGATATAAATGTCTTTCTTTTTTTTTAAAAATAGTTTTATTAGGGGCTCACACAACTCTTAATACAATCCATATATACATCAATTGTGTAAAGCACATTTGTACATTCATTGCCCTCATCATTCACAAAACATTTCCTCTCCACTTAAGCCCCTGGCATTTTTTTTTTAAACATTTTATTAGGGGCTCATACAACTGTTATCCCAATCCATACACACATCAATTGTGTAAAGCGCATTTGTACATCGTTTCTCAAAACATTTTCTCTCCACTTAAACCCCCGGCATTAGGTCCTCATTTTTCCCCTCCCTCCCCGCTCCCCCCTCCCTCATCAGCCCTTGATAGTTTATAAATGGGTATTTTATCATATCTTGCCCTATCCGACGTCTCCCTTCACCCACTCTTCGGTTGTCTCTCCCCCAGGGAGAAGGTCACACACAGTTCCATGTAATCAGTTCCCTCTTTCCTACCTATTCTCCCTTTACCCTCCCTGTTTTACCACTCACACCACTGGTCCTATAGGGCTCATCCGTCCTGGATTCCCTGTATTTTCAGTTCCTATCTGTACCAGTGTACCTCCTCTGGTCTAGCCAGACTTGCTAGATCGAATTCGAGTCATGGTAGTGGGAGCGGGGAGGAAACCTTTAGGAACTAGAGGAAAGTTGTATTTCTCATCATTGTTACATCGCACCCTGACTGGCTCATCTCCTCCCCGAGACCCCTCTGCAAGGGGTGTCTTTCTTATGATACTTTTTCTTAAGAAGTATTATACAGTTATGAGTGTCACTGGTTTTATTTCTCTAGAAAACCCAGCTAACCCAAGTAGATTCAAATGGAACTGAGTTTCTAAATCACAAAGAAGAATACACTATTGAATACAACGACTGGATCACTATTAAAATTAAGGGTCTTTTGGGTAAATGTCTGTATCGTGACCCATCTTTCCTCTCAGTGAGTCTTCTCCTCCTATTCTTTGGCCTCTAGATGATTTGGAGAGTGTTTCCAGAGAAGGGAAGACATCTCTGGCTACTGTATTTCTTTGTCTTTGGAAGCTTCCCTGTTAGTGTTCAGGGAACCATAACAATAAAACGATAGTCCTGGTAGACGTTCAAGATTTCATGTTATTATTGTATTTGCGAACAATAAAGATTATTATGATCTGCCCCTCTGTATAGACATTTTAAAGATTGGTTAAGGGACTGAGAATTAATTTATTGGTAATGAACATTTTCAACTTCATTAGATACTCGGAAGCCTCCTACATTATCATTATCTGGATGCTAAATTTTAATTGCATGCAGCCTGGTCCCTCAATAATTAACACATTGTATATCCCACCTAATTCACAAACTAATTGTCATTTCTTAGATCTTAATATTACTTGCTAATTTTGCCAAGGATTAAAAAAAAATCTTACTGTCAAAACTCCAGAGTAAATGACATTACACAGGCACAGTAGTGACAAAACAAGTTAATTTATTGCAAAGTCACTGAGAGAAGGAGTTTTTAATTGCATATTTGTTACCTTCATAAAAGACATAAATGGCTTTTTAGTTACATATTTGCGTATTTCTTACATATTAAAAAAGTGTTAACAAGCCTGATTAAAATTAATTGCAAAGGTCCAAGATCTGAGTGGAGATCCAAGTGATAGCAAACTTCTAATTGAAGCTGAAAGAGGAGGAACGAGCGGAGATATTGGGCAGAGTGGGGATCGGAACAGATGTTTGACCATGGAGATGGAAAATAATTAGAAAACCCACCAAGAAAAAGAGAGAGAGAGAGAGAAAATTAAGCTCGAACATAAATAGGAAAGTTTTTATTCTCATATTATTAATGAATTGGTAGCAGCGATTTGCTTCTAACGTCTCAAGATGGAAGAAAAGCCAAGGTTCTTAAGCAACACAAAAGAAAACGATTGTGTTGTGATGGCATGAAAAACTATAATAAGGCAACTGTGTCTCCTATTACAGGATCACTCGGTTACCTTCCAAGCCAATGGTGGGTCCGTCCCTATGTAGCACATTCCATATTCGCTTCTGTTGGCGTCACATGACATCTTTAATAAGCCGAGGCTACCGTGCGTGTCATTTTGGGAAGCCTGGCGGAGGAGAAAGAAGGCCTGGTGACCCAAGAGTTGAAACACTTGGCTGTTGACCAAGTGGTCAGTGGTGCAAATCGACCAGGTTCTTGGTGTGGGAAAGATGTGGCTGCCTGTTTCTGTAAAGATTTGCACCCTGGGGAATCCTGTGGGGTTGCTCTCCTCTGTCTTAGAGGGTTGCTAGGTATCAGAACCCACCGGTGACAATGGGTGGGATGGGTATCTGGGAACTAATCTTATCTCTAATTTTCTTGGTTGGATGATGCTAAGACCAGAAATAGTACTCCCTTTATAGTCCTTCTATTTCCCGGTCCTTCAGTCCAGCTGCTGCCCACACAGAGGGAAGATGTCTTTGAATACCAGCACACATTAGGCCCATCTACAAACATAAGATTACCTTTCTAGCTACAATAGACAGGAGACAGCTGGTGTAGTCATTACTCAATGGGCTATGATCTGAAAGGTTAGAAGTTTGAAACCACCAGTCACTTGCTCGGTGGGAGAAAGATGGGGCTTCCTGTTCCCCTAACAGGTTTGGCATGGTCTCAGCTTTGTGAGTTTTTCACTACAGAGGACGAAGTATGCTTTCTGTAACACAGCTCCTGAAGAATACGATTTCAGAGAAGGCGGGAAAAGACCATATGTACATACGGTCCTGGTGTGGCGATGTGGGCTATGTTTTGGGCTGCTAACATGCTAACTACAAGGTCAGCAGTTCAAAACTGCAGCTTCTCCCAGAGAAAAAGGTGAGGCTTTCTACTCCGGTAAAGTGACAGTCTCAGAAACCCACAGGGCAGTTCTACCCTGGCCTACAGAGGTGCTAGGAGTCGGCATCGACTGGATGGCAGTGAGTTTGGTTTTTGTTTTGAGACTCTTTATGGGAGAAAATAGTCAGGTCTTTCTCCCTCAGAGCTGCTGCTTGGCTTCAAACTACCAACCCCACAATTTAGCAGCGGAGTGCTTCACTGTTGCACCACTTCAGCTGCAAAACCACAAGCAAGGTACTATCCCAAGCTTACAAGCTAAAAATAGGCATACACACAGAAATTGGATATGTATGCCCAGAACATTCTGGAACGGGAACAGGGAGTATCTCCGAATGGTGGCAAGTAGTATGCTGTCGAATTTGTGTGTGTGTGTGTGTGTGTGTGTGTGTGTTTCGGTATTTTCAAAATTTGCCTGTGTTGAATAAGCATGACTCCTGTCGCGTCATAAAGGCCTGCATTTCAGTTCTCAGCTAAAAAGCAGATTGGAATCATTCCCGGTGATGGATTCCCAGGCACTAGGTCCAAAGTCCTTGCCTGGTTTGCTGTACCTCCCATAAGTGACAGACCCCCTACTGGAAGTGAGGCCCGCGAGTGAGCTGAGTGAACCTTTGGAAACTGAGTCTAGAGGGCTCCGTAGCTCTCCTCCCAGTCTTCTTTCTTGTTGCCAAAGACAAATGATGAGCTTGATGGATTTCTAAGAACTCCGGCGCTTAGACATTCTGGCTCACAAAATGTTTTCCGTTTTCAGAGCTAAGAACCAGCCCTTGGCATTTGAGAAGTCTTTGCCTTCTGAGGGAGAAGTTGAGAATTCATGTGCTATGGGTTGATTGTGATTGTCCCCCCCCCCCAAAGGTATGCTGCAGTCCTAACATTTACACCTGGAAATAGGATCCTGCTTGGAACTGGGGGGTTTGTAATGTGATATTCATACTAGAGTAAGGTGGGTCCTAGACCTGATCCCTTCTGAGGGGTGCCTTCAAAAGAGCAGTATAAACACACACACACACACACACACACACACACACACACATCATGACAAGCGAAGGAATTCCAAGAAACACCCAGGGCCACTGACAAAACTCCAATCCAAACTAACTCACCGCTATCGAGCCAATGTTGACCCATGGGGACCTTATTATAGGACAGAGTGCTTCCTGTGGGTTTCCCAGACAATAACTCTTTCTGGGCGCAGAGAGCCTTCTCCTTCGCCAGGGAAGCGGCTGGTCGTTGGAAGTACTGATCTTGCAGTTAGAAGCCCGACACCTGGCAACTACACACGTGGACCAGGAGGGGCCTGTCCCGATGTGGACTTCCAGTTCCCCAGCTTTGAGAGAAGCGCTGCCAGTCCTTTCAAGCCCATCTATGGTATCATTGTCACAGCTCCACGAGCTTAGGACGGTGCTACCCCCTTTCATTCCAGATCCTGAAAGGAGAAAGGCATTTTGTAGAACGAACTCTCACACCCACAATTTGGAATTTTAAAAATGGCAGGGCTCCTGGCTCCTGGGAATTCCTATTTTGCTCTGCAAACGTCATCAGACTCAGCCAGCACGCCTATGCTCCCCAAATGTATACACACATCCCTCCGCTCCCCATGCCTTACTCCCCACTTCGTGTAAGAAGAGGGGGCCCTGCAGAGAGCAGTGCCGAACGCTGCTGGCAAGGGGAGACCAACACTTTTAAAATACCTGTTTGGACGTTGGTAATTCAGCTCCTACAAAGCGTTTCTCATGACAAGAATCAGGGAAGTGCACAAACAGCCAAGCACAAGTGGAGAACACAATAGAAAATGGACGACCAGCTAGGGGCTCCAAGAGGGGACAGTGAAGGAAACAGATGATCTGTCCGCACTTGAGCACTGTCAGTCCGGGAAAAGGCATGCTTCAGAATGCTGGATTGCATGGGAGAAGATCAGTGTGTGCCAGGGTGTACGGCATACAGCCACCCTACTTTTGTCAAAGAGAGAAGATACCTGTGTGCAAAGATTATTTTGGAATGTTCACAGTTCAGTCTGCAGTGAAATGAAAAGTAATTCCTGAAAGACACATGTGAAGCAGATTTTTAAAGAAATTAACATTCTAGCCAACAAAAGGTACAGTATTCGGTAATGAAAAGTCTCCCGCCCCCTGTGCCTGACTCTGCAAGTCTGCTTCTCCAGAGGCAGTGGTTCGAATTTGCTTGTGTTACTGCCCAGAGAATTTTGTACATGCGTGTTTCAAGGTGGGGTTTCATTGTCTTCATTGAGCGTCTCCATATTTTCCAAAACTGAAAAAAAAAGAAACAAATATTTCACCAAGTATGATTCACTTTACTTGTTCTAAATCCCCATAAATATTTCCTCCTATATCTTGCATTACCCTTACATCGGACAAATGAAAAGACAAGACAAATTACACGACACTCATTTAGTCTCTATTTATAATGCAGAATGAAACACAGCTTCTTGTGATTTGACTTAAATAACCAATTTCAACACTGTTCTATTAGCCTTCTAATAGCATGAAGGCCCAGCAATCCAATCGTTCCACTTCCTTATCCATAATTACGTGCAATTAAAATGGTCACAGGCCCGAAAGTTTCCTTCCAGCCTCGAGACCCTTCAACTGTCATTTTTGATTATCTTGAAGCTCAGCATTTTCTAGCAACACATTGTCCGCAGCCACGCAAAGTGGAAGAGGAAGTATTATATTTAACTGATGTGGGTGTTCTTTAATTAATCCGAATTAGCTTTTCTGATATGGATACTAATTGTTTTCTTTGAAAAAAATTGCCAGAGATGTGTGACTCTTCTATGCCTGTTGCTCTTCAAGAAAGTGGTTAATTGCAGAAAACAGGAACATCACCTTTGTGAAATAAACCGTCAGAAGAGCGGGTGGTGATCTAACTTTCTGACTCAATTCACAGGAAACCTGCCATGTGTGTGTGTGTGTGTGTGTGTGTGTGTGTGTGTGTGTGTGTGTGAGATCGGCTGGTGTTCCTTGAGCTTCTGATGTTCTCTTTACATTTATTCATAAGGTAGGAGGAATAATTACAACACGAAGTTGGACTAACAAGGCTTTCTTTTACTTTTTTGTAGCAGCTTCTGAGCACGGCACGTCACCATCTCTAAGACCTGTCACGAGAGCAGGCTAGGAAACAAAACCCGCCGTCTGGGATGACAGAGATAGCAGACGCAAACGTTTTATCATTCTTTCAAGATGAGGTCATTAGGAGTCAGAATTCACTAAGCAACAGTGTCTTTCTGGAGGGTGGGGAAGGAGTGGGGCTACCTTGTTTTATTTCCAAAATGTAAATCAGGTCTACTAAATAGATTTAGCTACAATTACCACACTCCACCTTCATTAAGACACCCTTTACAAGATCTAAGTGTTTTGAGCATTTATAAAGAAGTGTTATCCTAACAAGAGTGATAATGAGTTGGGTGTACTTGGGAGTCAGGTATAGCTGAATAGCTAAACTTTAAAGAGATCATTAAACCCATATTTTCTTTTTGGAATGCGTTCACAGTATTTTCCGATCGCTTTTGAACGAATACAGAACCTGGTGCCGAATCCTGCAGCAGCCACCACCACCACAAAACCGATGAAGACCCTGAGCTGATTAAAACTCGCTGGTCGACATCACATGCTCTCTGTTGACTTGGAGTATTTTCTTCCACCAGGACAGGAGATAATATCTCCGAGTCTAGTCATATGTGGCCTGTATTAGCTGCCGCTCTCATCCAAGTAAGAAGGGATCTGCGTAGAGTAAATAGCCATGTGGAGCAAGGGTGAATTATGCATGCCATTTCCCCAAACAGTTGATGTATTTTACTCGTTTGAGCTCAAAATATCTTCTTGCGCTTGACTTCATCGTGTTGGACTTCAGCTTACAACTCAGCTGCAGACCACGGAGTTAGTCATTCACACACGGTGAGCACAGGTTAGAGATGCAGGTGGGGGTGGTAGGGGAGCCGGGGGTGGGGGCAAAGAACAAAACACAGCACAGTCTAAGTGATAAAAGCATGCCATAAGCCATTTCCGCTAGAAATACACACACACACACACACACACACACACACACACACACACACACACACCTATTTTTCCAAGACTCAGCATCACACAAACTTCATTTTAGTTCCAAATTAAAAAAAAAAAATTAATTTTTAGCATCACTAGGTTGCATCATCTCTCACTGCATCTAGTCCTTTAGTCCGCACATTTCTTATTTGCTCTGGTCCTCGCGAAAGGCACAGATAGACTAGCTGGTAGGAGTTGTGCTGGGGAAGCTCACAGTTTGTTTGGGATGCAGGTAATGGACGTGCCACATAACGCAGCCATGTGGGCCAGATGGGAGAGGGGCCACATCAGAGAGTCACTGCTGGTGATATTCCACAGGAGTCAGAGATTGGATGGAAGGCTGGTGAACACTTACTGGTGACGTGGACGAGAACTGGGAGGATGGAAAGACGTTATGAAGGTGGGAGGGAGAGGGAAGGCCCCCTGAGGCAGGGCCCATGCATGAGCAAAGGCTCAGAGGAAGGATTGGCAAGGGATGCTTGGAAACAAAGCACTGGTTGACTTCAAGGAGAGAGCGACCATCTTTATCAGAGACTGGTGGCATCCTGGGGTGCTGCCAACAGGGAACGCTTGACTACTGAGCTCTCATCATTGTGTTTTAAAGGTTTTCCAGCTTTGCTCTTTTTGCTGCAGGGTTCTGCGGCAGGTTCTGTATTCATCTGAAAAATGAACACATTTAAATACTACGAACACATTTAAAAGAGGGAAAATATGGGTTTCCTAATCTCTTTATAGTTTAGCTATTCAGCTTTTTAGCCCCACCAACAATTGTCTGGGACACTAGTATGTCTTAACCTGAAGCGACTTAGCTCTCTCAAGTTTAGCTCTGCCAGCAAGTGCCCATTGGCCTCCTGCCGAAGGCTCTTAAGACAGCATGCTCACTCTCGCAGTCTTGCTCAGTGGGCCAGGAAGCCAGCGCCACTGCCTCACACTTGATTCTACTGCGGCTGTTTGTCTGTCACTATATTTCATCTCTCATACTGTCTCCTATTCTCTCTCTCTCTCTCTCTCTCTCTCTCTCTCTCTCTCCCCTGGGTCTAGGAGGTTCTCAACACAGAGACCTCAGATCTAAGGAATTTGCTCTACTGGTCCAAGAAACCCCCACTGCCATCAAGTTGCATTTGACTCAGAAGGACCCTATATAAGGTTTCTGAGGCTGTAAATCTTTATAGAAGAAGACACCCTCATCTTTCTCCCGAGGAGTGGCTGTTGAGTTTGAATTGCTGACCTAGAGGGTAGTAGTCCAATACTTACCTGATAGTGCCACCAGGATTCTGGGTGAAACGTATAATACTGCAAAGAGCTCCATAGTAGGCAAATTTCTGCTTAACCATGGCAACCTTCCCTTTGTTTGATGAGGTAGACATTGCCCAGAGAATAATGTATTCTTCTTAGTTATTGCTTAGACATCATCATTATCATCACATAATAAACACTGCTACAATATTATGTAAGTTCCGGGGCCAAATTGGCTGGGTTGAAATCCCTCTTCTGACACACGAAGTCATGTGATCTTCGACCTGTCCACACCTCGGTTTCTTTGTGTGTCGAGTGGAAATGAGTGGTGAGTCCGTGGCACTTTGCACGAGATGTGTCCACCAAAACATTCCCATGTAAGGTCAGGTCTCAGCCTGCAGAGCCAGGCATGGCGTTGAGGGATGCATTTGGGCTGGTGAAATGCAATGTTGGGCCTTGAGGCAACAGAGGCTCAGAGGGGCGAAGTGACTGGGCCAGGCTCAGGTAGCGAGGGTGTATCTGCTCGGAAATCTTGTTTGGCTTCCGATGTATCATCTCCGCCTTCAGGCCAGGTATCCATAGGAGACTAGATACAGACCCACGGGAACCACGTGTTAATGATTTAAACCGAGGACTCGATGGGAGCTTGTGGGGGGAAATTGCCTTTGTCTTATTCACTTATCATCTTAAGTGGCAAGAACACAGACCACAGCCTAAAAGATACTTGCGCCGAATTAGTAAAAATGTGTTCCCTTGTTGTCTGTAGTTGGTTTTATTTTTAGATTAATGAAGATCCAAATTAAACCATCGGAGTGCAATCATCCTGATCGCTCCTTAACACGTTTTGCTCATTATCACTTCATTTATATTTATGATGAAGAACAGATGGTACCAATGTCATATTTCAGTGTGTATCATCTCCAGCTAAGAGGAAATATCTCATATTAGCCACACTTATCAAAATATTTGTACTTAACAACAACAGATATCTGAGCTTATGTACTATCTTGTCACCATGTCATAGCTACCATTTAGAAAAGACCATTTAAGTTAGATATGCTGGGGACATGGTGCCTTGTTCATTGTGATCGGAAGGATGCACTGAACTCCGAACAGTAATTACGGCTTCGTCGCAGGGAGAGAATCATTAAGCTTGAATGAAAACCAGCAATTAGAGTCTGTAGTCTGTGTGGCACACCGAGGTTTCTTGATTTAAGCTGCTTGTTGAGAACGTCAAGAAGGAATGGGGACAAGCACTGAGGGTGGGAAGAGAGAGCTGAGGACAGCTAGACAGGTGTCTGTCTGTCTGAGCATGCTCCCTACATTCATAAGCCCCTGGGTCATTCTCAGTGCCAGCTCCGAGGAGAAGAGGGCTGGGATATCTTGCTATCAGATGTGATCGGTGAAGCTTCAAGGGATCTTCTTATTTTTATAATTTTTGGATATAACACACACAAGGAAAATAATGCAAAACACAGTTATACAGCCTGTCTCATCAAGATACTGAGCATATCCCAGGACATGTACTTCCACCCCCTCCCCTATCCTTTGTCCTTTAAGTTCCCCTCCCCTCTATCGGCCTCCCTGTCCCCACACTCCCACCTCTATTGATGCATTCAATCCAATCCATCCGGGCTTTTGGGTTGTGCCCGTCACGTTGCTGTTGTAGATATCGCTGTGATAAACAGGGTGTGCATCTATCTGCTCATGTTTGGTTCTTTATTTCTTTGGAGTACATGGAGACGAGAGAGAGAGAGAGAGAGAGGGCAGGGTCCTACGGCATTTCAGTTTGCATTTGTTTAAAGAAGTGCCACGCTGCAGGCCGTAGGTGTAGGTGTTCCGATCTCGCCACTCGTTCGGACAATTTTTGATAATGCTCCATTGTAAGCTTTGTGCTAGACAGCTTGCAGGAAGTGTCCAGGTGGGGAAATGTAACAGCTCCACTCCCCCCCAATGACCGTATTTATATGAATCCTCTTTTTCCAACGAGTGGTAGATCCGCATGCAATGTGCACCTATTGTGCGCCAGCTGCATGAAGGCTAAAAAGAGCCCTAAGGCACACTCCAGTGTGAAAGGCAGCTACGCTATCCAATAAGCCGGATCATGCCCCATCCCGCCAAAAGCACATGCACTGTGCCAACGAGGTCCCGAGGGAGAGGTTACCTCCCTGGTCAGAAGTCAGTAAGGGCTTTGTGATAGGCTTAAAGTGCCCATTAGGCCTACTTAGGGACATGTGGGCAAAATTTAATCAGGTCCCAGTTTGATTGGGGGGCGATCGAGATAAATACTTGGCCTTGCAGGCATCCTGTCTCTTTCTCCCTGCTGATGGGACCAGTGCTCTGTTGCCTGAGTGCGTTCTTTCCCTCAACTGCGTGCTGTGCTCCTGTGGGCTGAGCCAACCCGTGAATCCTGTCACCTTGCCGTGCGTGCGGCGCATGTGTGGTTCCATCCAGACCAGTTTCACCGTGATTCTTGAGGATCCTACGAGATCAATTCACTACGCTCTCTCCTGATTGGCTTCTGCTCCGCTTCACCTTCTCATCTTCCTGCTGTTGCCGCCCCACCCTATGTGTCTGGCCTGAGGGCAGGCTCTTCTGTCTGCTTCCTTGACCTCGGACCACAGCCCAAGGGATTTGGAAGACCTTCAGTTCATTAACTGTTCCACGAAGGTGAGTTGAACTGAGCCCTCTGTACTGCTGTGTGGACTAATTAGCTGTTATATTCCTTCTCACTATAGAAACCTATCTATCTATCTATCTATCTATCTATCTATCTATCTATCTATCTATCTATCTATCTATCTATCTATCTATCTATCATCTTATCTATCGTGTCCTGGTTTTGTTTCTCTAGAGAACCCTGCTTAACACAGGCTTCATGAAGGAAGTGCTTCTGGCGCTGGGTTTTGAAGGTTGAGTGGAAGTTCACAGTTGGATAAGAGAGATGGAAAGCCGTGTGCCAGGAAGCCATTTGTCAGAGTGTTCAAGAGCTCAGTTTGGGGGTCAAGCATTGAGCTTTAGTTCTAATAGTGTACTAGTAGTGTGAGCTTGGGCATGTCAGTCGGTGCTTGTTGCCTCAGTTTCCCCAATTTATAGTTAGGCTAATAATGATATCTGTTTCACCAGGCTAGTGGTTCATGTTAGGAGTGTCTAGTGTGTGCTCAGCTACGAGTGGTTTGCCAGCACTGCCGCAGGGGCAGGGGCCAGCCTGGCATTTTGCATTTCACCACTGCATGAATTGCCAGTCATTGCTTTTAAGTATGTGCCACTAGAGGCAGCCCAGAAAAGGGGCCAATGATATCAAAGTGGACTCCTTTGATTAGTGGCATCACTAAGGGGATGTAGGCAGGGCAGACAGCACTGGAGACCCTGTCAGGGGCGCGAGTAACACCAGAATGACAGGCTATACAATTTCTGTGCTGTGTTTCAGCAGAAATGAAAACATCCCTGTGGTTTGTTGTAACAACAAGACAATTTGCATCAGCCCGGCTCACATGTGCAACAATAACGACAAAGCTACTCTGCTTTTGAAACTTCTAATGCACTTCAAGGACTGCAGCCCTCAGTGCAGATTGCAAATCAGTGTAAGGAAAACCCAAATCCTCACAACTGGACCAGTAGGTAACATTACGGTAAACAGAGAAAAGATTGCAGCTGTCAAGGATTTCATCTTGCTTGGATCTGTAATCAATGCTCATGAAAGCAGGGGTCAAGAGATCAAATGACCCATTGCCTTGGGTAAGTCCGCTGCACAAGACCTCCTTGAAAAGCCAGGATGCTTTGAGGACTGTGTTAGTCTGGGTAGACTAGAGAAACAAATTCAGGGGGACTGATAATATGTATAGGAAAGAGCTTTATATAAAGAGTAATGATATATTAAGAAAAGATCCCAGCCCAGTTCAGATCAAGTCCATAAGTCTGATATTAGCCCATGGGTCCGATACCCATCTATAAAGTCCTCTTCAGACTCACGCAACACAGGCAATGATGCTGAATGCAGGAAGATCACAGGCCAGTGGATGGAAAGTCTTGTGGATCCAGTGGCAGTGGAAGCATCTCAGTGCTGGTGTGGGTCTCCACATGGCTACTCCAGTTCCAGGGCTTTGGCTTCATCAGCATAGCTTCATCTGGCTTGTCATCAGGATTGTGTAGCAGAGAGAGTGTGTGTCCCGCCACCAGGGAGGAAGACAGGAATTCCCAGAATCCTCAGGAGAAGGCCATGCCTACACAGAGGCTTCATTGGCTATGACCTGATTGACAGGCTAGACTCCACCCCTTCACAAGTTGACAGATTATGTAGCTGCCACAAGGACTAAGGTGCACTTGACCCAGGCCATGGCATTTTAGTCTCCTCTTCTGTATTTCAGTCTCCTCTTTAGACATTGAATAAGTAAAACCGAAGAAGAATCAATGCATTTGAATTATAGTTCTGGCAAAGAATATTGAAAGTACCATGAACTGACAAAAGAACCTGTAGATCTGTCTTGGGAAAACTACAGCCAGAAAGCTCCTTAGAGGCAAGGATGGCGAGACTTTGTCTCATGCACTTCAGACATGTCATCAGGAGAGACCAGGCCCTGGAGAAGGACAACATGCTTGGTAAAGTGGAGGGACAGGGAGAAAGAGGAAGACCTTTGATAAGATGGATTGACACAGCGTTTGCATGGATGGGCTCAAACACAAGCGCAATTGTGAGGACGGTGCAGGACTGGGTGGTGCTTCATTCTGTTGTACCAAGGGTCGCTATGGGTCAGGACTGCCACCTAACAAGCACAGCCATATGCTCTGGTCAGGGTTTTCATTATGACCCAGTTACAAGGATGCTTCAAGTCGCGGTTTCATCTGCATGCACCACCAGCTCATGGTGGTGTTTTAGTTGTGGCTGGTGTTAGAGTTGCTGATTTTGTCAAACTTTTTTGTGTTTTAGCTGTAATACTGTAGTAAGTGGCTTGGGAGAACCTGTATCAAGAACATTTTTTTTGTTTTGAGAATGAGCTAGTCATTAAAGGATGGGAAGGAGAAACAACAAAGACGGCTTCCAGTGAGGTACTAATAATGCTGCCACTAATCATATGGTAGACTCTCTGGTGGTGTGGTACGTGACTAACTCCTTGGGCTACTAACTGCCAGGTCAGCAGATCGAACTCACTGGCCCATCAGAGAGAAAGATGAGGCTTTCTGCTCCCGTAGAGTTCCACCCCAGAAATAACGGGGGCAGTTCTTCTCTGAGGGCCACTCTGAGTTGGAAGAGACTCAGCGGAAGTGGATTTAGGGGTTGAATCATGTAATTCATTGTAGGAAGATTTCACAGAACAAGTTTGCTTTTCATCTGTGTTCGCGAAGCATTGAAGCCATTTAAAAGTCTAGTGATCACACATTATTCTATGTTTAAAATGGGTAATCAGCATTCTTGAGGTTTGGTATGGACTGGTACTGGCAGAGATTGGTCCCTGCGGGGCTGGCAGGTGACACTGCGTTTCTGTACTGGGTGACACCAACTAGTGACACCTCTGCCTTTGATGAGGCGATGTATCAGAAAAGAACTGGAGCGTAGAATGTTTATTGAACCTGAATGAGATCATGGGGACCTTTTGCAATGGGGACAAGCTCTTGGGAATGGGAAACTTGTCCCTTGAAGGACAGGGGTTTGGAGGTGCAGCAGGCCTGGACCTTGGGCCCAAGGCATTGAACCCCGAGCAACTGCAGAGTGTCCCCAAAAGACCCCTATCTCTGGGTCCCCATGGAGTGGGACTGTCACACTGCCCTGCAGCTTCTTCAAAAAGGGTCTGAAGCCCGTGGCGGAAAAGCTACACACGTGAAAACCAAAAGCATTCTCCTCAGGTTGCCAGAAAGGTGGTGTTTTAGTCTCTTGGTGCCCTCCAGTCGAGATACCAAAGTGGGTAGCTGCAGCGAACTGACAGTTATTTTCTCACAGTTCGGCTGAAGCCGGAATTCAGAGAAAGACTCTCGGACAAGGCTCTTCCTCTGGTGGCTCTGGAGAAGATCTTGTCTCCTTCTACTTCTGTGGCCTGACATTTCTGGGGTCTGTGGCAAGCGTCCCGAGACATCTGTCTCCCCTGTCCGTGGTTCCTTCTGTATCTGAGTTGGGCCTGTTGGAGCTTGGAAATGATTAGGTTTAGGATCCACCCTGCACTGAGGCTGTTGTTGTTAGGTGCCGTTCAGTCTTTCCGACCCCTAGCAACCCCTGTACGAGGGAACGAGCCACCCTCACAATTATTAGGTTGAAGCCCATTGTCGCAACTACTGTGCCAATTCATCTTGTTGAAGGCCTTCCTTTGTTTGCACCCTCCCTGCTTTTCCAAGCATGACGTGCTTCTCCAGGGACTGGCCTCTTCTGAGAACATGTCCAAAGCACGAGAGACGAAGTTTCGCCATCCTGGTTTCTAAGGATCATTCTGGCCTACGCTGGTAGGATGACCTCGTTAACATACAAGTAGCATACAAGGAAAACCTTATTCCCAAATGGGATTACATTTACAGGCCTTATTCGGGTTAAGTTCATATGCATATGTTTTTTTTTTGGGGGGGGTCATCATGCAAGCCATAAAATATATTTTGAGGAAAACGAACTATATTTAATGTGAACAAATGCCTTTGTCACAAGAGTGGCCTGTGGCGCGGGACCAGTGATGCCAGTGCCCATGGGGAGCTGGAGAGCAGGTGCCCGGCGGGGCTCGCCTGGGATTTTAGGGTGTGCGCTCTTTTCGCTCGCATTTCCTTTGACAGACGTGCCCTCTCCCTTGAGCCTAGGCACGAGCAGCTGGTAGCTTAGCTTGGGAAGAAGCAGATGGACACATGTCACTTACAACTAACTGCGCTCCCAAGTCCCCACCCCTCCCTCCCAGCTTAGCTCTGGCCTCACACTCCCTCAGGGAGCGTTCTTCCCAGCAGACTCCTGGGCTCTGGTGCACAGGGACCCCTGGCAGGCCTGTCTCACAGCCCTCCCCAAATGCCTGGACATGTCTGAATCCTATAGAGCACCCGGCTTAGGCTGCCAAAGTGGCACCAGGGCCCGCTATGTTCCAAAAATAACAACTTGAGGTGGTGGGGGACGCTGCAGAGCACAGAGGAGCTGAAATTGCAGGGACTCATACACTCAGCCCATCTTGGCACGCCCAGACCCTGGGCTCATTTCTGCAGGCTTGGAGCCTGGACCTGGTGGGGTAGTGGTTATACATTGGGCTATTGAACTGCAAGGTCAGCAGTTCAAAACCACCAACTACTCCTTGGGAGAAAGAGGAGGCTCTCTACTCCCGTAAAGAGTTACAATCTCAGAAGCCCACAGGGGCAGTTCTACTCTGTCCCATAGGATTGCCATGAGTTGGCATTGACTCGGTGGCAGTGAGTTTGGTTGGGGGGCCTGGACCCACTTAAGAGCATCACATTTTCGTCCGGCAGGCTAGATCTTCTCATCAGCTCAGAGCAAACATCCTGAGACACGCACAGACATCTGATTCTCGTCCCTAGATCAGCTGGCACCCTGTTCCACAAGAGCCTTGCTGGGCAGCCTAAGCCAAGCTGGGTCTCAGGAGAGGTTGGCATCGCGGGCTTCAGCCTCAGACCCACCTGGCTGACCTTGAGTCATACTTCACCAATTTCTGCCTCAGTGGTAAAAGGGGTCAACTAGTAAGTGTTTCGGGATGGTTTTATGGTCATGGTGTGAGGCAGTGAGTGAACAGTGCCTGCCTTGCCCAAGGTCTGGGCTAAACTCCCTGTCATTTAGTCGAGGCTAACGATTGATTCATAATGACCCTGTAGGATAGGGTAGGGCTGCCCCTGTGAATTTCAGAGACTGTAACTCTTTATAGGACTAGAGAACCCTGTTTTTCTCCTGCAGAACGGCTGGTGGTTTCAAACTGCTGACCTTGAGGATCACAGCCCAAAGCCTAACCACTAGGTCATCAGACTCCTTCTATTAAATTAAGCTGGGACTAACTGGCTTTAGAGGCCCTGGTGGTTAAGCACTCCGCTGCAAACTGACAGATTGGTTTGAGCACAGCCAGGGGCACCTGAGAAGAAAGTTCTGGGAATCTGCTTGGAAAAAAAAAATCAGCTCTCACAAACTCTATGGAGCACACACACACACACACACACAGTCACACACACACA
>NW_022103968.1:11186571-11202596 GCF_000313985.2 Echinops telfairi
CACACACACACAGTCTCACACACACACACAGTCACACACACACACACACACACAGTCAGAATCGACTTGATGGCAATGGGCTTAAGTGGCCTTAAGTGTTTTTATTTCCTTTCTGTTTCTGAAATGAGAGAAAGCCTTCAAGGAGCTCAAAATTTTGCTGGGAGGAAAATGTTACTTACACTAGAAAGAAAATGCTATAAACCAAGGCTTAACCGTGTGTGTGTGTGTGTGTGTGTGTGTGTGTGTGTGTGTGTCTAATGATTGCCTTACTTCTGAACTTGAAATCATAGCTGAATAATTGCTGTTAAGCATAGGTTGGCGTCTGGTCACAAAATACATCTGCATTGCTAGTCTGGGGAAAGCATTTCAGACTTGGGCTACAGAAAATGCAGCCTGCCCCCTCCGGCCCTGCCCGATCAAACTTTAAATGACAAGCAAGTCTTCACCGTGGGGGGGATCTGTGGGGACAGGCCGCGTGCTCTGAGAGGACCCTGTGCTTGCTCCATGGGAAGGCACCAGAGGAGAGGTTTTTCTAGTTCAGGTCTGCTGGGGAGAGTTCTATGTTTGGGGACTGCAGTCACAGATGGATCGAGACGACTCATCCCCATTCAGCGGCTCATGAGCAAGCACAATTAGAAGTTGACAGCAAACACGCTTCACAAAAATTATCACATTGAGTGCGATTCCCATAATAAAAACAGGAGCGAGCTCGGGAGTCTTTTCAATTTACACAAAGAGCTCTGGGGTCTCTCAACAGTCACCGCCGAGCCAATGTTTCTGAGTAAACTTTAGTAGGAAAACAGATTGAAAACTCCCGAGGTTTAGTTAAATTTTGATTTCACACACACACACACACACACACACACACACACACTCTCTCTCTCTCTCTCTCTCTCTCTCTCTCTCCTTTTTCTTTGGCCATGGAAGCACATAAGCATGACACAGCTATTAAGAGAAAAGAAGAAGAGTGAATAGGTTCTATTGCCACCCACTGTCTGTGCCTCACGCTGTGCTAGTTATGGAAAGAACTTTCTAGAAGAGTGGACAGACAGTGGCTATCTTGTTGTTACTACTGCCATCCATTTATATTGGAGAGGACTTTTACATATGGTATGGGTACACACCTGCTACACAAGACCTCTTTAAAGTGTTGAAAAGCAAGGGTGTTCTTTAAGGAGTAAGACGCGCCTGATCTGGAGGGAGGGGGAAGAAGTGGGGAGCTGATATCAGGGGTTCAAGTTGGAAGATAATGCTTTGAAAATGATGATGGCAGCATATGTGCTGCTTGACACACTGGATGAATGTATGGATTGTGATAAGAGATGTATGAGCCACCAATAAAAGTATTAAAAATAAAAAGATGCGCCTGAACCAAGCCATGCTATTTATTTCTTTAGAATCAGGTGGGGGGGGGCATTTATAAATGAACACAAAAACCATATGGTTATTCATTCTAAGAACATCAAGCACCTGTGCTTGGCACTGTGTATGCGGTGGGATCATACTATGTAATTTTATTTAGACAATACTCTTTGGGATACAGCTCCTCTCCCATCACATGATATATATATATATATATATATATATATATATATATATATATATATATATATATCTTTCTGTGGTTTGGGTCCGGCTGACTCCACTTTTCTGCCACTAGGGGTGGAATCTGTTCCTGACTAACCAATTAGAGTATTCCACCTACCCATATCCACCTGTGATTGGTTCGGGCATGGACATGTAACTTTATGTGGGCCAATCAGGATCTGCTCTAGGACTTTTTTTTATTAAACCAGCAAAGACATTTACTTTTCCCCTCTGGGGAGCCAAGAATGAGACATGGAGCTGGACGCCCAGTTCCGGCAATGCCACCCTGGATTTCCCAGATATCTGAGATAAGACCGACCTTTTAAAAAACTGTAAGTATTTGTAGGGACTCGAGAGATGTACAAGACGGAGCGATGGCTCTGTCCAGCGTTGGCCATCTTCACAATCACTGCCAGGCCCGAGCCGTTGGTACGGCCATCGCACTGTGGGTCTTCTCCTCCTGTTCGCTTTCTCCTTGATTGAGCCTGCTGTCCTTCCCCAGTGATGGAATTCTCCTGCTGAGGTGTCCAAAGTAAGTGAGCATCCTAAGAAACATTTTGGCTGCACATCCACCTGGGCAGATTAAAAAAACCAAATCATTCTGGCAGTCGTATGTTGCATCTTCTGCATCAGCACAATTAAAATGCAGTGATTCTTCCATGGTCTTCTCCTATCACACAGTTATTGTAGGTGGATAAGAGGAGGGAGATTATTGAAGCATGGTCCAGGAAGGACCAAGTGATGAAAGGAGGCGTCACTTCTGCTCGATTCTGAAGTAGAGGCCTAACAATCGTGCTCCTGATCTCAACAGCAAAGACACCGACAATCTCAACAGTTGCAAGGGCTACTAGTGACTGTTAGCTTATATGACATGATCTCAATTTCCACATAGTATCAGGAGTCAACACGATTCTCTCTGTGGTGTACAGATGAGGAGATAAGGACAAGCACAATGCACTAATCCGCCCAAGGGTCCTCGTTGGAACATTGCGCAGCCAAACTTGAATCAAAGGCTGGCTCCACAGCCCACGTACATAGCTCTTCAACACCACAGGATACATCTGATTATGGATGTCATTGTGCCCCCCAAATATCAGGAGAAACCGGTCTCTGGAAAAGGACATTATGCTTCATAAAGTAGAGGGGAAGCAAAAAGGAGGAAGATCCTCTACAGCGGTTCTCAACCTGTGGGTCACGAGGGGTCGCCTAAGACGATGGGGAAACACCTATTTCCGATGGTCTTAGGAACGAGACACCCGTTCCTTTATCCGTCTCCAGGCGGGTCCGCCCACATGCAGATACGTCCACCTACGAAGACTCGGAGTGAAGACTGCTACCCATGCTACACCATGCTTCAAGACAACATTTCATTGATTTGTCATCAGAAATAAATATTTCACAATCTGGAATTACATACTGTTTTTGTGATGAATCACTATGCTTTAATGATGTTCAATTTGTAACAATGAAAATTCATCCTGCCTATCAGATATTTACACGACGATTCACAACAGTAGCAAAATGCCAGTGATGAAGTAGCAACGAAAATAATTTTATGGTTGGGCGGGTCACCACAACACGAGGCACTGTATGAAAGGGTCCCAGTGTTAGGAAGGTTGAGAACCACTGGGTTAGAAGATGGATGGACACAGTGGCCGCCTCAAGGGCCTCAAATGTAAGAACAATGGTGAGGATGATGCAGGACCGGGTGAATGTCTGTGTGTTCCATGAAGGGTTGCTATGAATCAGAACCCACTCGACAGCACCTGACACCAACAGTAACAAGAGGTATGCTGTTCATCTGAACCCCTGCCTGGGCGTCACTGTCAGGCAAGCACTTGACTGCTCACCACAGAGTTGGGGGTTCAAAGCCACCAGCTGCTGTGCAAGAGCAAGAGGAGGCTATCTGCTCCCGTAAAGATGTTGAGCCTTGGAAACTCCCTCTAGGATCACTGTGAATTGGAATCGACTCTGGATATCCTTGTGGTGTTAATCCCATTTGGGAATGGGATTTTTGAGAAAAAAAAAAAAAAAGAACAAAGTAGGACTGAGAAGGGAGTTGGGGAAGGGAGAGGCCGAGCCACATGGAGACCATGAAGAACCAGGGCCCTGCTCCCGAGCCTACACGGAGGGAAAGCCTTGGGCTGGAGCTGGCCTCTGAACTCAGGCTTTCCGCCTCCTAAATGGTGAGAACAGACATTGCTGTTTGGTTTGAAAAGCCGCCCACTGTGGTATTACTCTTAGAGCAGCAATTGAGAGCCAAGGCCCATCTGCCAACACAAGCCATGTCTCAGCTCCTGGTAGCTGGCTCGAACCACAGGGATGCCTAGCAGGACAAGCCCCAAGCCCCGCCTTGGTACCTCATATCTGGAGACCGTGCAAACCACGGGACGCACAGGCCACGCACACGAGCAGTCACGATGCCTCCTTCTCTTCTCTGGTCCGTTGCCCCCTCCTCTCGGTTCTCATTTCTTGCACTGTGTTTCTCTTCCCAGCGGGAACTGGTTGGAAGTGGAGCCCTTGGTAGTGGACAAGTAGAGAGTAAATCCCCTTAGCTCATGTGTCACTCGATCCATCATCTGCTGGTTGGCTTTCTGTGAGTTACTAAGTGTGAACTACATGTGAGCGGGATGTGAAAATCCGATGCTGGCCCCTTCCCCTGACCCTTTCCACTTCGTCGCTCTTGCTTATGACTCTCCCCACCCCCCACTCCCAGCTCGGACAAAAGCAGATTCTTCCAAATGGCCTTCTGGGACTGTCTATTTCATTTTGAACTTGACCCCAAATGACTGTTTTTGACAGCTGAACTTTTCAGCATACGTGATCCACATATTTTAATATCCTGTTACCTGAGCTGAGGGAGAGATAAAGTTTTACACCAGACACCTATGGCGGCAAGGGAATACATTTTCTGGTGACTGATTTAGAGGCGTAGCAATAGCAAAATGGTTAATGAGCTAACCATGCTGGGCAGGGCAAAGGTCAATGGAAGAAGCAAACCTAGCAACTCAACCAGAGCCAGAGCCACGTGGGGAAGCAATGCTACCCGTCAGGATGCAACGGTGTCGTCCAAGTTCATTCCCAAAAGGCTAATAAAGGGAGAAAACAAAACAAAAGCAAAAACAAAACCTGTTGACATCTAGGCTGTCCCTTGGTCTGCCCCCAGGGACAGAGGACAGAGTAACCAGGGTGACAAGATGATGAGAAAGGGCAATCCTGTCACCACAGGGATGGAGATGAAATCCAATGATGGTTCTTGACGTTGGAGAATGATGCGGGCGGTTGATCTGAACAAAAGAAGAGCCACAGAAGAAACATGTTTGATCGACTTGTGGTGGTGTTGGAAATACATGCAGCAAATTATGCACAGGTCCAACAATGTCTGTGTGTACCATCCAGTGACCTGGATGACATGCTCCAAGTTGGACACTGCCATTCTCCCTCTCCTCTCCTGAACCGTACTGTCCCCTAAGTTTCCTAGCTAGCCTTTCGAGTGGCTATTGTCACTTTGACCCCATACAGTTAGTTTTAAAAGAAGAGCAATAAAAATATTGGTTTGAGGAACTTGGGGATGAGAATTAGAAGTACTGGGCCTGAGAAGGTGGCTTTCTCAGGAACTTGCCCAAGCAGTCCCAGAGTCGTGCTTTCTGATAGAACTTTCTGGAAGGATGGCAGTGTGCTAGTCTACAATCACCTGGTAGCCACTTGCCACATGTGATGTCTGAGGACTTGGAATGCAACCAGTGTGGCTGACAAGCAGAATTTTAAGTTTCATTGAATTCTAACAACTTTGAATTTTAGGGCCACGTGGGGCTAGTGGTGAACAAATTGGGCAACCCAGCCCTGAAACCTGGGGGCCTTAGAAAAAGCTCCAAGATATTGGCTCTCTTTTCTCCCGAGCTGTCTTTCCCAGCTCCTGCTTCATGATTCCTTTTCCCTACTTTACATTTCAGCGTACACCCATTTGCTGCACTTAGTTACCCAGTGTGGCTGTGATCAAGCCCCAAAAGGGTGACTTTAAAGGACGGAAGTTTCTTTTCCGACCACTTGGAGGCTAAACACTTCAATCCACGTCTTGGCTGTGGACTGGCTTCCTCGCTGGCAGTCCTGGGGGCACCTTGGTGTCCCCCTTCCTGTGTGCAGGCCCGTTACTCTGCTCCTTTTATAACTCAGTAGTGATGAGGTTTAGGATCCAACCTCATTAACACAACAAAGGAACCCTTCTCTTTTCAACCAGGATCAGGCCCACGGATACCAGGGTCAGGAATTCAACTCCTATTTTGGCGGGGGTGGGGGTGGGTGGGAGGTGACGGTGCTACACTTCAAGCCACAACCTGCCCCTTCGTGATTCTGGCTCCTTTGTGTACTATCCTGCCCTCTCTATTTCTTCCTCCATCAATACAATTGGTTTCCTATTGCACCCCAAGCACCCCCAAACCAGCTGCTTATAAGGAGGCTCCTTTATGTTCTCATGGTTTTCCCGTGTGTCAGGAGTTGGGGCAGATGCAACCAGACCCTCAGCGCCAGGGTTTCCCTTGCCTACAGTCAGGGTGTGGTCAGCGGGCGCAGGCTCATTTGAAGCTTGACTGGGGAAGGACCCACTTCCAAGCTCGTGGGTTGTTAGGTGAATGCACTTCATTGCTGGGTGCTCTTGGGCCAAGGCCGCCTGTTACTTTGTTGGCAGTTGCTGGAAGCTATGTCCAGCAACTTCCCTCATGGCTATGTGAGTTTTCAGTGCCAGCAAGGGAGAGGGAGACTCCTTTCGCAAATGGGCAGTTCAGTTTAACGTCGAGCAGTCATGCAACCAGGCAGATACGATCACATCCATCCCGTCGCCTTTGCTGTATTCAATCAATTAGGTTTCAGACACACAGCCCACCCGCATGCAAAAGCCTGGGTACCAGAAAACAAGGTCACAGGCCACCAACTGTCAGTCTCCCCACCAACATTTTCAGCCGTGACTCTCCTGGCTCCTTCTCGCAGTATTTATTTGTTCAGCTTTCAGGAAGAGAAATAATAGGCAGCATATTTGCTCGCCGGTTGCCTCATTCATCTCAGCCACCTCTCCAGGTCCCTGAGCCTGGCCCAGGGATGGCTGGGCCCACACAGTGCAACGTGGCTGGGTCAGGCACTGACCTGAACCCAAAGTCAAATGAGACCAGGCCCAGCAGCGTTGGCCGGGGGCCAGGTCAGGCCCATTGCATGTAGGAGGTGGAGGGAATTAGCTCCAAGAGGCAAGGAGATTTTCTTTCTTCTCCTCCTCCCCTTGCTCAGAGTCTTTATCTAAGACTCAGAGAGTAGAGGGCCAGGGGGAAGGAACTCTTTGAACCTGGATCCACTTACATTTTAGACAAATTAAAGGAAATGTTCCTTTACAGAGGAGAACAGAACCTCACAGATGCTTCCTTCCCCACGAGGACCAGGGATACAAATGGATTAAAAAGGATAAATGGCACAGTCGTACATTATGTCTAGGAAAATGAGCCCGGTGAGCAACAATATGGGAATGGTTAAATAAATTATGGTAAATTAACACCACTGAATGTGATACAGCTTTTAAGAGTGGTTGTACGAAGACTAAAACCGTTGTTATTATAAAGCATATTATGCAAAAAGAGACAAGTTAAAAATGCATGACTGAGAATAGTAACTGATGTTATCGGAGTGTCCGTTCCCCACCTTTCCTGCTAAATGCTTTCTACCCCCTTAAGCAGGGTGCTCTCTGCCACCAGCCTGAATTTGCAGATGAAGAAATGGAGGCTCCATCGGATGGAGGCTTTGAACCCAGGATGTCTGGTTCTCGAACCCCAAAAGAAGCAAACTCACTAGCATTGAGTTGATTTCTACTCATAGCAACCTTATGGGGCAGGACAGAACTGCCCCTCTGGGTTTCTCAGACTGTAACTCTTTACAGGAGTAGAAAGCCTCACCTTTCTTCCATGGCGTAAATGGTGGTTTTGAACTGCTGACCTTGTGCTGAGCAGCCCAATGTGTGACCTACTATGCCACCAGGGTGCCATAGTTCTAGAAGTAGGGCTGTTTTAATCTACTTGCACTGTGGTGTAGTGTGGTTGCAAGTTGGGCTGCTAGCTGCAAGGTCAGCAGTTCGAAACCACCAGCCACTCCTTGGAAGAAAGACAATGCTTTTTACTCCTTTTGTAAACAGGTACAGTCTCAGAAACCCACAGAGGCAGGCGTACACCCATTATCAGTCGACATAGACTCGATGCCAATGAGTTTGGTTTTGGTTTAGGGGGGACAAAATTCAGGGCATTTATAAACTCTTCAGGGACTTGTGAAAATTTATAACCTCCAGGAAACTTTAATGCATTCAGTCTAAAATGCAATCTCAAACCTGATAAATGCAGAATCAAATGTCCATGGAATAGGACAGTATAATGTCTTGATCGTGTTCCAAGACCACCAGAGGGGACAAACGATTGGGTGACCAGAAGGTTGGCCGCTCAAACTCACCCAGAGACACTTCCGTCAAAAAGTCCTAGTGTTGTGCTTCCATTAAGATTATCCTTTGCTATAGGACCAGTGGTGTGAGTGGCAAAACAGGGAGGGTAAAGGGAGAATGGGTAGGAAAGAGGGAACCGATTACATGGAACTGTGTGTGACCTCCTCCCTGGGGGGACAGACAACCGAAAAGTGGATGAAGGGAGACGTCGGACAGGGCAAGATATGACAAATTACCCATTTATAAACTATCAAGGGCTCATGCGGGAGGGGGGAGCGGGGAGGGAGGGGAAAAATGAGGACCTAATGTCGGGGGTTTAAATGGAGAGAAAATGTTTTGAGAAACGATGTACAAATGCGCTTTACACAATTGATGTGTGTATGGATGGGGATAACAGTTGTGTGAGCCCCTAATAAAATGTTAAAAAAGAAAAAAAAATTCAAATCCACCAGACACTCCACTGGGGGAAAAAAAAAAAAAAAGATTAACCTTTGCTTCCCAACGCTTAGCAACTTTAGAGGACAGGCTAGAACTACGTCACAGGGTTCCCAGGTTAGCATCCTCATGGGATCAGACTGCCTCATTTTTCTCTTGGGGAGCAACTGATGAGCTCGAACCGCCGACTCCCTGGTTAGCAGCTGAGCCCTTAACCACAGCGCCACCAGCCAAGAAAGCCCCATGGAGCAGTTCTGCTCTGTAATACATCAGGTTGCCATGTGTCCGAACCAACTCCCTGGCAACTAACCACAAAAATGTTAAGTTTAGGAGCCATCGAGAGGCTATTATTTAAAAGAATGGCAGTTTCTCGTTCTGTAAGAATCTCTGGATGTTCACAGTGATGGCTGTGAATTTACACTCAATTATAAATCAAATGAGTTACTTTTCGTCAAATAATTTCACCAGAAACATCTGAGGAATCTTTCTAAACATTTTTTAATAGCAAAATAGTTAGTATAGGATTGTGGGTACAATGAAAAATCTTGACATCCTGTGTGTGTGCGACCTCCAGAATTAAATAAGTCTAAAGCTTTCTAGCTCATGCAGTCGCTGTGAGTCAGAACCCACCCCAGAGTGATGGATTTGTTTTGTCTTAAGACCTTATAAAAATCTTACAACAGCCCTGTCCAGAGCCCATGATTTTAGCTGGTATCCAGTGTAACTCATTCCTAGAAAGACAGACTGGGGTGCACCCCCCGCAGGGCACAGCTCCTGGAGCAGTGGGGAGAAGGCGAGAAGGAGGAAACAGGTGGGAATGGGGGTGGTGCTGATGGAGGGGACAGCGGGAGGGGGAGGATCGGCCATGGTGTGTCGGATTATGTGTATCACAAAGCTGACGGGGTGTGCTGTGTCATACTTTGTCACTTCTTATGCTCTGTGAGGGTACATACTTTTCGTGTCTGTGTGTGCACAGATACACCCACACCTGCACTTGTGCCGTGTAAAGATGTTAGCATGTGGCTGTGTGTGTGGTGGAAACCCTCGAGGTAGGGGCACAATACACCTTTCGTTGCGATTCTTTTGCTGCCTTCATTGGCCTCTTTTTAAAAGCAGGTTGCAAAGCCAGATTGCAGCAACTTCCTGAACCTGCCCTCGCCAGTGTCTCGTGCTTTCCAATCGTGTGGTGGCTTTCCGGGGACACGTCTGCATAAATGAAGTCCCGAGTTTGTTTGATGGTTGGCAGGGTAGCAGGCCCGTTTCAAAGCCCATGTTGACCCCAGCTCAGCCCTGCCTGGCAGCACCCTCGGGCCACCTTCATGGCCCAATCTTCAGGGAGACACCTGGGGGCGCCCTGAAGCAACAGTCCAAATAGTTTAAATGTCAACGTCTTGAATATCATTCCTAGAGTTTCCTCTCCTCCCACTCATCCTCCCCCCTCAGGCCTCTTCTTCAACCAGATAGCTCTCTCAATGTCCAGGAATGACTTTCAAATATGCCTCTCATTCAGTTACTCAAGGGGAACTTCTGGGACCCCTTACCATTCCAGCTTGGCCACCTCGTTTTCTGAGGACACCCTTCACAACACTGTGCATGGCCTCTCTCTCTGTCTTCCCATTCGGACCCGGCGCTGGGATCTCGTGGCGATAAGGAAGGGCTGTATGTTATTCGATCAGGATAATGATGAATAATGACGTGCCCCTTGCACCTCATCACACCCCTGTCATGGTGGCGGCTCAGTGTTTCAGCTACAGCTGCTCTGAAAATTGAGCTGGCATGGATACTACAATCAGAACGATAGCACCACCCCCCTACCCATGCAAGTGCCAACATTAGCATTAGGTCAATAGTTCTGAAACGCTATCTGGGTCTCAGCTTGGGACACCTGCTTAAGGGCCTCTCATATTCTCTTGGAGACAATAGGATGATCATAGAACCAGCAAGTCCGTCACCTTGTGCGACAGCTCCTAAAAGGTCACAGAAATGCCAGCGGATGTAAATACCATGAGAATGTTTGGAGGCTCACATTGCATAGTGCGTCCTCTGATGGCTGCTAATGGTTGGTGCCACTGGCTGGGCCGACACCCTGCTTCAGTCTAGACGGAGATGGCTTTTTAATAGTTTTATGTTATGAAACACCGAGAAATGGGCCGGCATTGGAAAAGAGCTACTGGAAGAGATTTTCATAATTACATTGGGGCAAGGGACATAAAGCCAAAGTGTTCCTGAAATCATGGGGGTGTCGGGTGACCCAAGATGTAAGACCGAGCTCTGATCTTCATTCTCTCTCCTGTCACTCATGGCTACACTTGTGTCACATAGAGATGACCGAGGTCGTGACCTTAGCTCTTCTCTCCAGGCTGGGTAAGATGCATTCCACTGGTCCTTCCAGCCCAGGAAGGAGATGGTGAAACAGGCTGAGAGCTAGAGCTAGATCCTATGTGTCTATATGTAGCTATTCATGCGAAAGGAATAGCTTGGAAAATCCCATCATGGAATCATTGGGTGGAAGAAAAGGAGGCATGGAGGCCGAGAAGAAGGAAAAGTCTAGAAGGAGGAGGAGAATCGGGAGCCCGCTGCATCCCACAGATAGAGTAGGACTGGCCACATCCGCTGACGCTGCCATCAGGAAGGGTAAATAGCCCCGGGGACCTTACTTCTTGGTATCCACGTCCTTGTGTGATCTCCTCTCACAATCCAGGTAGGCCATCGGCGGGTGTGGGCATGGGAGAAGGGGATGTTTGAGATTAGGTCCCAGCAAATGCATAGCTGCTACCAGGCTCGGACTGACCACTCGCTCTGGAGGAGGCAGCATCTCCATCATGAAGCCCCTCAAGCCAGTCAAGTTACTCTCCTGAGATGAGACACCTGGGGGAAAAGCAGGCTTCCCACCAACCTGCTCCTTTCCTCCTCCTGTAAGAAACGTCCACTCATGTCTTTGCAAGAGAAGTGATACTAAAAGATGCGACAGACAATAAGATTGATGGAAGACAATGCACGGGAACCCAAGACGCTTGCCTTCTAAGCTTTATCACCACTTTCTTGTTTCTCAGGGAAATAGGCTATGTTCTTTAAGTCTCTCCTGCTTTATTTTAAAGCCTTATGGTAAGGGGCAACCCATAAAAACAAATCCATAAGAATTCTTCTAAGTGGGTCAATTTCTAGAACAGGCCACCTGGAATTACTAGATGATGTCCAAATGGCATAAACATTTTCTGAAAGTCAAAGGCAGTCATTGATATGAAGGTGTTTGACGGACAAGAACAAATAAACAATATGGAGGTGGGCAGCACAGGCATCGCGGTTTCTTGACATTCATTTCTTTCAAAGAGCTCCAACTGCCCATGGCATTTGCAGGGCAGACTGGGCATTTTCTATTAGCTTCATCCAGACCCAGGCCCTCCCTCGGCTCTGAATTTCCTCAGCTAAATCACATCCCTGGATCCACTCAACGTCATGAATTAGTAAAGACCCCGCCAAGGGCCCCATCTAGAGAAGCCTGTTTAATCTTTCATGGCAGCTGCAGGAAGGGTGCCCTTTAAGAGGCTGTTTCTTTCCTTCCCCCTCCCTCTCTCCCACAAGGATGGCCCGTGACAAATGCAGGTGGTGTGTGTGTTCAGGTGAGCGTGTTCTAGTGCCTGAGCTTGGACAATGCAATAGGAAGGAAGGAAGGAGGGAAAAAAAGCCAGCACACAGAGCTGCCGTGTGCAGCTGCACAGATTGGGCGCTTTGTAAGGTGTGTAGCCAAGGGGACATGTGGGTGAGAAGTAACCACTTGCCAAAAGCATGCCCTGGCCTGTTTCTGAGACCCCCCCACAAGGCCTGGTCCAGGGCAGCTAATGTTCTGCCAACATGGCTCTTTCCTCCTCCTCCTCCTCCTCCTCCCCGTCCTCCCTTCTCTTGTCACCTTAGTAAATCCCCCGTATCAAGTCTTCCTGTAATTTGTTTTTCTCCCTGAGGGAAGGTTAATTCTCGTGGCTCTAATTCATTTACAGGGCTTTAGACGCAGGAGCGGTTGGACACTGAGACCATTTGAAACGCTGTTTTGAAGCTCGTTTCCTTCAAGTTCAAGTTCACCTGTCAGTGGAGGCATGCGTGTTGCTCTCATGCCGAATAGGTTCAGCAGAACTTTCAGATTTAAGACGGACTAAGACGAAAGACCTGGTGATCTACTTCTAAAGTAGGGAAACCCAACTGACCACCATGGTCCCGTCCTGATGTGCATGGAGTCACCATGGGTCAGAGGCAGGCTGGATGGCAGCCAAGAGCAATATCACTTCAGTGGACAGTCCCTTTCCCTGATGGGACACCAGATGTCCATCGACTGGGGTCCTGTGGGGAGTTGACTCGGACTAGACACCCATGCGGGGACATCTGGGAGTGACGAGGTTGGGCGGAGCCCAGAACTGACCACCAGTCTTCATCAGAATTCCCTCTTCTCCCCCTTCTCCAACACCTCCTTTTAGGAGTTTAATCAAGAGTTTTGATGTTTGTGGTCAGCCCAAGATGATGGATCTGTGTCCCTTATCCATTCAGATTCCTTCCTTCCAGTTCATGTGTAAGTTCAGAGGCCTGGGCACCCCGACAATTCACAAGGACCTAGTGAGGAAGAAATATTTCGTCTTCTTTTCCTTCTCAGTCTTTTAGCCAAAGCAGTCACACAGATGGCACAAGAAGACTCAACCCTTCTTCACTAGGTCCTTGGCATGGTCTGTGGCCGTTTCCTGGCAAGGTGGAACTTACAGACTTAATTTAAAAGGTGCTATCGTTCGCGGTCTCCATGGCGACACACAGCGCGTCTTTAAGGTTGACGTCACCTCTGCCTCATGGACTGCCTCCAGACCAGACCTTACAGCCTCCCTCAAGCTCCCCGCCATCGAGTTGATTCTGATCACAGCGACCCTGTAGCACAGGGGAGAACTGCTCCCGGGGGTGTGTGAGACCGTTGCTCTTTTCAACGTAGAAAACCCCATCGTTCTCCCACAGAATCCTGAATAATGTTTATTATCAATGTTTAATCATGGAATAGTATCGGAGAAATATCATAAAGTGCTTCAATGTAGCGGTTCTTTGATTATTTCATACCAACAACAAAATTGTTTCGTGAAATCTTCCTACACCGAACTACATGATTAGTGATTGAGCAAAAGCCTTTAAACATTTCCCCCCTTCTTTTCCTTTAATTACTATCTCATTCTTAAAACATCGCCTGGCACAGGGTCCCCAATACTGCTCACCACCACGCTGTGGGTGAAACACTAGAGAATTTAATAGCCCCCGCAGCTGTGCAAACATTGGCAGCCACGAAGACAAACGCTCATGCTGTGTCCTGTGCAGATGAGACCACCTGGTTTGAGCCTCAAACCCAACTCTGCCGCCCAGTCTGTCCCGACTCACGGAGACCCTGCAGGACAGAGAAGAATGTCATTCGTGGGTTTCCAGGAGTGAAAAGCTGTGTGTCCCTCCTGCAGAGTGGCGGCTGGTTTCAAACGGCTGACCTTGTGGTGAGCGTCGCAGTGCCTAATGCCCGTGCCAACGGCCATTGTAACTGGGTTATAACGACCACCCTGACTTTGCTTCAAAAAGCAAATAGCAAAGCATTTCAGCCCTGTCGGCGTATTAATACATGTAAGCTGGGCTTATGAAAGCATGTTTTTGTCGCTGTGGGGATAGTTTAATACCACATTTCTGCTGAAACACCGCACAACGATTTTACAGTCTTTTTGGTGGCAGCCCCTCTGCCTGTCACCGTGTGGGTCACATGCCCCCACACTCCTGGGGAGGGCACCAATAAATATTTCTTTCATTAAGAGCGGCAAAAGAACCTGGTGGTGCTGTGTGTGTCAGGCACTGGACTCCTAACCACAGGGTTAGCAGTTCGAACCCACCCCCTGCTCTGTGGGAGAAAGATGAGGCTGTCTACTTCTCTACAGACGTACAGTCTTGTCATCCCTCTGGAGCAGTTCTCCACCATCCTACAGGGTCACGATGAGTCGGGATTGATCGATGAGATGACTGTGGTTGTTTTAGGGGATTTTGATGATGACACAGCATCTGTGTGGTTCCCAGCAGGTTTGGTTCATCAGAAACCTGGCTTGGGACCCCATTCGCACTGGATCCAGAGGCCCCTGGGACAGGGACTTTCACTAGAGGGCGTTATAACTGGGGTCTGCGCAAAGCCCACCAAGGGACATAGAGAAAAGGAGGGCTGTGTGCTGACATGGGCAGTGCTGACCCTGCCAGGACCCCTGTCGCCCTGCCTGTATGACCCAGACACTGTCCTGTAACGCTTTGTCTTGGCTTCTTCGTTTGTACAATATTCATGTTCCCGTGAGTTCAGCGGTGCAGAGAGCCGGAGCCCATTTTTTGTTAATTTGCTGCAACTATATCATTATTGAGCGGCATTCAGTAATCACTACTTCTATTACTGATGAATCATTCCCTAAGATAAGCAAAATATTACCGATGTTACTGCTTCAATGCCTATGTTATGCCAAGCACTGAGGCCAATACTCTGCCGTGACCGACTTATCTGACCCTCACTGTCTCCAAGCCGGCTCTAGGTAGGAATAAATACTCTCATGGTCTCTGGGGGCTCGGCATGGTCCAGGGGCTTGTTTGGGGACAGACAGAGTCAGGGCAGCAGCCCGATTCTGAGTCACGCACAGTGCTCAGCCTCTCTCTGTAGCATATTGCTGAGGAGAAAGACGGGGCTGCCTGCTCTCACCAAGACTGACCATCTGAGAAACCCCAGGGAGCAGCTGTGCTCTGTCCTGGAGGCTCACTATCAGAACCCACTCGATGGCAGCGGGTTTGAGCTGGTACGTTGTCAGGTGCCCGAGTGGCACTCACTGACAGGTTGGTGGTCTGAATCTATCCCATGGCTCTGTGCGAGAACAGGCCAGGGGATCTGCTTCTATAAAGATGGCAGCCTGGACACCCTGCTGGGGCAGCTCTTCTGCTGGTGGTCTGCATCCCTCGGAGTCAAAAATTAACGTGCTAGCCCCTAACGACCGCCCCCCCCGCCCCCCCCCTGCAGATCAAACTTCACATCCCATGCGCTGCGGTTTCATTTTATTTACTTAGCTTCCTTCACCTCCTGTCTCTCTCATGAAAGGCACCTCTAAACAAACACCCCAGGAGGCCCTTGTTTTGTACAGCGTGGTGTGGTAGCAGCGACGGTGGCTCTTAGTCTAGAAATGAGCACCCAGGGCTGTTCCGGCTTCCAAGGTGCATGGCGTGTGAGCTTTACCGGCTTCTTACCTCTTCCTAAATTGGCTGGTGGGGAAATTATTTGTCAAGGCCTGATTCTGTGAGCATCGTCTGTGAATGAAATAGGAAAAAAAGATAAATTGGACTTTATTAAAATTAAAAGAGTCTGCTCCGTGGAAGACACCATTAAGAGAATGAAAGATGATTCACAAGCTGAAGGAAAATACGTGTTTACGGGGGAGGAGGAGAGACTGGAGCACATCCTGACCCACTAGGCCAAACAGAGCAGCCAGTCCACAGAGAGGACCACATGGCCAACCCCACTATG
>NW_022103968.1:11204508-11215989 GCF_000313985.2 Echinops telfairi
AAAAAAAAAAAGAAAGAAAATACGTGTTTACAGAACACAAATCTGATCAGGGACTTCGTGCATACAAAACACAACCAGAACGCTAAAGACTCAACAGTGAGAAAATAAGCCAATTAAAAGGGGGACAAAAGATGGGAACAGGCATCTCTCCATACAAGATACACTTATTGCGAATAAGCACGTGCAAATATAATCTCCACACCAATGTCATTCCGAACCCAAACCCAACCCACTGCCACCGAGTCAGTGCTGACGTGGCGACCCTACAGGACAGGGCGAACTGCTGCGGAAGGTTTCCGAGCCAGTCACTATTCAGAGAGAGTGTCATCTTTCTGCCTGGGAGACAACTGCTGACCTTGCACTCAGCAGCCTAACACATAACCTGCTCCCCCACCAGGGTCCCTATGTCATGAGGGAATTACAAATTAAAATAACAATGAAAAAGCACTATAAACCAATGGGTGGTAGTTAGGGATAATTAAAATCCAAAATACTGATGTCAAATGTTGATGAGGATGAAGAAGGAGGGGAATTCTCATTCACTGCTGATGGGAATGCAAGACAGAACCACTATTTTAGAAAACAACCCAGCAGTTTCTTAGATGGTCAAATGCTGTCTGACCTATAATCTCATATTTGTATTCATAATGGACAAAAACAGGAAGCAGCGAAGATGCCCTTCCACAAGTGAGTGAACAAACATCTGTACATCTAGACGTGTGGATACTGTCGTGTGCAGGTTGTTAAGTGAATATATGTTTTCACCGCATTGGGGTAAATACCTGGGGGGGGGCGGATTGCTGGATCATATCAAAGGATGAACAGGTGGAGCACAGGGCATTTTTAGGGCAGTGAAACTATCCTGCGTGATACTGTGATGGGGGACACATGGCATTAAGCGTGGTAAAATAGAATGGTATAACACAGAGTGAACCTTAATGTATATTATGGACTTTATTTCATAATAATGTATCAATATTGGCTCATCAATGAAAACAAGTTGTTGTGAGTTGTACTGAATTGTATGGAATTGTTACAATTGTACCAAATTGTACCCAAAAGAACTAGTCGACTTTGCGTCATTTCAGGAGGTAGCATAGGAGCGAGAAGTAATGGCGCGGGAGGAAGAAGTTTGTCAGAGTAACCAGCCTCTGACCACATCACGGGTCCATAGGCGCAATGGTACGGCAATAATATATGGAGATTATAGTGAAGTCATAGAAGATAAGAGAGGTAGGAGAAGATAAAATAAAGGAGTCAGACACATTTCATGATAGCATGCTCACCTCAGTCCCTCTTGGTGGTCCATGTGGAGATGGGAGATGAGAGGGGGAGAGAGAGGAGAGAGCCAATATATCTCTAACCAAGATTTATATATACTTAGGGGTGTGCAAGTCCCCCTGATTACAGGTAATGACATACGTCGTGGGAAGGGGTTGTACCGTAGGCAGTAGAGCAATAGGAAGGGGGCAATCTAGGGGTGTACATGCAATAGGAAAAGGAGGGATTAGGGGTACACATGTGACAAGATGGGCAGATCCTAGATTCAAGATGGCAGCCTAACCTTGATCTTCCTTGAGTGTGCTTGACCTTTACTCTGGGATCTCCAGGGAAACAATCACTATCCTTTTCAGTAGGGTGTGAGCCTCACCTATGGTGGGATAAACAATAGCGTCTGCTTGCTCTGGATGGCTGATGCCTTCAGGGAGATTACGTCTAAGTATCTGACCTCCCATCATGCTCTAGCAAGCCGAGTCTTAGATTTGGCATATATTTGGGGGAGACAACCTTGGTAAAAGCCTTTTTGCATCCCACAGAAGTCCAAGCTGCACTGAAAGCATTAGCCAAAAATGAGACTCCAGGAATTGATGCAGTACCAACTGAAATGTTTCAACAAGCTGATGAAGCCCTGGAAGAACTCACTCGTCTGTGCCAGGACATTTGAGAGACAGCTACTTGGCCAACGGACTGGAAGAGATCCATTCCAAAGAAAGGTGACCGAACAGAGTGCTCAAACTATAGAACAATATTATTGATGTCACGTGCAAGTAAAATTCTGCTGAAGATCATCCAACAAGGTTGTAGCAGTACATTGACAGAGAACTGCTAGAGGTTCAGGCTGGATTCGGAAGAGGACTTGGCATAAGAGCTCTCATTGCTGATGTCAGATGGCTCTTGGCTGAAAGCAGAGAATTCCAGAAAGATGTTTACTTGTTTTTAAATGACTATACCAAGACATTTGACTGTGTGGCCTATAATAAACTGTGGGTGGCCTTGAGAAGAATGGGAATTCCAGAACGCTTCATTGTGCGCATGAGGAACTTGTGTACAGATCAAGAGGCATTTAAGGGGCTAGAACCTGGTTTAAAACCAGAAAAGGTGTGCGTCAGGATTCTGTCCTCTCACCATACTTGTTCAATCTGTATGTTGAACAAATAATCAGAGAAGCTGTATTATATGAAGAATTCGGCATGAGAGAAAGGCTTATTAATAACCGCACTATGCAAATGACACAACATTGCTGATAGTGAGGAGGACTTGGAGCACTTGCTGCTGAAGATCAAAGATTGTAGCCTTCAGTATGGGGTACCAACTCAATGTCGAAAAGATGAAAATCCTCACAACTGGACCAATAGGTAACATCATGATAAATGGTGAAAAGGTAGACGTTGTCAAGGATTTTGTCTTGCTTGGATCCACAATCAATGCTCGTGGAAACAGCAGTCAAGAGATCAAAAGACGAGTTGCATTAGGTAGATCTGCTGCACATGACTTCTTTGGAGAATTGAAAATCAAGGACGCTGCTTTGAGGACTAAGGTGTGTCTGCCCAATCCATGGTATTTTGGATAGCCTCATATGCCTGTGAAAGTTGGACATCGAATGAGGAAGAACTGATGCATTTTCATTGTGGTGCTGGAGAAGGAGACGGAGCGTACCACGGACTGCTACAAGGACAAGCCAATTTGGCTTGGAAGAAGGACAGCCAGAGGGTGCTTTAGAGGCAGGGATGGTGAGACTGTGTCTTAGCTATTACAGACATGTTGTCAGGAGAGACCAGCCCCTGGAGCAGGACATCATGCTTGGTAAAGTGGAGGGGCAGCAAAAAAGAGGAAGGCTCTTGAGGAGATGGATTGACACAGTGGCTGTGACAACGGGTTCAAACATAGGAACAATTGCAAGAAGGGTGCAGGACTAGGCAATGCTTCCTTCTGTTGTACACAAGGTTGCGATGGGTCCAAACCGACTTCATGGCCCTTAACAACAACAACAACAACAACGTGCAAGGAGTGTTCTGATCTGTGTGGTGGTTGCATGTGTGTATATACATCTATCAACATAGAACACCTAAGATTTGTGTACTTTACTGTGGGTGATACTTCTAAGTAAGTCAGGACTCAGAGTTGTTGGGAACTGATGCTGTACCCTGCCAACTGACCCCTGCTACCCTCGGTTGCCCCAGTGCAGAGCACTTCCCTTTCCCCTCATTCCATTATTCAGAGTCAGTCCTGCCCCAGTCGGAGGTCTGGAGCTAGCGGGAATGAGTGGAGTTAGCCACACAGCTACGGATCCAATATCTGGGGTGCCTACAGTGCATTCTTACCACTTAATGCCCATGACTCCTTCAGCTCATATGTCCTTTTGGGCAGGTTCCAAGTGGGCCTGAACCTTTGCCTCCAAGCCAGGCCTAGTGCTGAAGGCATTGACTTTATGCCTTTCATTTGCCCGTACCTTCCCCAGGTGCCTGAGCCTCAGTCCTCCGACTTCCAGTCATGGGCTATCAGATGGACTGACTTTCCAGAACCACATTGGTTTGCTCACTGAGTGGGCCTCCTGCTGTATCTTGCCTGGATGCACTCCTGATCTCATATACTGGACTTTTAAGTTCCTCAGAATACCGTATATACTCGAGTAGAAGCTGACCCGAATATCAGCTGAGGCACCTAATTTTACCACAAAAACTACATTAAAAATGTGCTGAAGCACTTGACTTATACAAGAGTATATACGGTAGCCATCTGGTGCCAGCCTCTTCACGCTGGCGAGGTCTCAGCCAAGCAGTACCCACCACACCTCCACTTGAGAGTTGGCACGATGAACCCTCTTCCCCAAGCTGTGTTTCGGAAATGTCCATCCTAGACTGAATGCTACAGAAAACACAGACCCTCCCTTAAACACCACAAGACCCAGAATATCTATCCAAGGAAACATAGATAGGAATTTCCTTTGGAGCTCACGCTTGTGGCATTCCTTCTGTGAGGAAAAGTATTTTGCCCCTGCCTATGCACGTGCCGAAGCTCAGTGGGAAATGGAGAGAGGGGTCAGGGGTCACGCCTGGGAGATAGTCACACAGGAAGGTCCCTCCCTCCATGGCACGGATGATTTCCAGCAAGTTCCATTCTGCCTCTGACTTTGTCATTCATGAGACAGAGACAGGGAGCGAGCCAAGTAAACAAGCCACTTCTAACATGGATGAAGTGCACACAGAGCGCTTCAGCGACAGTGTACAGCGAGAGAGCCGCGTCTTATGGGTGGAAACATCCTCTCTCCATTGTTGTGCTTCAAGAGGAGAACCCAGGACTCACGGCCCCGTGCGTGCGTCAGAGTGATAATGAACAGACTAGCCTGGACTGCCCTCACCCCCCCTCTCCAAGCAGAGTCCCCAGAGCCTGTGCGATTTGCAGCTTACATCCCGGGGAGCCTGCCACTGGCCCAGTTCCGCCTGTCCAGTCCTGCCCAGTCCACTGTGGCCTTGCCCCTCTCTACACTCTCGAAGCAATCAGACTATATTTTGCCTTGGGTCATGGGGGTGGGGGGGACCTTCAGAAAGTTCATGGAAAAATCTATCTTTTAATTCTATTCCCCCCCTACACACACACACACACACACACACACACACACACACACACACACACACTCTCCTCCCTCACAGGCACTTACTTATCTCACTGGTGCTCTTTGACTAGGTCTGTTTCGTCTGCTCGCTAAGAGTCAAGTCTCCTTAAAGTCTCTTCCTCCCCCATCCCCGTCTTCCTCCCCTGTTCCCTTCTGGATTCAAACCTCAGACTCTGTTTCTTAGATCCTGGGGTCTTCTTATTACCACCACAGTGGGGCCAGGAGCCCAGCACAGCGCATCACACACCTTTGCTGGGCTTCCCCGTGTGGGTCAAAATGACGTCGACATGATGCTGTAGTCTAGGAAGGGCGCAATAGCGTCATGACAGCCGTGCCAGAATGACCAGAGTGTGGCCCAGAGACGTGACGCGAGCTCACACTGTCAGGACAAACAGTGACGAAAGACTCTCGGGGCAGGGTCGCCGAACCTTCCGTTTGCACCAAATGCTGTTCTCTGCCACGTCCCATAAGTGAAGCAGCCTGGATATGAGGCTTGTTGGTTAATTTCAAAGCCTGTCCTTAGGCACTTCTGTGCCATGTCCCATAAGTGAAGCAGCCTGGATATGAGGCTTGTTGGTTAATTTCAAAGCCTGTCCTTAGGCTCTTCTGTGCCATTTGGTTAATTACCATGGAGCCACCCAAATAGGACCCTATTTGGACAAACACAGACGTTGATGGCAGCTGTTTCTCTGAAAATACCTTCAGCAGATGGGCCAACTCCGTGCAGCAAGCTCACTCTTTTAAGCAGAAACAGTGCTCGTCTTCATGACTTAGACCCTGAGCTATGAGAATGGATATTGGCACTCAGCCCAATAACGACACCACAAGACCTGTGATCTGTCTGCTACAGAGCCTTTCCAAGGTCTCCGCTTCTTTTGCATAGGACTACAGCAGGAAGAGGGAGCCCTGGCGGTGTAGTGGCTGTGTGCTGGGCTGTGATCCTCCAGCCTCGTTTATCGCGGTTAATCGGTTCTAGACCCCACCATGATAAATGAAATTCCGCGAAGTAGGATTCCTTATTTGTAAATCAAATATTTTCATAGTTAGAGCATAGAGGACATGAAAAAACACCCTTTAGTCACCATTACACTCGTATTACCCAATTTATTAAACGAAAAAGGGAAAATACAGTAAAACATTTTGGACGTTACAATTATCATTTATTATTTATTATATTACTTATGGCATGTAGTTTACAGTATTACATATTTCACATACAGTATTATTATACATAGTTCTTACAAATACTGTAATCAGTAGCCTATGAAATGACTTAAGGGATGTACTCTACAGGTGGGTCGCCGTCTTTTTCCTCTGAAGGAGCGGGTGTAGGCAGTGGGTGCTGTTATGCAAACACCGCGATAGAGTGAAGCCGCGGAAATCGAAGCGCGAAGTGGCGAGGGTTCACTGTAGTTCGAAACCAGCAGCCGCTCTGAAGGAGAAAGATGGGGCTGTCTACTTCTGTAAATAGTCACAGTCTCAGGAACTCAGAGGGGCAGTTCTACCCTGTCCTACGGGGTCACTATGAGTCGCCATGGACTCGATGGCCGTGGATTTGGCTTTGGTTTATACCAGGAAGATGGAAGATCGGACTGGGCATCGTTGGTAGTCTATCCTGGGGTCCCAGATGGGGGGAATCAGGAGGCCGATCTTTTCTCTGAGATCCCCTGTGTCGAAGTTGCATGGAACACTTTTCCTCTTGGACCCTGTGTGACGCAGGGACCACGGGCCCCCAGCATTTGGTAAGTCCCAGCTATGCGTCCTACCAGGACCTTGTGCCGGGCCCCCTTTAACTGTGAAACGGTGGAAGATCAAACTGCAACCTGGCTGCCTGGGTTTGAATCCCTGCTTTGCCACTCGCCAGCTCTGTGACCTCGCACACGTTCCTTCATCGTTGAGCATCTGTTTTCCTTTTTATGGACTCTTTTATGTTTTCTTCTCTGTACCACGAGATTAATAGAACAAACATCCCAGGGCTGCCGTGGGACTTCTGGATGTCAAGGGGATTGCAGTTCACGATGATTCTGTGTGTGACCGAGTAGAAGCATAACACCAGACCATTCTTCGGAGGTACTTCCCAGGGGACAAGAGCCTCTATCCTTTCAGGCCCAGTGTTCACCCTGTCCCAGGGCCATGGTTATTAGATGCTGCGCAGTGGATTCCAACTCACGGTTACCGTATGTTCCACGGAACAGAACAGGGCTCCGTCCTGGGCCATCTTCACCATTGCTGTCATCTTGAAGCCCATTGGTGCAGCCACTGTGTTAACCCATCTAGTTGAGGGTCTTCTTTTTTTTTTTTTTTGCTGACCCTCCCCTCCCCACTGCTTGATTCCGGGCACTGTTCTCCATGGACAACCTGGGCAAAGTACTCGAGAGGAAGTCTTGCCACCCTCGCTTCTACAGCGGAGCACTCTGGCTGCACTTCTGCCGGCCGTCCACGGCGCGTTCCATGGTCTTCATTAACCCCGTGATTCCCCTGCCTCCGTCCTTCTCTGGACGTTCTTCTTCAGGGTCCGCCTTTCATGCACCTTCTCCGGCAGGTGCTGGAAAAGACCACGGCTTGGGTCATGTGTCCTTAATTCTCCAAGCGGCATCTTTGCTTTTGAGCAGTTTAAAGACATTTGGGGTAGGAGATCGTCGTTCGAGTTCTTGACTGCTGTTTTCATGAGTGTGGGGAGAAGAGGGTCCCCCACAAATCATCACAGGTCCAGTCGGCACAATTGTACAGCGATAATAAGTAGAGATTATAGTAAAGTCATAGAGAGCATGAGAGTTAGAGGAGAGATTGGAATAATGGAGTCAGACACAATTCATGATAGAATGCTCACCTCAGCCCCGCTTGGTGCTCCTCATGGGGGGAGCCCAGCTGCGAGAGCAGGGGAGAGCCCCAACTTTATTGCTAACCAAGGGTTATATCTCCTTAGGGGGGCATGATTACAGGTAACCACACGTCGCAGGAAGGGGCAGTACAATAGGCATACACATCGTAGGAAGGAGATGTATGATAGGCATAAGTGTGACAGGAAGGGGATGAGCTAGAGGTGTGCCCATAGGAATGGGAAGGTCTAGGGGTATACATGTGACAAGATGGGCAGACCCTAGATTCATGATGGCAGTCTAACCTTGGTCATCCTTGGGTGGGTTGGACCTCTCTGGGGTCTCCTACAAGGAACAGACAACTACTATCCTTATCAGAAGGGAGTGGGCCCTACTTGTGGGATAAACAGTGTTGTCTGCTTGGTCTAGATGGCTAATAGCTCTTAGGGAGAATGACCCTTGATCTACTCCTGATGACCTCCAAGTGTATAGTCATTCGCAAGCAGCTAAGTTTGGCACATATCTGGGGGAGACAACTTGGGAGAAATCCTTCTGTTTCCCACACATGAGCATCGATGGTGGCTTCAAGTAAAATGAAATCCTTGAGGACAACGTCAATCTTTGTCAGTCTTTTCCCTAGCGGGATGTGACCTGCTGGTCCCGTTGCGAGGATTTTTGCCCTCTTTACGTGGAGCTGTAATCCATTCTGAAGGCTGCGGTCTTCCGATCTTTATCAGAAAGTGCTGACAATCCTCTTCCGGTTGCAGGTTGCAGAATGCAAGGCAGTGTCATCTGCGTATCATAGGTGATTAATGAGCCTTCCTCTAGTCCTGAGGCTGCGGCCCAGGTAGCACTGTCCCATAAAGTTTCCTGGGCTGACACCTTTAGCCGTATATTGCCCATCATCACACATAGGAAGCACAGTACAAATGTAGACAGAAGATGTACCAAATAGTAAATTTGATTCTCACATAATAATGGTTGGGATAGATGCTCTCAAAAGTCCTTGACCTCAGATCCTTAAAAACCAGCGGACGTATTGGTTTTTGGTCGCTAGGTTACAGGCATGCCACCCAGCAGTGTGCTCGAGCCCTTGGAGGCAATGACTCGCACAGCCTAGTCTCCACTCTATTTGTTGTGAATAAATAAACATTAGTGGAGCCATTCTCAGACCCCCTCCAAGACAGTCTCCCAACACCGAGAGTCACTAGACACACCACCGCCACCCGTATTTTATTTTATTTTTTAAGCCATCTTTATTTTGTAACACAGAGGGTTTGATGCCCAGCAAAGGAGAAGTTGAGCAGAATGAAGAAAAGTCCTAAGATATTAATGATGTATGACTGAGTTTCCTACATTTTTTAATTCTCTGAAAGGCACTAAGAACAAGAACCGCAATGAGCCAAGGGGGAAAAATGGCATGTTTGCGTTTCAGTCGTTAACACACAGACAGTAAGGGTCTCCTTCTCTGGTCATCACCAGGGACCAGCCCCAAATGGTGGGTCCATTTGATGTGTATTCATCTTCCAGACAACTAAATCTTGGTTCTCCAAGGGCAAATGTGCTGATCATTCTCACGTTGCCTTTGGCTAGAGATATGACATCATTTTCTGTTATTCTAGCCATACCAAACCCCAGATCCCCCAGCCAGTGAGTTACTTTCCACTCAGCACCAGCCTGGGGCAGGGCAGAACTGCCCCTGTGGGTTTCTGAGATGGTAACTCTGTACAGGGGTAGAAAGCCTCACATTTGGCTTGAGTAGGGCAAGAGGAGGTGGTTACCGGATTGCTTTAGAGCAGTGGTTCTCCACCTTCCTCATGCCGCCGCCCTACATATGGTTCCTCATTTGGTGGTGACCCCCAACCATCAAATTATTTTCGTTGCTACTTCAGAACTGTCATTTTGCTACTGGTATAAATCGTCATGTAAATATCTGATAGGCAGGATGTATGTTCATTGTTACAAATTGAACACAATGAAAGCATAGTGATTCACCACAAAAATATGTAATTCTATATTGTGAAATATGTATTTCTGATGGCATATAACTGAAATATCTTGAAGCATGGTGTAGCATGGGTAATGGTCTTCACACTGGGTACTCAGAGGTGGGCATATCTGCATGGGGGCGGACCCGCCGGGAGATGGATAGAGGAGCGGTGTCTCGGTTACTAAGACCCTCAGAAATATGTTTTCCAATGTTCTTAGGCGACTCCTGTGAAAGGGTCATTTGACACCCAAAGGGGTCAAGCCCCACAGATTGAGACCGCTGCTCTAGAAGGTCAATGGTTTTATATGGCTTGACGAGACGGATAGGCAACAAAGGACTTAGGCAGAGGAGCACTTGTGAGCACCCGTTCAGGGAAATAAATCAGTCAGGAAGGATCACAAATGGTATGATCCTATTTATATGGAATGCCCAGAAGGACAAGGCCAGAGAGGCTCAAAGTAAATCACCAGGAGTCTGGGGACGAGGGGAGAATAGGCACTGACTGCTAAGGACTCTGGGACCTTTTTTGGTTGATGAAAATCCCCAGTGAGTCCACCATAAGCCATCGGAGTGCCGGCTATGGATGGGAGAATTGTATGGGCCGTGGGTTATATCTGAAGCCGGTACTATGACTGATAAAAGAAAGTCTGGCCCCACCTCTGACTCAGGGAAGGAGCAGAGGAAGCCCCAAGGGCTGAGGCCCATGAGGGCTCCATCACTGTTTCTCTCTCAAGGGAGAAAGGGCTGATGCATTACATTTACATAAGTAATTCATGTTGAGTAATTCATGTTGACTGAAAACAACAACAACAACAACAACAACAACAACCTCAAAGGACCCATCAGCTTGTCACCTAGACATGATCATGGTTGATATGTCATGGTTTATCCTGGCAAATTTTGGTTTTACTTTTTTCCCCTTGCACATCTTGGGTAGATAGCACAACTGGATCAGGCTGTCTGCTACGTTCTACTTGGCTTTTTCTGACTGAACCAGGCCCTGCCACAGCCAGTGTCAGAGTGGCTCCTGACCTTTCAGCACCAGCACATTCTAAAATTGCACCTTGGACCTACTGGATCCGAAACTCCAAAGGCGAGGAAGGGCAGCATTTTTTTGTGTTAGCACCCCTCTGCTCCCACCCCAGGGGATGGCAGGAGCCCAGGTGGCACCATGGCAACTAACAACAGCTTTCAATTTGGCTCCAAGTGAGGAAGACTCCTATATATCAGAAAGAGCCCTGCTGACATAGTGGGTCAGCAGTTCAAAACCACCAGTCGCTCTACCAGAGAAAGATGAGGCTTCTACTTTCATAAAGAATTACAGTCTAAGAAACCCTACAGGGGCAGTTCTACCTTTCCTGTGAGTGGGAACAAGCTCCATGACAGTGAGTCTGGATAACAACTATGTCTGTCTGTCTGTCTATCTATCTATCTATCTATCTATCTATCTATCTATCTATCTATCTATCTATCATCAGAATGAATAGTGGTTAAGTACACAAAATGAATGTGTGTGTGTGTGTGTGTAAACTGGTGTTATGATAACTAGGCACCTTTTTTTTTGAACCTGTTTCTGCTTTTAATAATTATCAGCATTCATTCTTCACTTACATGCATCATCTACTGTGCCAATGGCAATTCTTTTTTTTGTTAATCGTTTTATTGGGGGCTCATACAACTCTTATCACCATCCATACACACATCAATTGTGTAAAGCACATTTGTACATTCATTGCCCTCAGCATTCTCAAAACATTTCCTCTCCACTTAAGCCCCCG
>NW_022103968.1:11217505-11243358 GCF_000313985.2 Echinops telfairi
AGCAACAACAACAAACCACTGACAAAGAACAAATTAAAACACAAGAAAGAAAAGCTTGTAGTTAGTTCAAGGATCGCTGGCCTTTAAGAGTGTTTTCCAGTCCAGTCTGTTGGGGCACCACGCCCTGGCCCCAATGTCTACCTTCAGCATTCCCTGGGGACCTTGCTGCTCCATTCCCTTGCTGTTCCGCTGCACTCCCCCAGTGCTTTGCCTTGGTGTGGCGGGATCAGATCCCACACTGTGTCTCTGGTGTTGTCCCCCGCAGGGCCATGGGTCAGTGAGGGGCATCATGTCTCTTAGTGGGACTGGCCATGTGGTCCTCTCTGTGGACTGGCTGCTCTAATTGGGGTCATCATCCTCAAGGCCTGGTGGGCCAGGATGTGCTCCAGTCTCTCCTCCTCCCTGTCATCTGCTCCTGTGTGCTCCGATGATCAGATATGTCCCTCTCCAGGAGATGCGGATTCAGTGCGGTCCTTTGAAATACCTTCTTCTCAGGGGAGGGGCAGGCATCCACTTAGTATTTGGGACTGGGGCCAGCCCCCTAGACCTCTCCACTGATTCCCTACTCCGCGCCGGCATGCTGTCTTCATATCTTGGAGCACCGGGTTGAAGTCTGGTCCCTCTTTTCCTGTGGAGATATAAACAATACCCTCCCCTTGGGTGGGTTAGCGCCCCGTGCCCCCACTACCCATTTCTTCCTTATTTTCATCATTTTTCTCCCCTTTCCCCACCTCCTCCCCAGTTGTCTGCCATGTGCATCCCTGCATTTGATCTGGTCCCTGCCATACTACCCGGTCCTCACCCCAATAATGTTTGTATACAGTAGCTTTTTCCTTATGCCCCTTTTGCATTTTTTTTAATTCTTACCTCAGCGGACTCATGTTGTATGTGTCCTTTTGTGTAACTAGGCACCTTACTGAGACCTCTTATTCTCATATTTTTACATGGGCTTTCCAAGTAGGCAGTTTTATCACTGCCCCCCTCCTCCCCCCACCCCCAATGATGATGTTGTCTGCAACTGCCAACATTTGCTCATGTTGTTGCACATTCTTTCCTGATGGTCATTTCTGAAACATGTGACACGGCATCAGGAGCAGCTATTCCTGCTTGGCTCTTGCCTCTCTCCCCCTTGCATCTATTTGAGATGAATGCGCATGTCACTAAAGACTCCGGGCTCCGTCCAGTTGTTCTTTTCCTCCTTTTTAACCACTCAGACCAATATTCACATCGGAGGGGCTAAGCAATCTGGGGGGGTCGTTCTTGCCTTTTAATGGGAAATTTTCCAGTTAACCGAGATACTGGCTGCTGATAAAGCACACATACAAAGATATGTATGAAAATATTGCTATCAGGTTCTAGTTCATATATGCACGGACGTATACCAAACAAGGCATCTGTAAGAAGACCTCTACAGAGGATGGATGTAGACAAGTTCACTCGGAAATAGGCTTCTCTGAATCTCATTCGTGTGTCCTCCCCCCCCCCGCCCCTCACCCCCCAAAAAAAAGGATACTTTTGTGCTAGGCAGAAGAAGAATTTTGAGGTCAGGGCTCATATCAAATTTTTACGCAAACTCGAGTGGACATCTTCCAAAATCATTAAACTTTTCAACAAGTTTATAGGCCCACTGCCCCACATAAAACAACCATTTTATCAACAGATGTATCAAGCGTTTTTAGGAAGGTCAGAAAGACCTCAAAGATGAGCCAAGAGAGAGGGAAGATGGTCAACCTCAACGGAAGAAGAAACTGCAGCTGAAGTCCAGACACTGCTGGAAGAACACCGTGGACTTGACCTCTGATGCAATAGCTACTGAAGGTGGGTGGGTGTCATGGGGTCCAGCATTTTTAATCTCAAGCAAGCATCTTGATCTCAGTAGGCTTTTGGCTCGATGGATGCCAGAGGCATTGCGTGACGATCAGCTAGCTCAAAGAGGCGAGCTATCCATCCATCTTTTAAGCAAGATTGAAACAAATGATGATTTTTTCTGGGACGAATCATAACCAGGGATGAGTCTTGGATTTACCAATGTGCCCCAGAGAGGAGTGGCCAATCCAAACAGTGGCTTCTGAAGGGAGTTGCTGTATTAAGTGCCACTGAGTTGATTTCGACCCAAACCACCCCGAAGTACAACCGGTTGAGACTGCCCAGTCCTGTGCCATCTCACCGTTCCTTTTCTGCTTGAGCCCACTGCGGCGGCCGCAGTGCCAGTCCATCTTGTCCAGGGTCTTCCTCTTTTTCGCTGCTCCTCCACTCTACCGAGCCCCATGGCTCGTTGGGCCAGTTCAGTTCCAAGGGGAGAGGTCAGCTGAGCAGGCTGTGGAGACGGTTTTCTTGAGGTTCCAAAGGGACCATCTGTGTCCTGCCTTGTGTAAAGAACCCAGGACAATCCTGAGGACATCTAAGGAAGATGTTTTATCAACAAGGAACACCGCTTTGGTGAGACAGAGACTGTGAAAGTTGTGCCGAGCCATTTCCCACCCCCGTCCCAACAATACACCTGCCTGTTCTTCCACGGTGGTAAGGCTTGTTCTAGGAGAATTCCACTGGGAAACTTTCCTCCATCCACGCCGCATCCCTGATATTGCTCCTTCGGACAAAGACAGTTAAAAGGAACATGAAGGAGTCCCTCAAGGAAGAAAGGACTGCCCCCCCCCCCCACGTGGTATCATGCGAAGAACATGGGTTCCTCATAGGATGGAAGCCCCACTGCAGGTGTGCACCGACCCGGGCGAAGCATGTGTTGAGAACCAATTGCTTCATGTTATGACACTTTTGTTTATGAAAGTTTCTATGACTTGGTAGCCCTACTTTCAGAACCATCCTCATGTGTGTTGGTGTGCATCCACATCACATACTTGTACACACGCATGTTTACACACAGTTACATATGTACACATGTCTGCCATGTTCTTTGTTCATTATGAGAGTAGGAGTAGCTCATATGCTTTGTGTATTAAGAGTCTTGCATGTTTGTTTTTCTTCTTCCTTTGAACACGGCCATCACGTCTTATCACCTGTCCTTTCAGGAGCTACCAAGATGCTAAGGTACTTTTCTTTCGTTGCCCTTTTTGATGATGACTTGCAGTTTGACATTGGTTCGCCATCTATGATGGCACTGGAAGTTTATACTAAACAACATAGAGCTGCAAAGATCAATCCGAAAAGCTAAGTTATTTGGTTCATAATTTGGAAGTGGCCACAGAGAAAGAGGAATGAATGTCTGGAGTTTAGACAGAGGGATGTGTTCTTATTGAGCTATGAGTAGGAAATGTTAAAGGAAGCCCCCGGAACAAGCATCTCAGGGCCACTCACTGCGAGTGCTGCATGTACGGAGCCATGCCCATTACAGCACAATCTGTGGGGAGGGGTGTACGGGAATGGGAGAGGGAGATAACCCAGGTATCTTGGTTGATTACGACATCAGCTGACAATAGACCACCATTGACCTGGGGCATCTTCTTACCTGTCTGCAGTGGATGCTGTTGGCTGGCTGTTTTACAAACCTGGGTTGATTACAACGACCTGGTCTGTGACATCTTTGCTATGTTCATTGTTACTGTTACTGCATTGGCACGACACTTACTGTTACCGTGATTATATTGCTGCTATGATTATTGCTACTGTGATTGTATTGCTGCCATGATTATTGTTACTATGATTGTTATTAAGCTGAGTCCTATGATGCTGCCAGTTTTGTAGATACACGCTAAGCGAACATCAGGAATTTCAGGTGATCTGCTTGGACACTCACAGGGGCAGTTCTACCCTGTGTTACTGTTGGGAGCTGGTGGCCATGAAGGCCTTAGCCTCAGCCACGAGCCGAACTTGGCTGCTTCCTGGTTGTTAAGTGTGTCTTTCATTTGCTAAATCTGTGGGAACTGGCCCTGCCTGAAATCCCTGCCCAACCCTGCCTCCGCGTTCCTAGCTACATGCTCTGTAGCATGGGCAGTTGTAAAGTTGACCTTTTCACCCATTGGTTAATAATGCCAGGCGCTCATTGGACTAAGATGGACTTTGCTTTACACCTGATGGACCTTAATCTGCATGCAGGACGTCTTTGAGAACTAGCGCGCGCGCCCTTTTACCTACAGCTGATTGGTTAACGTTCTTACGCTTCATTAATGTACCTGTTGGATTGGATGCTGTGTCGCACACCTTATTAAAATATGCACCTCCCAGTTCCCCCTTTTATATACCCCAGCTTTGCCCAAATAAATGAGCTTGATCAGAGTTTTGTCTTGCTCCACGCCCCGTGTCTTTTTCCCCATCCAGGTTCCACTTTCCCCGCAGGGCCTTGCTCGTGCGTCCCGCAGGCCGGGACGCAACAGTGTTACAGGTTACTATGAGTTGGCAACGACTCGATGGCAATGAGTTTGGTTTTTTGGCTTTACGCTAACATTATGATGAATCATTGCCACTTATCATTTACTGTTTACCAGCTACTGTATTGGTATTTTCAACAGGGGATCCAATGTGGTTTCCTAAACAACTTCATGAAGTTAGAACTATTCATCCCAATTTACAGATGGGCAAACAAGCTCAGAGAATCAATTAGAAGGCACCTGGAGTCCCCCCTTGCTCCCTAAGGTGATTCAGAAGCACGCTGACCCAAGGTCACAGGAGCATTAGCTAAATAAGTAGCTACTGTGTGCCCTGTCTGACCTCCACCCCCACCCCCACCTCCCACCTGCTCTGCCAGGCTGTTCTGTTGCCTTCAGTGCCACCAAGTGGGTTTTGCCATACAGGGAGCCATACAGGGAGCCTTCAGTGCCACCAAGTGGGTTTTGCCATACAGGGAGCCATACAGGGAGCCCAGGTGACAAAGCAGAGCCTAGGCTGCCATCCTTATGGGAGCAAATGGCCAGGCCTTTCTTCCTAAGAACCTCTGTATGAGTTCCAGCTGCCAGCCTCCAAGGAGAAATTTCACATTCCAGGGAGGAGCTTCCCAGTTCTTGTTCTACCCCAGTGTGTGGGAGCCTTCACACAGGAAGGAGGCAGGTTGCCCCAGCTCTGCCCGGAGTCAGTGCCTATGCCTGGCTTTGACCCCACTTCGGGGACAGTCACACATTGCTCTGCCCTCAGCTCATCTTGGAGAGGCCCCCAGTGTCTCCTGGAGAGGAGGAGTGGGATGGGGATGATTCTGAAGACGCAGCAAGGGCTTTGGGGAGAGGAAGCCCCTGGTCCACCAGGGGCATCCATCCGTAGGGTGGGAGAAAAGGTGATTGAACCTCCGGATCCTTTCCGCAGGCCTCCGTAGGGGCTGCGCTCCGTGTGCCAAGTACCCAGGGAGGGTGGAGGTGGGTTTGTGTGCTGAGGGTCTTACTGGGAATCATTGTAAAGCAAGAATAATGGTGATACTGTTTTTCCAGAGGCAAGTTGGGAAACCAGACCTGGTTGGAGGCATTCTTTTTTGGCCAGAAAGCTCACTGGGGTCTGGGTGGGGTTGCGGGGTGGGGGTGGGGGCGGCTCTTCTGAAGTTCACTGGCTGTGGTGCTAAGTCTCCGATGGGGAAACACTCCTGGGTGACACGGAAGCGTCCCAGCTAATCCTGTGCACACCCTCCGTGGCCAGACAGCCAATTCCCGGCAACTCTTGCAATATAGTGACGGTAATGGAAAGCAAAATGATCTCTAAATAATGGTTTAAGATGCCTCCTTGATATGGGCAGTGCAATAATTATGATCAATGGAGCATGGATTCAATATATATTGCCCATTTAGATGCACCAGATTAGCGTAACAGCTTTTTTTAGCGTTCTGAGAGTGGTGGGTTTTTCCCTTTGGCCTGCGTGTGTGCGCACACGTGTTTATGTGTGCGCGTGCGTGCGTGCGTGCGTGCGTGCGTGTGCGCGCGCACAGGAGAGGGAGGCGGGAGAGGGAGGTGGGCCGGAGATGCTAGGAGCATTCCTCAGCTGATCAATGTGGTTGGGGTGACACTCTGCTGAGCAGGAAAGGAAATGGGGTTCAGAAGTCCTATGATCCATCCCTGAGGGAAAGCCTTTAGGCGACATGAGCTCCAGACAGGGGTGGTGGGGTGGGGGTGGGGGCTTGGTGGAGGCAGGGGCAGGGCCTGGGCAGGGACACCTGATAGGAGTTGTGCAGCGGGCTCTTTCTGCCCGAGGATTTCGTGTAATCATGGAAATCAGGCGTGCGAGCAGCCAGCTAAAAGTATCCGTCCACATCCCCGGAGCGCGGTGCCATCAGCTAAGTGAGTTGGACAAAACTCCCTTCACAGGGCCAGGCTCACCTCCGGGAGGGTTTCGCCCGGAGGGGGAGAATGATTTACTTGACAGGGGCCCTAATCCTCTCCCTCCCTCCTCCCTACAAGGAGGGAAATTTTCTGTGACAGCCTGTCTAGGAATCTGGGCCGGTTCCCTACCTTTTATGTTCTTAGGTTGATCCAGGTAACACAGGCGCTGTGATCAGCGGGTAATGAGGAGGGCAGAGAGCCATATGGGCTGGCATTTCTCAGGATAATGAGGATAAAAATGATTGCAGTCTCAGCCCTGGCTTGCTTTGATTTGTCAGTTAAAATAAGGGCCCTTCTCCGCCCTCTCATGAAAGGACATCAGTAGGAAGTGTCGCTGTTCACAGCGGGAGAAGCCAGCCCCCTAAACCTGATCAGGCAGCTGATCTTCCCCGCTGATTGTAGGGGGTGCAGGGCTCATTGACTTGGTAATTTCCAGACGTGGGAAAGGCAGCTGGAGTGAAGATGGTAATCAAGACACACACACACACACACTCTCTCTCTCTCTCTCTCAAGCCCACTGTCTGAGAGTCCATTCTGACTCACTAGCACTGCTCCCTGGGCTTTCTGAGGCTGTAAATCTTTATGGGAGCAGACAGTCTTATTTTTCCTCCTGTGGGATTGCTGGTGGGCTCAAAGATTATGACTGGCATCCAGCCGGCGTAGGGCTCCTATAAAGAGAAAAGCCAACTTTTATTGAAGTGGGCTTAGATTCTTTAGTGACACCCAAGTGTGTTTCAAACAAACAAACAAGCAAACAAACAAAAACAAACACAGAAAGAAAGATGTGCTGTCTGGGAAACCCACTGGGTGGAGACTCTATTCTACCCTACAGGGTTGCCAGGAGCTGGACCCGATGTGAGGGTGGAGAGTTCCGAGTGAGCGGCCAGGTGCAGGAAGATGAAGTAGGTTAGCTGCTTTGAGCTGCCTCGGCACCAGGAGTCACTCCTGTTCGCAGCACACTGGCCAGGACGGGTCCCACTGCCCGGACCTGGGAGGCTGGGAAAGAGCAGGGCACAGAGAGTGCTTGGTGAGCAGTCCGTGCCAGCCTTCCTGCAGCTGGGGTGCTTGGTTGTGAATCTCAAGCCTGCTGTTTCAGACGTGAACCGCCCCACAGGCTTCTTGGCCTCTTTAAACAACAAGCGGGGGAAGTAAAACCAGCTGCCACCAAGCCAGTGCTGACTCCTGAATGGGGGCCTCATGTGGTCCCAGCAGGGCTGTGAGCCCCATGGGATTCTCAGGGGCTGATGAGGGTGGGGGTGGGGGGAGGTCTGCTTTTCTTCTGAAGTGCCTTTGGGTAGGTTTGAACCGCAAAACTTTCAGAGAGTCGGACAGTGGCTAAGCGCTTAAATGGGGGATCCCTCTGTGAGCGTCAATTTCATTTTATTTCTTCTTCTGGGGAATGGGCTTGATCAAATGAGAACAGCCTTCAAAGTGGGACCCAGGTCTCCCCAATCAGAATCCGCATTTTTAACATAAATGCCTGACATGCCAAGTCCTAGGCCAATGCATAGGGGCTAGGTGGTCGGCTGCTAACCTCAAGGTCGGCAGTTCAAACCCACTAGTCGCTCCTTGGGAGACAGATGAGCCTGTTTGCTCCCTTAAAGATGTACACTCTCAGAAACCCTCTGTGGGGTCCCTAGGACTCCACAGCAGGGGGCTAATCAAGCCCTCGACCCCTTTGAACTCCGTGGTTGTAGAAAGCAGGTCTTTGAACCGGTTCATTCTAGTTCCACTCCCTGCTGAGACCCTGCAATTCCACCCCACATAGACTGAATCAGAATCCATTATTTGAACAAGATCTAGAAGACCCTTTTGGGGGAACCTTGTGAGAAATGGATATTCTGATTCAGCCGATCTGGGGTAGAATGGGCACCTTTCAGCAGGGAGTAGACTGAAATGAATCAGCTTGGGGCCCTGGTAGAAGCCCCTGAGATTTAGTCGCAACCTTGTCTGTGGCTGCAGCCGCCAAGCTCAGGCCGTTGTGTCCCTGATTCTCCCATTGCCTCGGCAGATTCCCCCAGAGCACCAAATTGGGAACGAGTTGTCCAAACCGGCCTGTGAAAAGCAGAGGATGCCAGGCAGGACCCAGGGGGGCTTGGAGGGGTGGTGGAGCCCGGGAGGCTGTGGAGCCTCCTGCGCCAGGGCGCTGGGCCATTGAGGCTTCGAGGCTTCATGCCGAGCTCATCAACACCTCCGAACAATCTTCATCGGCTCCAGGCTTGACGAAACCCGCAGTCCGGTGGCCCCGGGCTCCCTCCCCCACCTTAAATGTTTAGGTGGAGTACAATGTGAGTCCAATGTAATCCAGATGTTTCTGATTCGGTTAAGTTTAAATCACCAGAAAATGCTCTTAAGTTGCTATTTGATGTGGAAGGCTTTTCAAGCCCGGCCCCCTCTTCTTAATAGGAGAGGTCACGTTCGGAGAGTGCTAAACCAGTCCCATGCCCCTAGAGGTTTCATCTGATTGGATTTGAAAACCTGTGTGTATGTGTGTGTGTGTGTGAGAGAGAGAGAGAGAGAGAGAGAGAGAGAAATCGGTCTGCTCAAACGGCAAACAAATCTGTCTTGGAAGAAGTAAGGCCAGAGTGCTCCTTAGAGGCAAGCATGTCTCCATAGATAGACTCTGAATCACTCACTTGGACATGTCGTCAGGAGGGGCCAGTCCCTGGAGAAGGACACCATGCTTGGTACAGTTGAGGGGCTGTGACAGAGAAGGCGGCCCCAAGGAGACGGATGGACACAGCGACTGCAACAGTGGGCTCAAGCATAAGACCCATTGTGAGGATGGCACAGGACTGGGCAGTGTGTCATTGTGTTGTGGTGTGCAGGCTGGAAATGGATTTGATGGCACCTAACGACAAGGGTCCTCTCAGCCCTGGCCTTCTCCAGCCTGGGATTTGCAAGTGGGCACTCCCTTTATTAACCACCACCATCTCCATCCTGATCATCAGGGACCCTGGAGAGGCTTCTGAGGCTGTAGATCTTGATGGGAATGGACAGCCTCATCTCTCTCCTGTGGAGCTGCTGCTGGGTTTGAACCACCGATCTTGTGGTTAGCCGTGCAACGCTTACCTGACAGTACCACCAGGGCTCCTGTTCTTACCTGCAGGAGGGGCACCTCCTTTACTTTACTGTGGGTACCCTGCACCATTTCCCCATAGTATGAGCTCATGTCCTGTCTCTACTTTTGGTCATTCTCATGATATTTCAAACATTTTCATGATGGCATTGCACACCTAACAGACTGCCAAGTAAAACACAAGCCCACTGTCATTGAGTTGATTCTGACTCATAGTGAGCCCACAGAACAGAGTAGAACTGCCCCTGTGGGTTTCTGAGTCTTTAAATCTTTACAGGTGTAGACAGCCCCATCTTACACCCAAAGAGCAACTGATGAGTTTGAACCTCTCAACTCATGGTTAGCAGCTTATAATGACCTCAGGGCTCCTATTTGGACCCATAGCAACCCCTTATTGTGTTTCAGAGGCTGTAAATCTTTATAGGAGCTCAAACTCACTGCTATCGAGTTAATACTGACTCACAGTGACCCTATCAGACAGGGTAGGACTGCCCCTGTGAGTTTCTGAGACTGTCACTTTACAGGAGTAGAAAGCCCCATCTTTCTCCCTCAGAGCTGCTGGTGTTTCAAACTTTTGACCCTGCAGGTCACAGCCTAGCATATTATATTCACTAGGATATTTTAAAAAATTCATGAGACTCACTTTATGAGAACATTTGCTTTATTGTGGTGGTCTGGACTTTCAATGTCCTGGAGGTATTTCTTTATTTTGTTACCAGAGTATTTGCTATGTTAAAGCAAGTTGTCTGCTACTAATTGATTGATAGCAGATAGACAAGGTCTCCCTCCTGGTCATCCTGGGTAGGCTAGGGCCATGCATCTCCAACTGCGGGCCCTGGACCAGCAGAATCAGCCACACCTGGGAACATGCTAGATATTCCAATTTATGAGCCTTACCCTGGAGCCACTGAAAAAGAAACTCTAAACGAGGCCAAAAAACTCCAGTTCAGATTCCTACCATCGAGTGGATTCCAACTGAACTCATAGTGACTATTTGGTGGGCTTCTAAGACTTCTTCTTTGGGGCTGTTGGCGGTTTTGAACTGCTGACCTTGAGGTTAACAGCCGAATTAGGAACCCTTTATACTACCAGGGCTCCCGCAGAGGTGGGACCAGCAGGGGTATTTCAATAAGCCCTTCTGTTGATTCCTATGTATCTTAATATTTGGCAATCACACTCAGGGGGCTTCCCAGGGTCCCTTGAGGTGACATGTCACTCAGTCACCCACAAGAGTGACTCTTCAATTTGACTTGGAGGGCCGAAAAAATCCAACAATCCCTTGAGTTGATTTTTCTCCTCTGCATGGACATTTTTGGGTTTGTTTCTGAATGTTTTCGGAGGGTCCATGTTGGCAGCTGCCCTCCAGTCCACTCGGCCTCAGTGATCCCAGGCACGCGGAGCCCAACTGCTCCACGGGGTTTCCCTGGCGGACACTTTTTGGGAGCCGATCTCCAGGCCTGTCTTTAGAGACTCCAATATCCAAACTCTCAGTGTGGAGGCAAGTGGTTAACCATTTGCATCCGCGAGGGCAGTGGTTCTCCACCTTCCTCATGCCACCACCCTTTTATACCCTCATGTGGTGGTGACCCCCAACCGTAACATTATTTTCGTTGCTACTTCATCACTGTCATTTTGCTACTGTGATGAATCGGGTGACCCCTGTGAAAGGGTCGTTTGACCCCTAAGGGGGTCGCGACCCACAGGTTGAGAACCGCTGCATTTGGGACTCTGGGGCCCATGGACAGAGAGCCGAGAGGTCCATTTCAAGTAGCAGCATCCCTAAAGTACACATTCTCCCAGCAGCCTCTGGAGTTTGTTGTTAGGCTCTATCGAACCCTCCTCACACTTGTTATTTTTTGAGCCCCTTGTTGCAGCCCCTGGGTCACCTTGTTTTACTGAGGATCTTCCTCTTCTGCACTGACCACTGCTTTACCCATCAGGAAGCCCCTTTCCAGGGACTGATCCCTCCCAATAACATGTCCACCCCTGGAGCTTAGGAAAGTGCAAATCCCTTTTCGCCAGACGGGGTTAGAAATCCCATGACCTGGGTGAGAAAGCTCACTGAACTGGCAGGTGGGTGAGTTGGGATCTCTTTTCTTCCTGAGCTCAATGTTCTACTCTTACTTTTATCAAACTTCAGCAGCGCGTCTGCTCTAGCTCGGGGCTGCTCAGGGAAGTCTAACAGCTTCAGACCGAAGGCCATATTCTTTTTTTGTTGTTTAATAAATCATTGTATTGGGGGCTCATACAACTCTTATCACAATCCATCCATCCATCCATTGTGGCAAGCACATTTGTACCTTTGTTGCCATCATCATTCTCAAAACATTTTCTTTCTACTTGAGCCTTTGGTATCAGCTCCTCATTTCCCCCCTCCCCCCCTTCCTCATGAACCCTTGATAATTTATAAATTATTATTATTTTTTCATGTCTTACACTGTCTGATGTCTCCCTTCACCCACTTTTCTGTTGTCTGTTCCCCAGGGAGGGGGCTATATGTAGATCATTGTGATTGGTTCTCCCTTTCTCCCCCACCTTCCCCTTCCCTTCCTGGTATCGCTACTCTCATTATTGATCCCGAGAGGTTTATCTGTCCTGGATACCCTGTGTTTCCAGCTCTTATCTGTACCAGTGTACATCCTCTGGTCTAGCTGGATTTGTAAGGTAGAATTGGGATCATGATAGTGGGGGGGAGGAAGCATTTAGGAAGTAGAGGAAAGCTGTATGTTTCATCGGTGCTATACTACGCCCCGACTGGCTTGTCTCCTCCCCATGACCCTTCTGTAAGGGAATGTCCAGTTGCCTACAGATGGGCTTTGGGTCTCCGCTTCGCACTCCCCCTCATTTACAGTGATGTGATTTTTTTTTCCTTTGATGCAAAGACTATATTCTCAACACTGTGTGGGCTCAGGAATTCTCGGGCTGGGGGAGGGGGCAGAGTGACAAGGACAAGCAAACACAGTAACATACAACGGGTTGGGCTACTGACCTCAAGGTCAGCAGTTTGAAACCACCAGCTGCTCCATGGGGGAGAAACCCACAGGAGAAGTTCTAGTCTGCCTATAGGATCCCTATGAACTGGTATTGACTCGGGGTCTGTGAGTTTGTTTGCTTGTTTGGTGATGAGGCCTGTCCCAGGAAGAGTGGGGACTGAGGTGGCCAGGAGTGGCTGCGTGCTTATGGCCGACTCCCTAGAGAAGAAGGTGAGACCTGGTCTCAGAGGACTTGCGGATGGTAAGGGTCTGAGCAAGCCCGGTTTCAGGAGCGAGAGGGATAAAACTGGACAAGTGGCTTTTCCACCAATGAGCCATGACTCTCCTCTATCCTCCTCAATGACTATTTCATGGCATCAGTGTCACCTGCCATTCACAGTTCTTCCAAGCTCCTGGCACTCTTGGCTTGTGAAAAGACACTGAGGTGAGGTGGAATTGACAGAGCCCACAGGCAGAAGACCTGAGATGGAATCCTGCCTCAAAGTGTGATGGTCAGTGGCCATCAACCCCTAGGTTGGCAGAGGTGATGGCGACGATGCTATCGCAGTTACCCTGTGAAAGTAGCCTTTTGATGGAGTTGGAAGGTCAAAGAGGTCACATGAGCTACTCAGCCCCAAATTCTTACATCTGACAAGTTTGGAGTTCTCATCCCATCGAATCTCCTCCTGGGATCATTGTTCACCTGGTGTGTTAGGTTGGCTTCTCTCGAGAAACAAAACCAGTCACTCGTGTGTGTGTGTGTGTGTGTGTGTGTGTGTGTGTGCGCGCGCGCGCGCGCGCGCGTGTTTATAGGCAGAGATTTATATCAAGAAGTGGCTTACCAGAGGGGTCTTGGGGAAGAGATGAGCCAGTCAGGGTGCGATGTAACAACAATGAAAAATACAACTTTCCTCTAGTTCCTAAATGTTTCCTCCCCGCTCCCACTACCATGACTCGAATTTGACGTTGCAAGTCTGGCTAGACCAGAAGATGTACACTGGTACAGATAGGAACTGAAAAGCCAGGGAATCCAGGGCAGATGAGCCCTACAGGACCAGTGGGGTGAGTGGCGAAACAGGGAGGGTAGAGGGAGAATGGGTAGGAAAGAGGGAACCGATTACAAGGAACTATATGTGACCTCCTCGCTGGGGGACGGACAACCGAAAAGTGGGTGAAGGGAGACGTTGGACAGGGCAAGATATGACAAAATAACAATTTATAAACTATCAAGGGCTCATGAGGGAGAGGGGAGCGGGGAGGGAGGGGAAAAATGAGGACCTAATGCCGGGGGTTTAAGTAGAGAGAAAATGTTTTGAGAATGAAGAGGGCAATGAATGTACAAATGCGCTTTACACAATTGATGTATGTATGGATTGTGATGAGTTGTATGAACCCCTAATAAAATGATAAAAAAAAAAAAAAGAAGTGGCTTACACACAGTAGTAGAAAGAGTTACGTCCAGTCTGGTTCAAGTCAGGCTTTTGAATTGTGGAAGCTGATGAACAGGAAGCAGATGACAAAGCCGAGACAGCAGGGGGGTTCAGGCTGGTGAATGCTGAGGTCCGGATTCTGCTGAACAAATCCACCATTGGTAGTCTGATGGTGGCTCCTGGGATCGGCAGGTGACACAACAGGAAACTGAGGAACCAGATGCAAGATCCAGCTCTCGCAGAAAGCGATGTCATCAGGTTGCAATGCCAGTGAGATGTTGAGCTCCCACCCTCTTACCTGGGTGTGTCTAGTTGACATAATCCCTAACCACACACTTGGGTAAGATGTGTAGACTCCCTGTTTCTAACTGTGCTCATTGCCAGCTTGCCCTTCTGTTCACATCACCCTCTTAGAACACAGAACATCCATGGACCTTTTTGACCAGCCCAGCCCATAGGAAGCCATTCCATGGCTTCCAAGAACTCCCGTGTGTCTTCCTTCTATGGGATGTCCAGGATCTACTGTGGCTATGGTACTTCTTGGGCTTGTATTTTTCCTTGCCAGACTGGAGGAGGGGTCTTCCACATGAATCATAGCACCTGCATGTGTCCTCTGTGCTCACGGCTCTGCTCACTGAAGGCCTGAATGACCTGGGAGGTTGCCATCCTGCCACTACTTTGTCACACAATGTCAGCCTAGGTCAGGGGTTCTCAACCTTCCTAATGCTGCAACCCTTTAGTACAGTTCCTCATATTGTGGTGACCCCCCCAACCGTAAAATTATTTTTGTTGCTACTTCATAACCATCATTTTGCTACTGTGATGAATCGTCATATAAATATCGGATAGGCAGGATGTATTTTCATTGTTACAAATGGAACATAATAAAAGCATAGTGATTCATCACAAAAACAATATATAATTCTATATTGTGAAATATTTATTTCTAATGACAAATCAATGAAATGTTGTCTTGAAGCATGGTGTGGTATGGGTAACAGTCTTCACGCTGGGTACTCCTGGGTGAGCATATGTGCATGTGGATGGACCCTCCTGGAGACGGATAGAGGAGCAGTGTCTCGGTTCCTAAGACCAACGGAAATGTGTTTTCTGATGGTCTTGGGCAACCCTTGTGAAAAGGGTGTGTGACCTCCAAAGGGGTCCCGACCCACAGGTTGAGAACCATTGTCCTAGTGGCTTGCTTCTCACAAGGAAACTGAACTGGAAGTGCATAGGGTTAGATGAGCCATAAGATAAGCCATTAAGGTTTTTGTTCCTTTGTGTTTTATAAGTCGGAGGGTTTAATTTAGGTTTTTCAACATGCCAAATTTTGACATCATTGGGTTATTACGTCATCTCTGTGTGTGTGAATCTTATATCAGCATGCATGAGCTACAACAGCGCTGTAGTGCACCATTTGCTCTGATATCATTCTTACCCCAAAGACACCTAAAGACAGATTGATAAAAGACCCTGGTAATAAAGGCGATGGTGATGAAAGCAAACCAGCAAACGTGTGGTCTTGGACTTCAGTCAGAACCAGCTCGGGGTGTTGTTGGAATGGAGCAGCGTCCACTTCCTGTGAACTTTTTGAAGCCCCCTCATGTTTCTAGAGGGCCGTCGACTCCCCTGCACAACACTTTTCTGGGCTCCAAATGCTTCCCAGGAGACAGTGCAGACGCCATACAGTCAACCCCACCCCCACCCCCCCTTGCCAACTGATGGCCTCTTCTACTTCTCAGCCCTCACAGTGCAGCCTCCTGAGTGACCCTCAGGTCTTCTCACCACTGCACCTTGAAATAGGTTCCTTAGGGCCTTGGGGGCCCTGCTGACTGAAGAGGAGCCTTGAAAGAAGGACCTGGGAATCGGCTTCCCAAAGGCACCGGCCGGGGAGCCCAGTGGAGCACGTTCCCCTCCGCAACACTTGGGACCGCCATGAGCTGGGACTGATCTGATCCGGCGGCTGCAGGCCCTTCAGCTCCGTGATGACTTAACGCTCAGCTTCTGCAAGCGTTCTTGCAGACAACGGCTTCCCCGGCCCTCTTGGTCTGAGGTTAGCACCCCTCCTCCGGGGCTCTCGGTGTGCCATGGCTGCCCCCAGGTGCACACAGCACATTGTGATTGCACTTGGCCTTGTTGTCCCCAGACCATGTGCTCTGTGAGGACAAGGACTGCGGGCAGTTCAAGGGAGGCCCTTCATGTTTGGTGACCGGCACCAACACGTAGGTAAACACTGCCAAAAAGGCAGGGGCTGAGAGCTGGCCAAGGGAGCCCTGGTGGTTACAGGTTGGGCTGTTAACCTCAAGGTCAACAGTTTGAAGCCACCAGCTGCTCCTGGGGAGATAAAGCTTTCTTCTCCCTTAAAGACTTACACAGTCTTGGAAACTCACAAGAGGATGTTCTGCCCAGTCCTGTAAAGGGCGCCATGAGTCGGCATCAACTTGCTGCAGGAAGAGCTTGTGGGAAGAATTGTTAGATCTCTCTGGAGCTAGATTTATACCTTGGTCCTTGGCTCCGCGCGAGAAAGAATTCACGCCGAAGCCTGGTTCGTGATCGAAGTGAGTTTTATGAAAGTTTCAGGTTTACACGGCATCCAAGGGGCTCCTCCCGGACATGCGGCCTAGCTGGAAGCGGCTCTGCGTCCTGCAAAGCGTGCCAAAGCTCTCTGCGCCAGAGTTCTCTCCCTTCTGTCTAGGTCCTTCTCCTCCGTTCTAAGTTCTTCCTCCGTCTCGGTTCTTGTCCTTATTCTTCCGGATCTTGTCCTCTTCCCGGTTCTAGTTCTCCTCCCCTCCGGGCTCCTGCCTTTTCAAGGATTCCACAGGGAGGCGTGGTGGAAGACCCCTGGTCGACCCCATTGGCTGAATTGAATTCACCTGGCTAGGTGAGCCAATTCAAGTTCACACCCACCCCTGCCTACCGGCGGGAACCCGGAACATGTGCGGTGCGCACTCCTTTGTTTCCCTAGCTTGACCCTCTGGGCACGCGTTAATGGACATCCCCCAGTCCTATGCTGGCCTACCTAACAGAATCACCTTCTTGCCTGGGCCCTGGGAAGGGGGGTGTACGGTTGAGGGCAGCAGGAGGCTGCGTGTGAGAGCGGGGAGCGCATTTGCACTTATAATAAAACAAATCATCTTTGACTGAGGGGGTCGAGCAAATCCTCTTACCCAGCTCCATTTCGATGCCTTCATTGATTGACAGACGAGCTTGCTCCTGAAAGCTGCTTGGGCGATTTCACATTTATAAAAGCCGGAAGAATGGGGGCAAAGAACATTCTGCCTTTTGCCTGGATGGCGAATGCCGTTCCTGGATGCCTTCTTCCGGCCAGTTTGTCTCAGCTTGATCATGGAAGCTTACGCTGGGGAGGTGGCCAGGCCCATCGGGGGCCACGTGGGGAGTGTGTGGCACTTAGGCCACAGCCCAGACCCAAACCTGAAGCCCACCCATTGATTCCAGACCCAACACAGGAAGCAATTTTGGTTTCTTCTTCTTAGGAGGGTGGCACCTGATAGAGCAGGACCGCTGCTTAAGATCTCCCACGCCCCTCCGCCCCTCTGTACAGAAGAGTTGAAGAATTACGACCATCAGTCAGGGGCCCTGTCATTATTGCTTTTCAAGTGACCATAAGCTGTCTTGATAACAGGGCATCTGAACTTGGAATGACAATGCCCAAGAGAAGGCTTCCTGTTTTTGTTCCAGAGGCGGTGGCCTGGGTGGGGGGTGGTGGCAAGGACCACCTCTAGATACAATTCCAAAGCACTTGATTTGCAAGAACTGGCTGGCTGCAGGTTGGCCAAATACCGTAATCAACTACACTGTCTAGGAAAAGAAATGGGAGGAGGGGTTTTGAGACGATCGATAGACAAATATTTTGGGTGAACCCTAATCAGTTAATTGGTTTATTAAATTATAAAACCATTGTTTGCCCGAAAGAGCAATAAAATGAACTAAATGAATAATCGCCCCTTTGAAGACTTCTCACACTAATGATGTTTATGCATCACTTGCAGCCACTGTGTGAGACAAAGGGCTCTTTATCTTTACATGCCAAAGCTACAATGTATTGTGGCACCGCGATGGCACCGACTTTATGTCTACATAATTACAGAAATCTTATCCCTTTTGTGTTTGCACATCATTTTCGGGTTTTTGGAATAGTTAACTCTATTTTACTTTTTAATAACATTTTAGAAACCATTGTGATTCAAGTAAACAGAATTTGATTGCTTTGATGGAGTGAAAATCGTTAGCTCAGGCCGAGTTTATTTGATTTGTTTCTTCAGGGATTACAAAGAATAGGATTTTATCTCCAGACTGACAAAAGAGACAAACTCGGCTTTTTTTTTTTTTTTTTGCCTATACAGCGACAGCAGCTAAGCCACAGCATGTGCCTCCACCTGGGAAATATATTAGACAGGGGCTGGAGTTTTTATTCGTTTTATTCCATCAGACATGTGGATGGGGCTGGCTTTAGTCTTAGGCTACTTCGAGGGTTTAGCAAGCGAGAACCGGAGTGACTACATGGTATCAAACACAGCCGTCCCTAGGAAGATCATCTGAGGGTCCTTCTTCCTAATTGTCATTGTAGGCGACTGCTCAGCTGCTAATTAAAGGGATTTCAGAAGGTGCCTGATGAATACGTGCCAGGGCCCACCTAGACATACGTGCCTGTGGGTTCCCGGAACACTCTGCTCCCAGCCCCAGGATCGCACTGTTTCTGATGCTGCTCTTCGCTTTATCCAGCAGGTCCTGGCCTTTGAGTGGCAGGAAGCGATCAGGTAGATGTTGAGGGAAACACGGTACACAGCTACCATGAGTTGCAAGCACCCCTAATTCCACCCGGCTTGCTTGTCCAGGAGGGAGACAGTCTCCCTCATGCCTGGTTCTTCAGGAAAATCGGACTCTGTTCCCTCCAAAGCTTTTTTTTATAATAGTTTTATTGGCGTATAACGCACATATCGCACAATTTAATAGTGCAGTCATAGTAAGAAGAGTTGTGCAATCGTCCCCACCATCAATTTCAGAGCATTTCCTTCTTCTTCGTTCTCCCTGCTCTTCCCATTTCCTCCCCGACCTCCCTGGGCGTGCAAGTAGATCCTTTTAGTCTCTGCTGCTTCTGCTGGTTTAGTGGCTGCACATCGACTGCTAATCCGAGGCCAGCTGGGGGTGAAAGGCCAGCCCGCCCACAACTAGTCGCCGGTTCTATAGGCGCAATTGTGCAGTTAACATATATAGAGAGATTATAATAAAGTCATAGAGATTATGAGAGAGATGGGAGAGAGAGTAAAATAGTCAGCCCTGCTTGGTCCACATGGATATGGGAGACTGGGGGGCAGGAGAGAGGGGGAGGGGAAGGAGGATAAGGGGAAAGGGAACAGGGGAGTAAGGACAGGGGAGAGGAAGGGAGAGTGAGCTGAGTGGGGAGTCTTTATTGCTAACCATGGCTTATATATCTTTGGGGAGTGTGCAAGCCCCCTAATTACAGGTAAAGACATACCTCACAGGAGGGGGTGGTGCTATACAGTAATGGGAGGGGGAAAGTCGAGGGATATACACGCAATAGGAAGGGGAGGGATTGGGGGTACACATGTGACAAGACGGGCAGATCCTAGATTCAGGATGGCAGCCTAACTTTGGATGTCACTGAGCAGGTTTGACCTGTTCTCTGGCTCTCCGTGGAAACCATTATCAGTAGGGTGTGAACCCTACCTGCAGGGACCAGACTGATGGTCTCAAACCTTTATGGAGAAGTAGCCCATTGTCCTTAACAGCAGGGAGTGAACCCTACCTGTGGTGGGACCAGACAGTCTGAAGGCTGAATGCATCTGGCCTCCCACCTGTGCTGGCAAATAGCCTCTAATGTTTGGCATATCTTTGGGGGAGACAAAGCTGGGGAAAAGTCCTTTTATATCCCAGTCAGCAGTTTGAAACAGCAGATCCTCAGGAGAAAGAAGGGGTCTTCTTACTCCCCTAAAGAGCTGGTCTCAGAACCCCCCAGGGGCCAGTTCTCCCCCGTCCTATCGGGTCGCTATGAGTCAGCACTGGCTTGATGGCACCGAGTTTGCTTTTTCTGTGGTGACTTCTTGGGGGCCAGGAGACTGGGGCCCCTGAGGGCAGCCAACAGCAGAGTGTCTTCGGCACAGCCCACCAACCAAACCACTGGAGTCAATTTGGGGTGCTGGCTGTCCCTTGTGTGACCCAACAGAACAGCTCCATCGGGATTCCTTGGTCGGGATTGTTATGGAAGCGGATCCCCAGGTCTTACCCCCTGGTGCAGCTGGGTGGATTTGAACCAACTTGTGCCACCCAGGGATCCTCTCCTATGCAGACACCTGTCCTACCCCTGTCCTGGCAGTCACAAGGGTTTGGAGGAGGAAAGGGATTGGGGATTTAGAGCTAGAAAGAAGATGTCCAGTTTCCCATCCTGTCTCCTTACCCGCATTGTGTCCTTGTTCGAATTTCTGAACCTCGCTCCTCTCAGGTTTTCTTCCTTCAGACCCTACGTCTCCTGGTAGGATTAATCAAGTCTAAAGAGACTGCTTGGATGCCCAGTGGATACTTTGAATGCTGCTGAGTAACTATCAAAGGCATGCTCTTTGTCTGAGCTCTGTACCTGATGGCTAAGGCAAGCATGGATGGGTGAGGGACATGTATTCGAACACCACAGCACCTTTTTTGTTCTGTGGTTGCCAAGAGACGCCAAGACAGTTCCAACATCTAGCAAATCTAGGTAAGACCGGACCCAGCACTGCCCTGCCCTGCCCTGCACCGTCCTCACAAGTGTTGTTGTAGTTAAGCCCATTGTCGCAGCCACTGTGTCGATCCATCTTGTTGAGGGCCTTCCTCTTTTTCGCCACCCCTCCACTTCACCAAGATGATGCCTTTCTTTGGGGGAATAGCGCCCGCCCCCCCACATGAGAACATGTCCAAAGTACATGAGATCAAGTCTCACCATCCTTACTTCTAAGGAACATTCTTACTGTACTCTGTCCAAGACAGAGTTGTTTATTTTTTTGTCCGGGAGATCCTCACTCAGGATAACACCAAAACCCAACTGGCTGCCGTCAAGCCCGTTCCGAACAGAGCCTGTCGAAGGAAGGAAGCCTTCAGGGAGATGATGAAGGGCACCGTCGCTCCATAATGGACTCACACTTACCCTGGTCCTGGAGCCCGCCCGGGTCCCGCCAGCGTTTGGCTCCATGATCCATACGGCCGCCGTGAGTTGGAATTGACCTTCTGGCATCTAACAACATCAACAGATAGGGTTACAGGAAAGCTTGTGACATCCCGATGGAGTCTTTACGAAACAGGCCAAATTTCATCCAGATTCCAGGCTAGAAACAATTGCAAACGCTCAGCAAATAATCACATGCAAATAACCACCAGGTCAAATCTCATTACAACAAATCCAGTTTATAAAGAGCCCAAAGCTAAAGGCCTAAAATATTCCTAACGGCAACGAGAATGTTCCCTAGCTGTATTCGCTGGTTAATTGATTAAAAAAAAAAAAAAGTAACTGATGCAATAAAAGTTTGGACAATCCTTTGAAATTTTATCCAATGACATTTGGTTTTAATATAGACCTAATACTGGAAACATCTAGAAAAAACTCAATCAGCCAGGCGAACACTAATCAAAGAAGGCTCCCAGGTGAAGGTGATCTCTTTCTGGAGAAGGAGGTGGGGCCCGGAGCTTGGGAAATCGGCTTTGCACAAAGGCAGGAATAAGGAGTGTCTAGCTGGGGAGAGGGGAGGGTGGCAGAGGGATGGAGGGAATGATCCCTAGGCTGAAGACGGCGGAGCCTCGGCCAGGTCCTGCTCTGAGCTGTAAGCATGGTATTTAGGGGCCCTGGTTATGGAATCGTGGTTATGCATCGGGCTGCCACCTGCAGGTCCGCAGACGGGAACCACTGGCTGCTGCTCTGGAGAAAGAGCTTGCCGCTCCCGTGAAGAGTTCCAGTCCGGAACCCACAAGGGCAGTGCTCCCTTGTCCTACAGGGTCGCTGTGAGTTGGCATCCGCTCGAGGGCACTGCGAGTGGTTTGGTTTTTCCTAAGGGAGTGCAGTTACCGCGCTCATAAGGATTTGTGGAACACTCAAGTGGCTGTCACTCTCGTGACTCTCTGAGCCTCTAAGTGCCCATGACCTCCCAGATGAAACGGTTTCTCAGTGTCTCTCTCCCGGGCTTGAAGATGTCTCACCGACACTGGCACAGAGAACCCGATGCCCTCTCTCCTACAGCTTGCCCCACCGTCTGCCCACCTTGGAGTGGTGACTGCACTTGGAGAGGCCCGTGGGGCATCCTCTCTGGGCGCACGTTCACCTTCTCTGAACTCCAGTTCTCACCCAGAGTCCTTCAGGAGCGTCCGCAGGCAGTCGGCAAGACTAAAAGCAGGGCCCCCTCTGCGGGCTGTGGAGTGGACACTTGAAAGGTCCAGGATCTGCGGCCACAAAGGTGTCCCTGAATGTGACTTCCCCCAGGCCCCAACCCTAAGTACCAGGCAGGAGAGTCTGTGGACAAGGACCAGAATCCATCACAGCCCTGGGCAGGAGTTGGTGCTAAAGATGACAGGAGCTGTGACCATGAGGCTACCCCACCCAGAGGCCCCCTCACAGAGGGCTTTCTGACTTCCCAGCTGTGAAGGCCATCAGCACAGACCTCCACCTGTTAGCTCCTTCAGGGTCTACCTCAGGGCTAGAGACCAGCTGGCCCAGGGCCCACCCTTCCTTAGAGAAGTCCCCATTCCCAGGGATTGAGCCATCAGGAGTGTAACACCAAATGATTCTGACTCAGCCACCCCAGGTGTTAGAGTTACAGTGTTCCATAGGATGTCCTTGGGTTATGCACTGGACTGATGACCTCAAGCAGTTCGAAACCAGCAGCTCCTCCCCAGGAGTAAGATGAAGCTTTCTACTCCAGTAAAGAGTTACAGTCTTACATAACCCACAAGGCTACAGGACTGGGTTCTATGGGATCCCGTGAGTCGGCTTTGACTGGATGGCAGTGAGTTTGGAATTTTGGATTAACCTTAATGGCAGCAGGTCACCAGGCCTTTCTTGGGTGGTTCTGCTGGTTAGGAGTTGAGTGAAGATCATAGGTGCCACCTAGGGGCCTGGGCAGGAGCATGAAGCCAATCCATTTGCCTCAGTCCCAGGGCAGCTCTCAGGGAGGTCTTTGTCCTGGAGCGCCTCTCCTTGTTGGTGGTGTTTGTGGCACACTGGCACTGCAGGTGGACTTGTCCCCTTGCCCAGTCCAGAGTCCTACCTGTGAGGAAGCTCTCACAGGTGCCCACGCCAAACTCCATCTCAGCAGTGGCCATAGCAAATCAGGCAGCATGAGCTGCTAGGAAGGAGAATACGAAAAATCTGCAGGCCAGTGGGTTCTACCAGCACAGAGTTAGGAGCCTGCAGGCATCGGGAGTCCCTGTTGGTGCAAGGGCTAGCACGCTGGGCTGTGAATGGACGGAGAGCTCAGACATTTGACTCCACCCAGAGGCGCCTTAGAAGAAAGCACTGGCGATCAGCTTTGGAAAGCCCAGCTGTCAGATGCCCCGGAAGCACAATTCTGCTCTGGCACACAGGGTCGTCTCCACGAGTCAGAACCGACTCTCAGCCATGGGCAATGGGCCCAGGCAGCAGAACAGACAGCATCCTGGTCAGAGAGTCAGGGGAACCAGGACAAGGCAGTGGACAGTCTGCTTCTGCACTCGATTTACAGAGAAAATCCTTTGCTGTCCAGTCTAGTCCAACGCTGGGTGCCCTCATGCGTCCAGGTCGAACTGCACCCGTCGTGGCTTTCATGCCTTGGCTTTTATGGCAGTAGATTGCCAGGGCTTTCTTCTGCTGCACTTCTGGGCGGACTCCACTCACCAGCCTTTCGGTTTGTCATGGAGCACCTGCTGCTTACACCAGCTAGGGGCCTCGTGGGGATCAGTGACCTATATTTTCTTGCTAAGTTTTGGTTTGCTCACGTCATAGGCCTCTGACGTCACTGAGAGCTGCCAGGTCAATCCAGGCTCATTGGGGGTGGGGGGACCCAGAATCCAGGCTCGTGGGGGGGTGGCACACTGAATCCAGGCTCGTGGGGGTGGGGGGCACACAGAATCCGGGAGGTCCTCTGCTCTTCAGAGGAACAGGTCCCACATCTTTTCTTCCATGGAGAGGGTGGTGGGCTTGAACCGCCGACCTCTCAGCAAGCAGCCAACCGCGTCACCCCTGGGCCACCAGGGTCCTTCACAGAGGTGTACTGGACATCTGAAAGCCATTGTGATTCTGTTCCGTACTGACTGAGGTATGATTTGATTTCTCTCTTTTAAAAATGTTCACCCCGGTAAAGAATGAACTGCCAGCACGGTTTACCAGGGTGTGTTCTTTTCCTACCGTGGTGGCACAGTGGTTACGACTCGGGCTGCCGACCAAAAGGCCAGCAGTTTGAAACCACCAGAGGCTCTGAGGGAGAAACACAGGGCTTTCTGTTCCCTGGAACAGTCAGTCTCAGGAACCTGCAGGGACAGTTCTGCCCAGCCCTGGGACCTTGCTCTGAGTCGGCAGCAACCCGATGGCAGTGGTTTGGTTTTTATTTTCTGGGTGCTGCCACAATTTGGCATCAGGTCCCCCTTGCTCCTTAGTAGGGCAAGATGCCATCTCAAGGTATGAGCAGCCAAGGAGCCAACAGGTGAGAACAGGTAAGACATGCCACCTGGCTCCAAAGAGGGACAAGCACAGAGCTGGACGTAGATCCAGGTGATGTCCGTAGCCCCTCCCTATGGCCAGACCAGTGCCTGGCAGGCATCGTACCTCTGAGGCAGGCACCTGGAGGTGCTCAGCTAACAAGTGGTGGTAAGGAGTGGGTCTCTACATCCTGGCCCAAGGAGTGACAGTGTTCGCCCAGGTTGGGGCCTGGGAACTGTGGGTGCTCTTGCCATTTCCCTAGGCCTACTGAAGATTCACATTTGTGTCTGCTCTGTGCTCTGAGAACCTCCCAGCATTCCAGCTTTGGGAATGCAAAGGCATGGCAGACAGGCCCCCTTCCAGCCCATTTCCATATATGTGAAGTTCTTGGACTTGGTGCTGATTTCTTTGCTTGTCAAACAGTTCCCTGGTGCAGTCGGCACCCCACAAAACAGTCTACGTTGCTGTGTCAGCTGCTTTTGCAAATCTACACCCCAACTGTCCCACAAACGAAGTGCTCACCCAGTGACCGGCGTGCCTAAGAGTGTTCTTGCAGGCTGTCTCTGTGAGCAATTGTTCTGTTGAGTCCGTTTCAATGCACAGTGACTCAGTGGGACGGGGTAGGACTGATCTCTACGGGCTTCCCAGGCTGTCGTCCTTCCGGGAGGAGACTTCTGGGCCAGAGCTTAGCTGGCATTTTTGAACCCACCAGCTGCTCCCTGAGAGGGAGAAAGATGGGGCCGTCGTCTTCCATAACGATAGTGGTTGTTGGGAGGTGTTGTCAGTCAGTTCCGACTCACGGAGACTCCATGGCACAACAGAATGAAACATTGCTCGGTCCCGCACCCTCCTCACCATTGTCCTCACATTTGAGCCCATGGTTGCCGCCACTGCGTCCATCTGTCTTGTCAAGGGGCGTTCTCTTCTTCACTGGACCAAGCATGATGTCCTTCTCCAAGGACTGGTCTGTCCTGAGACCATGTCCAAAATACATGAGATGAGGTCACGCCATCCTGGCCTCTCAGAAGCCTTCTCGCCGTGCTTCTCCCCAGAAAGATTTGTTTGTTGTATTGGCTGACTGCCGCCTGGAAAACCCACTGGACATGCTACTCGGTCCCACGTGGTCAACACGAGTCAGAGTTGGCCGCAATGTTGTGGTTGTTTCAGAAATCTTTTTTTTTTTTTTTTTCACTGTTCTACTTTATTACTAGTAGGTTTTCTCAAATACATTGATTGGAGAAATCAATTATTGTCTTTCATTGTGTTATCATCAATTATATATTATAATCTATACAATCTTTATCTCTTGTTTTAAAGTGAAAGATGTGTTGAGACTATTCATTCTCTTCTAAATGTATGCTAGAATTTCTTCAGATTTCTGCTTTTCTTTTTTCTTTCTTTTTTTTTTTTTAACATTTTATTAGGGGCTCATACAACTGTTATCCCAATCC
>NW_022103968.1:11244711-11251162 GCF_000313985.2 Echinops telfairi
AGGTCTCCCACACCCACCTCCCCACCAATTTGGATCGCTTGTTGTTCCCTTGTCCCTGTGTTTGTTATCCCCTCTTCTTCCTTTCCCCCCTCCTCCCCCTCTTGTTTCAGAAATCTTAAAAGCAAAAACAAATGTAATAGGTGGTCAGTGTTTTCCTACTTTTTAACCGTAGACTGGCCTACCTTCATAGAGTGGAGACTCCTCTGTAAGACAGGTTATATACAAAACTACAATTACTGTCTTAGTGGTCTAGTCTGCTATAACAGAAACAATGCAGAGGGTGGCGGTAACAAACAGAAATTAATTTTCTCACCATTTAGGAGGCTTGAAGTCTGAATTCAGGGTGCAGCTATCGGGGAAGGGTTTCTTTCTGTCAGCTCTTGAGGAAAGTTCTGGTCTCTGTGCTTTTCCTCCTGGGTGATCTTCACGAGAAGTGGCATGGGTCCTTCTCATCTCCGCTTCTTGTCTGTAGAACAAACGAACACATTCAGTTGCCATCTAGTCAGTTCTGACTCTTAGCCAGCCTACAGGGCAGAGGAGAACTGTCCCTGCAGGTTTCTGAGACTGTAGCTTTTTATGGGAGTAGAAAATCTCGTTGTTCTCCTGTGGAGCAACAGAGTGATTTTGAACTGCTGACCCTGTAGTTAGCAGCCCAACTCTCATAGCCCAACACACCACAGGGCTCCTTTTGCTTGTTTATCTAGCTCAAAAAAGTCTGATGCAAAATATACCCAATACTGTGGTAATCCTGCCTCATTAACATAACAAAGATGACCCTTCCCAAATGGGGTTATAGCCACTGCAAATCGGTTAGGATTAATAATACATAATTTGCTTACTGGAAGTGAGGAGGATTGGAAGTGCTGGCTGATGCAGATCCAGGAGTGCAGCCTTCTGTATGGATTCTACCTCAGTGTAAAGAAGACCAGAACCCTCCCATCTAGACCAATAGGTAACATCATGATAAACAGAGAAATGATGGAAGTTGTCAAGGATTTCTTCTTGCTTGTATCCGTAATCAATGCTCATGGAAGCAGCAGTCAAGAGATCAAACGGCACTTTAGATCGACAGCATTGGGTAAATCTGCTGCACAAGACCTCTTCCAAGTGCTGAGAAGCAAGAACGAGATGCGGACGATGAAGGTGCAGCTGACCCAGGCCGTGGTCATTTCAGTTGGTCTTCTGCACATGTGAAAATTGGACATTGAACAAAGGAGATGGATGAAGAGTCCATGCATTTGAATTATGGGATTATGGTGCTGGCCCAAAAATACGAAAGTATCATGGACTGCAAAAAATAAATCCGTGAACAAATCTTCTCGGAAGAAGTACAGTCAGAATACTCCTTACAGGCAAGGATGTAAAGACTTCATCTCATGTACTTTGGACATTTTGTCAGGAGAGAACAGTTCCTGGAGAAGGCCACCAGGCTTTGTAAAGGAAAGAGGCAGTGAAAAAGAGGCAGTCCCTCAAGAAGATGGATGGACACAGTGGCCGCAACAACGGGCTCAAACATGAGCACATTTGTGAGGATGGTGCAGGACCGGGCAAGCTGCTGTATCTAGGATCACTGTGGGTGTGTTGGTCTGGGTAGACTAGAGAAACAAATTCATTAACACGCATATGTATAAGAAAGAGTTTTAGATACAAGAGGCATTGAACATTGAGAAAACATCCCAGCCCAGTCCAGATCAAGTCCATAAGTCCGATATTAGCCCATATGTCCTTTACCAATCTATAAAGTCCTCTTCAGACTCACAAAACACATGCAATGATGCCGAATGTACAAGATCACAGGCCAGTGGGTAGAAAGTCCTTGGATCCAGAGGCGTTGGAAACATCTCAGCGCTGGCAGGGGTCTCTGCATCAGGGTGGGTCCATGTGGCTTGTCAGCTGCTATGTCTCCCAGGGTGTGAGCAGAGAGTCTCCCACCTCCAAGGAGGAAATACCAGATTTCCCAGAATCCTCAGGGGAAGGCCAGGCCCACACAGAAGACTCCTTGACTGTGACCTGATTGACAGACTCCACCCCTTCACTCCTAATCCTCTCAAATGGACAATTATTTAACTACCACAGTGGGTCAGAACTGACTCAGTGGCACCTAACAACAACAACAACAACAAGAATTTCGGGGGACACAATTCCATCGATAAGAATGACGGTGAAAATGATTTGAGACACTGACTATTTAACATAACCCTGGCACTGTGAACCTCCCATTACTATTAAGACCCCAGGGCAGGCAGTTGTAGCCTGTCCTATAGGGTCGCTGTGAGTTGAAATAGACTCAACAGAGGTGACCTCTGGGTTGTTTCATTAAGACCAAGTGTTTGCCATGGTTCCGAATTCTGTCTTCAGTCCGTTTTTATTTGGTTCGGTTCACAGAACAGAACACTCACACCCATGGGCTGCCTGAGCCTGCTGAGTGGCACAGAGCTTCTGCTTGTGGGGCCTCTGTCTGTGGAGCTGCTGGCTGGACTCAAACTGCCAGCCCTCCTTGAGTAGCCCAGGGCTCAGCACTGCACGACCACTGAGCTCCCTGTCTTTGTCTGCGGAGCGATAGCGATCTCAGGCATCTTTCCTTTACTTTTTATTTTTTAAAACACCTTTATTGGGGCCTCTTACATCTCTTATCACAATCCATACATTCCTCCAGGGTGTCAAGCACATGTGCACATATGCTACCATCATCATTTTCAAAGCATTCTCTTCCCTCTTGAGCCCCTGATATCCGCTCCCCATTTCTTCTCCCTCCCCGCCCCCACCATCCCTCACGAACCCTTGATAAGTTATAGATTATTTTTCCCATATCTTACATCATCCTTCATCGCCCCTCACCCACTTTTCCATTATTCATCCTTTTGGGAAGGAGTTCTAGGTTGATCCTTGTGATCGGTTTCCCTTTCCCCTTTCTCCCCCCCACCCTTCTCTAACCCTCCTGGTATCTCTACTCTCCTTGTTGGCCCTGAGGGGTTTATCTATCCTGGATTCTCTATGTTGCAGGCTCTTATCTGTAGCAGTGTGCATGTTCTGGTCTAATCCGATTTGTAAGGTGGAATTGAAGTCATGATAGTGGGGTGAAGGAAGCACCAAGAGCCAGAGAAAAGTTGTGTGTTTCATCGGTGCTATACTGCACCCTGACTGGATCATATCTTCCCTGTGACCCCTCTGTGAGGGGATGTCCAATTGTTTACAGATGGGCATTAGGTCTCCACTCCATGCCCCCACCTCCCCACCCCCATTCACCCTGGGTATGGTTTTATTCTGGGTCTTGGATGCCTGATACCCGATCCCATTGACACCTAATGATCACACAGGCTGGTGTGCTTCTTCCATGTGGGCGTTGTTGCTTCTGAGCTAGATGGTCACTTGTTTATCTTCAAGCCTTTAAGAACCCAGATGCTGTATCTTTTGATAGCCAGGCACCATCAGCTTTCTTCAGCACATTTACTTATGCACCCATTTTGTCTTCAGCGATCCTGGCAGGAAGGTGAGCATCACAGCATTCTGGATTGTTAGAAAAAAGTGTTCTTGTGTTAAGGAGTACTTGAGTCGAAGCCCAATGTCCATCTGCAGCCTTAATTCTTAACATATAGATATGTGTACATAGTTCTATTCCCCTCTCATTATATATATATATATATATTTACATATGAGCATGCCTGTATTTAGACCTCTATAAATGTCCTTTGCCTCCTGGTTCTTTCCTCTATTTCCTTTTTACTTCCCTCTTGTCCCACCATCATGTTCAACCTTCATTCGGGTTTAGTAATTCCTCGCTGCTACATTGCCCTTGATTGAGCCCCACTAGGCATCCTACGACCTTCCTTCCATTGATTTTAGTTCACTTGTTGTTCCCCAGGCATCTTTCCTTTGTTGGCAGAACCTTGTGCCCATATCTTATGGTCAAAGGCTATCAGCATGAAGAGTAAAGTTGACTCCATTTTAAGGATCAGATTTATGGAACTTGTAGATCTTACTACCCAAGGAAGTCACAGCGGATTTCTAATAAAAGTTAAACTCGGAGCAACGTCATGTGCCACCTCCATTTCCAATTTGCCTAAAACAGATTTTAAAGGGGATAATGAGTATTTTGAAGACCTGGAGAAGATGTCCCAGGTAAAACACTGTTCGGTTCAGTTTATGCCCTCCATGAAGACAGGTGGAGTGGGTCTTTCATGCGCATTTCCTGTAGGAATGCCTTCATGATTTCTCCAGGCAAACAGGCTGGGCTACAAAGGAGAGCTCATTGTGCTTCTTCGATGCCACTTTCAAATTCTGAGAATTCTTCAAGCTATAATAAGCAAAATCAGAGTTTTAAAATCTTAAGATCAAATTGATTTTATTTTTCTTTAAAGTTGGCTAGGGAACAATTGTGAGCCCGGATCATTTTACCTGTCTTCCTTTGCTTCCCCCCAGCCAGATTGGGAAGTGCCAGGTCTGCTTTATTTGCTCTTTTATTGATTTCTAAACTGTTCACTGTGAATTGGATGAAGGTTTGCAGAGCAGACCATCCACTTGTTGTTCAACACTTCATCCACATTTGGTTCCTCTTGTTCATTGCAGTCCTCAATGTGCTATGACTCACTTCCCTCTCCTGCTGTGTGGTTTTTTTTTTTTGTTTCTATCTCTTCTTCCCTAGCCCTTCTGAACTTGATCCTTGGCTAGATGCTGCCCTTCTGATCTTCAATGCTCGATTACTCTGATATGTGGGTATCTTACCAGTATGATTGTCCCCCTTATAGACGTGTGTACAGTTTGGCTGAAAATCAAACTTTGGAGCCGAGTTCAGTTTGAGAGTTGGAGGGTGACTCAGGGCCAGTCTTGGGGTTCCACCATCTCTTTCTGACCAGTAAGCCTGCTCTTTTATGATTTTTCTCCTACTCCATCCAGGACCTTCTCATGTGACCCCTTTCAGAGCAGTTGGGTGTAGTAACCGGGCACTGTCTAGTTCTCTAGGTCTCAGGGTTGGTGAGCTCAAGTTTTATATCAAAGAGTAATCGTATGTTGAAAAAACACCCAGCCTAGTGCAGATCAAGTCCATAAGTCCAATATTAGCCCATATATTCAATACTAGTTCTCCAGGGAGAAAGAGAGGCAGTTCCCAGAATCCTCATGAGAAGGTCATACCCACCAGGAGGCATCATCAGGCTGTGATCAGCTTGACAGACTGAACTCCACGGCTTCACTCTATTTATCTCCTTGACATGAAACTATGTAACAACCACAAGAGGTAGCAGCCACTTATTATCGGATTCATTGTTTATTAAATATTAATTTGTGATATGGGGTCAAACTTCCACCAGTTCCCCTTGTTCCCATTCTTATCTCTAGCAGATATTGCTGGATTTCTTTTTAATGGCCAGGATGATGAGAGCCAAGAATATCCAATTGAGATTTTGATCTTCATTTCCTTCAGTACAAACAGGTGGTCCATGTGGATTTTTTTTCCTCCTGTGAATGGCCTAGTCTTGTATGTTTCTCGTGGCTTTAAATAAAAACTGTTTTGTAAGATTTTTTTTCTGTAGCCAGCAGATTAATATACCAAAGGTCATATGTTATTTGTTAACTTTCCTTACTATCTTCTACCAAAGCTTTAGTTCAGTGTTGTTGTATACCTCTGTCTTTCTCTTTCTTGAGAGGGGGGTGAAGGGGCTAGGTAACTTTGCACTTTGTGTATTGATCAAAACACACAAAAGAACCCAAACCTAGTTACTGTTGGATTGAGCCCAACCTGTAGGTGCTCCAATGTGGTGGAAGAAGTATGACCAGAAAGCTCATTAGAGGCAAGGATGGCAAGACTTCATCTCACCTGCTTTGGGCATGTCACCAGGAGAGACCAGTCCCTGGAGAAGGATGTCATGCTTGGTAAAGAGGAGGGGCAGTGGAATGGATCGACACAGTGGCTGCAACAATGAGTTCAGACAGAGGAACCATTGTGCAGGGGCAGGGCAGAGTAGGGTTTTGTTCTCCTGCATTGGGTCCTTATGAGTGGAACCAAGTTGATGGCACTTAACAACCACAGCAGCAACACAAACAACAACGTGGGCTTCCGAGTAGAATTGTGCTCAGGGGGGTCTCCAAGGCTGTGACCTTGGTTGTGACCTTGGAGAAGATGACAAGTCTCTCCTTCCAGGTACTGGTGTTTCTTTTTTTATATTTAATCATTTTACTGGGGGCACATACAACTCTTTTTCAAAAAATTCATTTTATTGGCGGCTCATTACACTCTTATCACAATCTATCCATCCATCCATTGTGTCAAGCACATTTGTTGCCATCATCATTCTCAAAGCATTTGCTTTCTACTTGAGCCCTTGGTATCAGCTCCTCATTTTCCCCTCCCTCCCTGCCACCCCCTCCCTTATGAACCCTTGATAATTTATAAATTATTATTATTTTGTCATATCTTACACTGTCTGATGTCGCCCTTCACCCAGTTTTCTGTTGT
>NW_022103968.1:11252133-11258885 GCF_000313985.2 Echinops telfairi
TACACCCTCCTCTCCATCAGTTTTGGATCACTTCTTTGTTCCCTTGTCCCTGGGTTTGTTAACACCCACTTCCTTTCCCCTGCCTCCCCCTCTCCCATATCCCCCTGGAACCATCGGTCCCTTTGTTTTCTCCTCCAGATTGTTTATCCAGCTTATTTTATCTAGACAGAGCACTGTAAGTAGCAGTGTGGGTTATTGTTGAACTGCTACCCATGAGGTCAGCAGTTCAAACCCCCGAGCCCCTATGCAGGAGAAAGTTGTGGCTTTCTGTGCCTGTAAAGCAGCGATTCTCAACCTGTGGGTCACGACCCCTTTGGGGTGGGGGCAAATGACCCTTTCACAGGGGTTGCCTGATTCATCACAGTAGCAAAATGACAGTGATGAAGTAGCAACGAAAATAATTTTATGGTTGGGGGTCACCACAGCATGAGGAACTGTATGAAAAGGTCGCGGCATGAGGAAGATTGAGAACCACTACCGTAGAGTTACAGCCTTGGAAACCCACAGAGGTAGTTCTACTCTGTGCTATATGGTCATTATGAGTCGGAATTGGCTTCACAGTAGTAAGGTTTTTTTCTTTCTTTTAGTACCTCCTCTATTTTCTCTTAAACTTGTGTTTTTCACACATAAACCTATAGTGCAGCTGAACTTTATTAACATTTTTTTGCGTCGTGTAAAACAAAAAAGGTTTTGCCATAGTGTCTTATGACTTGCAGCAACTCTATGGGACAGGGTAGAACTGTCCCCGTGGGCTTGTGAGACTGTACCTCTTTACCGGAGTAAAAAGCCTCATCTTTCTCGGGTGGAGCAGCTAGTGGTTTAGAACTGCTTACCTTGTGGTTGGCAGCCCAAAGTGTAACCTCTGTGCCCCCATCAGGACTTACAGTGCAAAGCATGGCCTAAATGTATCTCTGCAAAGAAGAATAAGCAATTCTCTCAGGACCATGTGTTCAGAAGGCAACTTTCCTGCCCTGCCTTATAACACTTCTTTTTTTTTTTTTCTTTTTCCATTCTATTTCTTTTTTTTTTTTTAATTTTTTAAACATTTTATTAGGGGCTCATACAACTGTTATCCCAATCCATACACACATCAATTGTGTAAAGCGTATTTGTACATCATTTCTCAAAACATTTTCTCTCCATTTAAACCCCCGACATTAGGTCCTCATTTTTCCCCTCCCTCCCAGCTCCCCTCTCCCACATGAGCCCTTGATAGTTTATAAATGGGTATTTTGTCATATCTTGCCCTGTCCGACTTCTCCCTTCACCCACTTTTCGGTTGTCTGTCCCCCAGGGAGGAGGTCACACACAGTTCCATGTAATCGGTTCCCTCTTTCCTACCCATTCTCCCTTTACCCTCCCTGTTTTGCCACTCACACCACTGGTCCTATAGGGCTCATCCATCCGGGATTCCCTGTATTTTCAGTTCCTATCTGTACCAGTGTACCTCCTCTGGTCTAGCCAGTCTTGCAAGATAGAATTCGAGTCATGGTAGTGGGAGCGGGGAGGAAACTTTTAGGAACTAGAGGAAGGTTGTATTTCTCATCATTGTTACATCGCACCCTGACTGGCTCATCTCCTCCCCGAGACCCCTCTGCAAGGGCCTTATAACACTTCTTATACTAAGTTTTTGAACTTGATCTAGTCTTGTGCTAATGCTCACGCAGCGAATTTGTCTTTGTAAGCAAACCTTGCTCAGTTCTCCTTAGATGGTGTTGCTTACCCCTGATCATATGGATTTTGGCATCAATACCTTAATAATCTATTTAAGACTAAACTTGCCCGCTGAATGCAGTTCAGTGATCTCTGTAGAGTTCAAGGTCTTTATCACAGCCTGGTCTGGCTCTCACTCACCAGGTGACTTGATTCATTAAAATGATTCACCCGCAGTTCCCCTGAACTAGCTAAAACCTGACCATTAAGCCACAGTGTAAATCCCTCATGCTGTCTTTAATGAAATAAAAATGAAGATTCCAGTCCATTTGATTAGTAAACCAAACTCAAAGTCAATAGGTCTGAAGATAACGGCTTGTGGTGGTGGTGGAGGTGGGGCGCTGTAATTGTAAATAAGACTCACATGAAATTATTTGAATCCTATGAAAAAATAAAAGAGCAAGTCAAGCCATCCGAGAATGTGGTCTTGCCGGTGCATTTGACAGAACCAGCCACCAGAGGGCAGAATGGGCCCGGGATTCCCACAGACATCCCTGGACAAGGCAGATAAATGCTCACATGCTCATGTTCAACGTCTGTGTGGAGTTGCTGTGAACGCTTTTATTGGCGGGACAGAGAGAGGCTTTTCAGCGGCAATTCAGGATGATGTTTCCTGCTGGTCTTATCTCAAGTTGAAGTATGTTTTCTTTCCCCAGGCAGGGTGAAAGAGAAGCTCACTTCCTAATTGACCAGATCAAACCTGACTTTTGCCACAAGGAAATGGTGTTTCATAAAACAGAAAAGAAAGAAAGAAAGAAAGGAAAGAAGGAAGGAAGGAAGGAAAAAAAACCCCCAACAACTCCACTCCAACCACTTATCAGAGTGGTTTCAAACACTTTAATGCAGCATCAAGAGGCGTAATAAATGCAGTCGGGTCCTATCTCTGAGGGGCTCCTCTCGCTGAGTGCACTATTTTGTTTCCTCTGATAACAGGGTCCAGCTCCTTCCATGGAAAGCCGGCGGGTCTATGTTTCATGGCGTGGGCATTATTTGGTGGCCACTAGCCTAACTTGGCTTGGCTTGCCAACACACAGCACATGGTTTTTGAGAGAACAGATTCTTCAGAAATCCAAAGGATAACTCACTTCAAATGTTCTTCTCCTGGGGAAATGAGCGAAGGTACTCATGTAAATCTGTCACCCCGACTACTGTGGAAGGATGAGAGAGCCATACCTCTTATTGCCGGGCCCGGGCAGCCTCTGATCAGTTCAGCATGCTTTGCTGGATGCCTGTGAGGCAGTCTTCAGTGTTTGAGGGCTGATGGGGACCCTGGTTCTACCCTTTAAAGGGGCCTTTGGAACTTAGAGAGTTACACGGTAAGTGCTAACTACAGGGTCAGCTGTTCAAATCCACTGGCTTCTCCTTTGGGAAAATATGTAGTTTTCTACTCCGATTCCAGTCTTGGAAACCCATAGGTTTCCCAGTTCTACCCAGTCCTATAGGGTTGCTATGAGTCAGAATCAACTCGACGGCAATGCGTTTCAGGACACCTGGTGGTATAGTGGGTTACATGTTGGGCTGCTAAGTGCAAGGCCAGTATTTGAAACCACCAGCTGCTCCTTGGGAGAAAAAGGAGGCTTTCTAGTCCCATAAATAGTTCTAGTCTTGGAATATGAGCCCATAGGGTCGCTATGAGCCGGAATTGATTGATAGCAGTGGGTATTTTCGGTGGCACAACAAATTGGACACTTGACTGCTAACCCAAAGGTTGGCAGTTCAACGCCCCCCAACTTCCCTGCAGGAGACAGATGTGGCATCTGCTTCCCTGAAGAGAACAGCCTTGGCACCCAAAGGGGCAGTTCCACTCTGTCCTCACAGTGTCCCTGTGGGAATCCACTGGGTGGTGACCAGTTTGTCCGATCCTGAAATCACTTTGCATTTTTCTTGAGCAGAGTCCTCAGATTAGGGGTGTCTAAGCAGTGGCTAAAAGCGAAGTTCATTTAAACAAAAAAGTGCTATTTGATATGGATCTTGGGTTTGACTAGAAACGTCCAATACTCAAAACACCAAATTCACCACCATAGAGCTCCTAGAAAATAGGGCAGAACTGCCCCCGGGGGCTTCCCAGGTGGCGACTCTTTCTGGGAACAGAAAGCCTTCCCTTTCTCCCACTGCTGACTTGCAGGAACCCCCACGCCACCAGGGCTCCCACCAAATACCCAGGAGCCGTCATTCCTCTTCTGTGCTCTTCTGTGATCGTTTATTTTAGTTGTGGCACCAACGCTCTCTTCAAGGCCTTCTCGGCTCTCCTGAAATTCTTCCGTATTTGCCCTGGTGACAAACAAACATCGCTCTGTCCTCCGCGCAAGGGGCTCCTCTGCTGCCAGCGACTCCCTGCCTCTGCTCCCGGGACCTCATCCCTGGGGTGGTCACGGCTCATCGATATCTTCATGTCCCTCTGGACCAAGACGATGGGTTGCTTTTGCTCTCTGAGCCAGTGCCACCCCTCCACCCCTCCACGCCTCCGCACCACCCCCAAGTTGGGCACCACCTTCCTGCGGCAGCCCGGCCTGAAGGGAAGGGAAGTGGTCCCTGGCCCACTGCTAGGAGGCGCGTTGGCCCCCTGGCCGCCAGCTCTGCTGGCATCCAGAGCCTGGGAGTCTTGGCAAGCGGATTGACACCCGCTTCCTGCCAAACCTCTCGAGACTTCCCATACTCGGTCTTGTCCTCACTCACCGTAACCAGATGGCATCGCCGTGCCCAGGAGTTTCACGTTTGCGTCCTGAGAGGGCAGAGGGGGGTGAGGAGAAGAACTCAGGCTCAGGACTCCATATCAGGAGCCCGGATAGACGCTGCGGGAGTTGAAGATGGAATTGGCTGTGTGCTTCCTGGGGCTGCGAATCCTAAATGCATGAAAAAATGGTGTGCCGAGGGAGTCCATGCTCGGAGGCCCTTCAAATGCCCTCCTTCAACATTGTGAGGTGGCTTCTCTTGCTAGCTCCATTTTACAGACACGAAAGCAGAGGTCCAGAGAGGGCCAGTCAGACTCCCAATACCACACAGACAGTGAGGCTCCAGGCCGGGGTTTGATCCCCAGCAGTGTGACGCTGGAGCCAGGAGCTGACGGTGATGGCGGTAGAGTTTCCATGGTGACAAGGTGGCCATCCCTATTAAAAACCAACAAGAAGCTGCTCACCAAGCCCGGAAACGTTCCACACATTTCTATTCAGCTCCTGGTCCTTCTGATCTCTCTGCAGCGTGGACGTGGAAGGTACAGTGTCTGATGAGAACAAGACCGCAGATCTCCACCACCGTGGCCACTTGAAGGGTCAGAACCCCAACGTAAACGGGCTTTCCCCTCAGAGACCACGTCCCCCTACTTTTCATCTGCTCCCAAGAGCATTCAACTTGCCTAGAAGAGCCACAGTTGGGAAAGGCTTCAGCTGGGGGGCATCGCTGGGGGCTTAGGGGGTGGGGAGGGTTAGAAGGGGAGCCAGAATTCACCCTCCTGAATCTGGCCTGAGAGATAGAAGACATCTTTGGCCTCAAGAAGTGTATTACAGAGATGATCCTAATTGCTACAGCTAAGTAATTAGACAACCCAACCTACAAATCCTGGGGTGGCCGCCCCTTTAATTATGTGCACTCTTAAGGAGGTGACTCGGGCTTCTCCCCTCTGAGATGAGGTACTGCGGGCCCTGTCATGGCGACCAGTTCTGGGCTGATGTGGGGTGACTTTGTTTGGCCAGCCGATTTTTCTGCATTTCAATGTGTTTCGTGGCTCTGTGTTTGCTGCGGGCAAACAAGCCTTCCCCCAGGTGGTGTGCTGGCAGGGACTGGCTGCCCGGCGTGATGGCTGTTCGCTCGGCCTACCTCAGAAATCAAACAGCATTGGGTGCTTTTTTGGGTAAGTCGCTGCACTGTCATCTCCAACAGTTCCCGTGGAGCCCGCAGACACACGTGCGGGAAACCACTTGAACAAAGCCGAGGACTTATTCTGGGATAACACGGGCTTATGGATCAAACCCTCAACCTCACCGCCACCGAGTCGATGCCGATGCACAGCGACCCCGTACGACACAGAAGAACCGCTCCTTGATTTTCTGAGGCTGCAACTTTTTTTTTAAACGATCATTTTATTTGGGCTCTTCAGCTCTTATACCCATACAGCAATTATATCATGCCTAGTTGTACATATGTTGCCATCATTCTTTTCTAAACATTTATTTTCTATTTGAGCCTTTGGGATCCGCTGCTCTTTTTACCCCCCACCACCCTCATGATCCCTTGATAAATTATTATTTTTTTCCCATCATATACTGGCTGCTGTCTCCCTTCCCCTGCAGTTTCTTTCCCCCACCTCTCCCTGCCTTCCTCCGACTCTCCTGGTATCGCTACTCCCATTTCTGTGCCTGAGGGGTTTTCCGACTGGACTCCATGTGTCGTGAGCTCTTACCTGTACCTGTGTACATGCTCTGGCCTGGCCCGCAGTGAAAGGCAGGACTGGGGTCATGAGAGTGGGTAGGGGTGGGGTGAGGAAGCCTCAAGGAACCAGAGGAATAGTGTGTGTTTCATCGATGCTATACTGCACCCTGGTTGACTCACCCCTTCCTTGTGACCCTTCCGTGAGCGATGTCCCGTTGTTTTGAGGCTGTAACTCTTTATTTATTTATTTTTACCATCAGCAGGCGCATACTTTTAACTCAAGTTCATTTCTTAAAAGTTTCACAAGACCATCTTACAGACATATTTATATTCCTTATAATACTTAATATAATTCCTGACATTAAATTGTGATTTAGTAAATAATGAATGGATAGAAATAACGTTAGAAACTAAATAATGAATGGATAGAAATAATTCCAGGAAATAAACATTTCTATCCATTCATTTTAAAATCCTAATTTAATGCCTGGAATTATATTATTTGTAACATTATCAATCAGTTTTTAAAAAAATTTTTAATCATTTTATTAGGGGCTCATACAACTCTTATCACTATCTATACATACATCAATTGTGTAAAGCACATTTGTACATTCATTGCCCTCATCATTCTGAAAACATTTGCTCTTCACGTAAGCCCCTGGCATTAGGTC
>NW_022103968.1:11259838-11277114 GCF_000313985.2 Echinops telfairi
GCTTTGTCTTCAGCGGTTGTGTCGGGAAGGTGAGCATCATAGAATGCCAATTTAATAGAAGAAAGTATTCTTGCATTGAGGGAGTACTTAGTGGAGACCCAGTGTCCATCTGCGACCTTAATACTAAACCTATAAATATATGCACATAGATCTAGTTCCCCATCCTCATAGATAAATATGTACATGTCTTTATCTAGACCTCTATTAATGAGGCTGCAATTCTTTAAGGAAGGAGACAGCCTCATTTTTCTCCCAAGGAGCAGTTGGTGTGTTTGAACTTCTGACATTGAGGTTTGAAGCCCAATGACTAAACCCACTGTGCCACCAGGGCTTCTTGGAATAGACTTCCTGGCTGCCATCTAGTCGATGCTGACTCATATGGACCCCCTGTGGGTTTCCCAGACTGCCCCTGTTTTATGGGAGGAGAACGCTTAGTCTTTCTCCCAAGTAGCTGCTGCTGGTTTCGAACTGTCCACCTTTCAGATCCCAGCCCAAAACATAACCACCATCCCTTGGACTATTCATCATGGCACGCCAGACTTACCATCTACCTTTGTGACTGTGGCTCTAACAAAAGTGACCCTGCTTGCTCACAGGATCCCCAAGAAGCACGTACACTTTGGAATCACGTCTCCTCAGAAGCCCTTGCTTGAAGGGGCCACAAAGGCAGGGTGGTACCACATGGTACACAGAAACGTCTGAAGGAAGCCTCTTTATTCCGCTTTCTTCCCAAAGGGCCTCAAACGATATTTTTTCTTCAACACTCTAGTCCACACCAGCTCCTCCCAGCCCTTCTGCCCCTCGGATCCCCTCCCGTGGCTCTCAGACTTGTTCCACGTCCGTCTGACGCGGAGACCGTGCCGTGGCCTCTGCATCCTCACCCACTGTCTCTGGCCGGCCGCGGCCAGGCCTGGAACCAGGTGACAAGGGCTCCTTCGACACTCAGCAGACAGGAGCGATGGCAAGCTCCTCGTTTGTGTCTCTGAAACCCTCTCAGGACGCCAAGTCGGACAGACGTCAGCTTTCAGGTGTAGCTTCAGTCTTCAAGCCAATTGTGTTCCCGCTCGCTGGTGAATGGAAAAGGTGATTTGGGGATAGATGGACAAATAGCAGGCTAGAGGAAAAGATGAAAAAAACCAGACCCAAACCAAACTCCAAACAACGGGAACAATCCCAAAGAAAGCCGAGTGCTGTGGGGTCCATTCCTCACCCACGGCCACCCCGGAGGGCACCCGGCAGAACTGCCCCCCAGCGTATCTAGGCTCTCAACGGGTAGGGTGCCTGCCCTTTGGGTCAGAGGTATTTCTGGGAGGTGGGCTCGAACAACCCACCTTGACAGGTAGTAAACCAGAATGTGAAATTCTGTTTTGCATTCTTGCTTCCTTTTATCAGAATTCTTCTGTAGAATTCTTTGATGAAACCGTTCAGTCGTGGTAGCAGGACACCATCCAGTTCTGGTCTCACAGCAAAGATGATGTGGAGGTAATAGTCCCAGGCTCCCTCTTCTCCCTGCTGCCAGGACATCCAGAGGCCAGAAGGATCTGAAACTCTTTTGCATGCCCCCCCTTTGTATCACATTTCTTTGGTAGAATCTGATGAACACGCTTAGTCATAGTAGCAGGTCTCGTGGCCAAGGAGACAGGTCTTCATGGAGGCGCTGGACCCACCGTCCACATTCGCTCCCTCCTTCGGACTCTCCGTCCTCTGCTGCTCCAGGTGAACAGACACCAATTGTGCCCGCGATGGTTGCACACAGGCTTCTAAGACCCCAGGTACGACTCAAAGAACTACAAGGGAGAAGAGACGCATTACACATATGATTACGCCAGTCAGCTGGGATGTCGAGTGATCCTCAACCTTCGAACAGTCGACGACATACCAAGAAGCGTTTAGTTCTACATAAGTGGCCGTGGTAGCTACCTATTGTGGGTTGTTGTTGAACAGCGTTTGCCAGTTCAAATTTTTACAGGCGTACAACTTATTGGCAGCCATCATCAGGGCAATCCTATTTTTCCATCACCATTAGACTCCCTTGTGCCCCTTACCTCCTCCCCCTGGTAATGGCATTTTTCCCCTATAAACACATATTTCCTATAAAACCTTTGTTTTCTATATGCTTGCCTTTTTATGTAAGTGAGGCCATACAAGATTTTTCCTTTTGTGCTTGACTTACTCCACTCAGCATGATGTCTTCCAGGTCCCGCCATCCTATAGCATGTATCAAGACTTTAATTTTATCTGAGAACTTAAATCCTGAGCACCCAGTTTGCAGAAGTCTATGGATGACAGTAAAAGCCCAAACCACTTGCAGTGACCCCATTTAGATGAAGTCCCATTGAGTTCCCTGGGTCCATTGATCAGGGATGTGAATAGTCTTATCCCCACAGAGGGTGCATTGGAGGGAGATTACTGCCGATAGAGGTAGGTTAAAATTTAACATTTTACCATCTATTTTCCCCTTTGACCCACTTTTTTGAGTTCGAGTTTTATTATTTTCTGTTTTCTTTTGGATTGAGGATTTTCTTTGTTTCATTTTGTTGTTGTTTTTTTTCTTTTTGGTATCATTTTCTTGATATGAAATTTAGGAGAGAGAAATCTACAGTGACAGTCACTAAATCAATTTCTTGGGATTATGGCAGGGGAGGTTGGGGAAAATGAAAGATTACTAATAATGGGAACATGGGTGAAGAAGACATTCTAAAATTGACTGTGGTCATGATTACACGACTCCTAAATATAGTCAAGCCATTGAATTGCATGGTACATGAATTATAGGTCAATAAAACTGTTAAAAATCAAAATAAAACATATCATCCAAGGCAATGCTTTTCTCGTTCAGCTCAGTGAGCTTGTCTATAAAGGAACACCAAAGCACACAAGGATTTTGGGGGGAAAAGGAGACTTCATCTCTCCTACTGGCTGAATAGTCTTCTACTGGATTTGTGTGCCACATTTTGCTTATCCACCATCTGTTGCTGGGCATCTAGAGTGGGTCTACCTCTGACTGCCGTGACTAGTGCTGCATGAACATTTGCATAGTGGTCTGCTTTTGAGCCTCTGACATCAAGTCTTTGGGGCTTACACCTAGGGGTGGGGTTGCGGGCACAAAGATGTGGTTGACCAAACAAACAAAACCCCATATTGTTGAGAATGAGGGGGTTGGAGCAGAGCCCCAAACCCATCTGTAGACAATGGGACATCCCCTCACAGAAGGGTCACAAGAGAGGGATGAGTCAACCAGTGCGCAGTAAAGCACTGATGAAACACTCAGTATTCCTCTGGTTCCTTGAGGCTCCTTCACCCCCCACTCTCATGTCCCCAGTCCTGCCTTTCACTGCGGGATAGACCGGAGCATGTACACTGTATAGATAAGAGATAAGTGCTCGCGACACACGCAATCCAGGAACAGGAATGGGGCCAGGGATACTAGGAGGGTAGGGAGATGGTGGGGAGAGGAGGGGAAGAAGGTGGAACTGATGGCAATGACGGACACATAACCATACCCCCCACCCCACCCCAGGGGGCGAACAACAGAGACTGTGGGGGAAGGGAGACAGCAGTTAGTGTAAGATATGAAGATAATAACAATTTATCAAGGGGCCACGAGGGGGCCAGGGAAGAGGAGCTGATACCAAGGGTTCAATAGAAAGTAAATGTTTGGAAAATAATGATGGTAACATATGTACAAATATGCTTGATACAATTGATGCATGGGCTGTTATAAGAGCTATAAAAGCCCCCAATAAGGTGATCTTTTAATTAAAAAAATGCGGCTGAACTATTTTTTTATTCTTCGAGGGCCATCACTCAGTTTTCCACGGTGGCTGCACCAATTTGCATTCTCACCGGCGATGGGGAGGGGTCCTGATTCCCCCATGTTTGGGCCAACATTTGTGGTTTTCTGCATTTCCATTTTCCTTTCCTTCCCATTTTTGTCTTAGCCGCCTTACTGGGCATGAAAAGGTCTCACTGGGGCCTTTATCTGCTTCCCTCTGATGGCTGATGCTGCCGAGCATCTTCTCATGTGTCTGTGGCCGTACCAAGGTTCTCTTTGGTCAAAATGACTATTCAAATTCTTTGCCCATTTTGTGATTGGGCATTTGTCCTTTTGCTGTTAAACTATCAAACATTTGGTAACAACAAAAAGACAACCGAATCATAAAATGGGCGAAGCACTTGAATATATATATATATATATATATATATATATATATATCCAGCAAGAACTAATAACATATGTACATATATATCTTAGTTATAGTCCCTCAGCCAGTAGTTAGACTTTTCACCTTTTTGGTAAAATCTTTTGATGTTCTTAATTTTCATGAAGCTCTGTTTATTTACCGTGTCTGCCACTGTCTGTGCTTCTGCCGTTGTATTAGATCAGGGTTGGCAAACTGCGGTGTGAGAGCTACATGCAGCTCTTCCTGTACATACATGTGACTCTGAAGTAAAATGGAATATTTTTAAAGGGTATTATTCAGATAATAGTCATTTCATTTGTTTGTAAAAATATGCTTATGACTCTTGAGTCATTTCTACGTTGTTGGGAGGGACAGGATTGGCTCTTCCATTTCAAAAGTTTATCGATCCCTGTATTAGATAATCCCATGTTGAAAGCTCGGCCCAACAGCAATGCCCCTGCTTGTCATCCTAAAAATTCTATAGTTTTAGTTTGCATTTGTGGGCCCTTAATCCATTTGAGTCTGTTTTGGTGTATAGTATCGGGCATGGATCCTGTTTCATTGATCTGCATGTAGAAATCCAGGCTCCCCAGCACCATTTACCGAAGAGAGATTTCTTTCCCCAAGGAATGGACTTAATGCCCTTGTCAAAAATCAGTTGACCGTGGATGTGTGTTTATTTCTAAACTCTCAACTCTGTTCCATCACTCGATGTATGTGTTGGTACACCAGTACCAGGCTGTTTTGATAACCCCAGCTGTGTTTAAACAACAGCAAACCAAACCTACTGCCATCCAATCGATTCCACCTCGCAGTAACCCTGTAAGACAGAGCAGAACTATTCCTTAGGGTTTCTGAGGCTGTCAGTCTTTATGGGAGCAGCTAACCTTGCCTTCCTTTAGGTTGCTGCTGGTGGGTTTGAACTGCCAACCTTGCAGTTAGTTACCAGCTTAACACTTACTTCACTGCTCTAGCAGGGTGTCTAATAGTATTTTTTAAAATTTAAATCATTTTATTGGGGGCTCATGCAACTCTTATCGCAATCCATCCATTGTGTCAAGCACATTTGCAAATTTGTTGCCATCATCATTCTCCAAACATTTGCTTTCCACTTGAACCCTTGGAATCAGCTCCTCATTTTCCCCTCCCTACCTGATCCCCCCTCCCTCATGAACCCTTGATAATTTATAAATTATTATTATTTTGTCATATCTTACACTACCCGATGTCTCCCTTCACCCACTTTACTGTTGTCCTTCCCCAAGGGAGGAGGTTATGAGGTTATATGCAGGCTTATAATCAGTTCCCTCTTTCTACCCCACCTTCCCTCCACCCTCCCGGTATTGCCACTCTTACCACTGGTCCTGAGGGGATCATCCGCACTGGATTCCCTGTGTTTCCAGTTCCCATCTGCACCAGTGTACATCCTCTGGTCTAGCCAGGTTTGTAAGGTAGAATTGGGATCATGATAGTGGGGGGTGGGGTGGAGGAAACATTTAAGAACTAGAGGAAAGTTGTGTGTTTCATTGTTGCTACACTGCACCCTGAGTGACTCGTCTTATAGGTTTAGTATTAAGGTAGCAGATGGACAATGGGCCTCCACTCAAGCACTCCCTCAATACAAGAACACTTTGTTCTATTAAATGGACATTCCATGATACCCATATTCCTGACACAATCGCTGAGGACAAATGTGTGTATAAGCAAGTGTGGTGAAGAAGGCTGATGGTGCCCAGCTATCATGAGCTATAGCATCTGGGGTCTTAAAGGCTTGAAGGTAAACAAGTGGCCATCTAGCTCAGAAGCAACAAAGCCCACATGGAAGAAGCACACCAGCCTGTGTGATCACGAGGTGTGGAAGGGGATCAGGGGATCAAGCACCAAAGAACAAAAAATCATATCATTGTGAATGAAGGGGAGTGCAGGGTGGGGACCCAAGTCCCATCTGTAGGCAACTGGACATCCCTTTGCAGAGGGGCAGCGGGGAGGAGACGAGTCACCTAATAGTATTTTCAAATCAAGCATCGTGAGACCTTCTCTTCCAACATTGTTTTTAGCTACCTGGGGCCTCTTGCCCCTCTCTATAAAGTTGAGGATTGGTTTTTCTATTTCTTTAAAGAAGACTGGGGATTTTGGTTGGGACTGTATTGAATTTCTAGATTGCACGGGGCAGTACTGACATCTTCACTGGGTCCAGTCTTCCAATCCATGAACATGGACCATCTCTCCTTGGACATAAGTTTTCTTTCATCTCATTTAGCCGTCTTACACTTTACCATGTAAGCTCTTCATGTCTCTGCTTAGAGTTATGCCAAGGTGTTTTATTCTCTGAGAGTCTATTGTAAATGGGACTGTTTGTCACTGTGTTTCTTGATGGGACTTGAAATGAAAGCAGCGGAACCATTTTTAGAAGGTCAGTTTTTAAAAGATGTTTTTCATGTGGCGCTTCATGCTTGTGCCAGGCTTTGGATTGGCATCCAACTATGAAGGTTATTTCTTTATACCCAGCTCTAATTCCGAAGCTGCAGAGGACTACCCGTGCTATTTAGAGCTGAGACTTTCACAGGAGGCAAACGGCATCTGGGCATCACTTACCTCCTTTGATGTTTAACACAATTTACAATGAAAGCTTTGGGAGACATTTAAAACCATGCAAGGTCCTAAATCATTAAAGGAATGTGGTGCTAGACTTAAAAAATGATAATTGAATGCATTCAACAATAAAGCTGCCAAATATTAGCGGCCTGCTTGCCAGAGGCTCTTTTGGAGAAACTGAGCTAGATTAAAAAAAAAAATCAGAAGTATATGGAAGAACGTCTTCTCATATAAGGAACTGTGATGACACAGATTACGCATAGACTGATGCAGGGAACACTAACAAATAAAGACAGATTCGTTAATGACAGCAAACTAACTAGATGTTCAGAACCTGACCCTAGTGGACCCTGGCTCGGGTGTGCCTGGCCTCTGCCTCCTATTCCTCTGGGCCCCCTGACCCCTTTTTCACAGGGCGACTTAGAGCGCACCTTGCCTGGAAGAGGCTCAGTTTGTAAGTGTTATCCTGACTTCCAGGATCCCTCGTCGGGCAGTGGGTTAAGAGTTGGGCAGCTAACCAGAAGATCCGCACTTTGAGCCACCAGCTGCTTTGTGTCGACTGATGGCCAAGGAAACCCTGTGGGCCAGTTCTCCTCTGCTCCTTAGGGTCGCTCTGACTCAGAAGTGACTGATGGCAGTAGGTGTGGTTGGGGTGTCCTGTTTTAGTTGTGCAATAAACTTTACTCTAACAGCCATAAGACATATATAAAAGCACACAGAATAGGATAATAAAGCCCCCTCTAGACATGTTCTCTCTTCTAGTTTTAAAACAAATTCTAGTCATAAACAAATGCCATCATCATTATAAAAGACAAGGATTTTTTTTAATCTAACTATACTTTTGTACCATCATTCATATGTAGGAGAGATGAAAGATTCCACTTTTCCCATGAATGGGCTGTGTTCTTTTTGCAAGTATTTTTGTGTGTTTGAATGAGGATCCGATAAACAGCACATTGTAATAATTTGACATCTTTTTTGAGCCTTTTCTCTCCTACAAGGTTTTGTTTCATCTCTTTTTACCTCTCAGATGACTTTTGCATGAGGATCAGTCCATGGATTTGAGTAGATTTTGTGTTTCGGCCCATTGTTGTGATTGCCCTTCTTGATGCTCATATTGCCTCAAGCTTTGTCCAGTGGGGCTTCTTCAAGCGGCCTTCTTAGCCCTTTGATTGGATCCGAATAGTCTTTGACCGCGTCCATGATTCTATCTGGCTTCTGTTGTTACGAGATGTTCCAGGTACATGCTCTGCTCCAGTCCAGAGGCCAGCTGTTCTTTCAAGGACGTGGTAGTTAGAGACTAGAATCCGGGCACCAGTGGTGTTCTTTCCTAATGATTGATCATTCTTTCTACGTCTTTCAGTGGGTAGAGCCAGGACATTAAAAAAAAAAAAGAAAGAAAAAGAAAGCACATCATCATGAATTTATACTGATGCCTCCCATTCCAGTTCAGGGTGAGAGTGGTTTTACTTACAGTCTTTAATTTTCATTTCAATCTTCACTTTTCATGCCAAGAATACTGAATTACTAATCAGTAATTTTTTTTAACCACTTTAGTGGTAAAAAGCTGCTATCTACTAGGTTCCTTAGGAAGAGCTCATTTTGAATATTTTGTGTTTTTGTATGGTCCTAAGAGTATAACTAAAGCCTTTATTCTTTAATGACAGTTTGGACATAAAATGTTTGCTATGTATTTTCCCTTTGATTATTACATTAAATATGCTATTCTCTTTTCTTCTGGACTAAGGCATTGCCATTGAACAGACTGATGATAATCTTAATTTCTGTTTGTCCGTTACTTGGACTGTCGGCCTAGATGACCAAAGGGTTTCCCACTTCTCTCAGAAACTTCTGAAGATGGCATGTTAGCATTGGCTTTGCTGGACTGGTTTTTCTCTTTAAGATCTCTGGTATATCCTTCCAATATGTAGTTTTCAGGCACATTTTATTTCAGAGATGTTTTCTTGAATTCTGTTGTTTTGTACTTGAGCGGTTCCTGTGCTGATTTGTTCTCTGTGGTCAGCACCTCTTATTCGTGTGTTGCTTCCCTCCTTCCAAATCAGAGGGCTGTCACTTTAAAACATCTCTTTAATCCCCTTGTTTTTTAAATTTAAAAACGCTTTTGTCTTTTGCCCTCATACCTCTTAAGGAATTATATATTGTGTATATTCATGCCTATAGACCTTAGAATTTGGTCTTCCTTTCTGAAGTGATTTATTTCTTTAAATGAATTTTCCCTGAACCTAATTTCAGCACTGTGAGAAGTTTGACATAATGTTCTTTTCTATTTTTATTATTTTTATCATTGTCTTCCTTTCTCCGAGCCCCTTTCCAAGTTTTAGTTGTATTTCTGATCAATTTTGTGGGAATAGCTTGCTGCCATACTACTTAATATACTTATAATGATTATTTAGCCCCTACTTTACTTTCTTTTTGAAATGATGATTTCGTATGAAGGCTTTGAGCCAGTTCTGTCTGGTTCAGGCAGGGCCAAGGGGGAAGTGGCACTGGAAGGGACCTGGGTTATGGACTTTGGGTGAACTCGGGTAATAACAGGAATGGGAGAGGTCCTGGCTTACAGCTCTGCTGGAAACTTAATCTCTCTCTTAGAGCAGTACAAGCATCTCATAGCAACCACATCTCTCACCTGCAGAGTGGGAGACAGTGGTGCCCGACGCAAAGATGGCACTGGCCATGCCACTTGGAATCTGCGCTCTTTCCCTCAATTTGGCCAATGAGCCAATCTCCAGCAAGGACTCATTCCCAAGTCTCCCATTCCAGGGGTTTGGCATGAGACTTTCCACCCCTGTTCTGGCTATCATTCCTAGTCACATTTATGTAAACAATTCAAGTCTCTTTGATTTTGCTTCATTGGCCATGACTTGACTAATTTGAATGGATTCGAAGGCCTGCTTTTTTTGAAACTCAAGTAAAATCATATTATATTCATCATGGTTTTTCTTTATTTTTAAATGGGAGGGAGGAGCCCACAGCGTATGGAGTTATGAGCTGGGTTGCTAACTTCAAGGTTAGTGGTTTGAAACCACCAGCCTTTTCACGGGAGAAAGACAGGGCTTTCAGGTCCCATAAAGGGTTACAAGTCTCTGAATCCCCCAAGGGCATGTCTACCCTGTGGTCCTATTGGGTCACTCCCTATGAAGTGTCATCGACCGCATTGCAGTGAGTTTAGTTTTGGGTCTTAGATGAGAAAAGTTAGAGCATCTTTTGTAGCGTCATCATCGTAGAGCAACCTCTTCTGTTTTGTTTTGTCTTCCTCGAAGAGGTAAAAAGAAAGTCTATATGGTTTTATATTTCTGAGCCCTGCCCACATGTGACCTGGGTGTCGTTTTCTCTCTCTCTTTGCTGTCCCTGACTTCTCCAGGTGGGTTCTGCCCTCGACAGTTTCCTCAGCGAAGAGGTTTCTCTTGGAAGGAAAGGATGCCGCGCATGTTGGGGGTGTTCACAGAGCACAGGTCGAGATGGGCCTTTCCCTTTTGCACGACCCCCTGCCCTCACCTGAGACCGGAGTGGGCAAAAACCTCTCTCCATTCTAGCTGATCTTTGCACTGGGCCTGCGTCCTTGCGGTCATGATCTGTTGGGGATTGGGGGGCTCTCTTGTTCACGCATCTCTTGGTTGCCCCGCAGCTTCCTCTTGCCTTTCCCTACACAGATGCTACGTAGATTGTGTCGCTGTGAGAGATTTAATTGTGTTTGGAGTTTCAGGAGACATCTGTCACTTAGTGTTTTGGCAGATGTGGCCCATGGGTTTTGATTGTGCCATCTTACTTGCTCTAACTGTAATTATGGGGAGAGTTGGAAAGATTTTAAAAAGCATCCCCCAAACTATGCTGCTATGACTGCATACTCTCGACATTCCCTCCCTATGTAATTATTAATAACATCCCTTTACTCTCAGAAGTGAAGATTGGATGATAAATTACGCGGCCACCCTCCTTATCCCCGATTCAGAAACCCAAACATCTCTGAAAACCAGATTTCCTAACTCATTCGAGGCAAATCCAAACCTGATTTGAATTCATGTGGCAGGAAAAAAACCTGATGTAACCTGCCTAAAGCTATTTATAATATTTTTTTGTCCCATTTATAAATACTCATACATTTTCTTATAGAAACATCCATGTCTTTAATTTTGAAATGTGGTTCCAGGCCCAGTTACATAATGTACAGTAGATGAACCACATGGTCATTTTCAAATATGAAAAACTATGAATTCTGAAATGCATTTGGTAACAGACCTACAAAGGGCCCTGTCTCAAGCCAACCAACTGTTCCTGAGGTCCTGGGGGCTGTCCTTGTGTCTAAGTCAAATTTTCTCTATTGCTTTAGCAGTGAAGGGGGATTTCTGTTTCTTGAAACTAATGTTTCTCCCTCCCCAAAAAAAAACAAAGAAAAACAACAACAACTTAGCTCCATCAAGTCAATTCCAACTCATAGCGACCCTAGAGCACAAGGCAGAATTGCCCCTGTGGGTTTCTGAGACGGTAACTTTGCACGGGAGCAGAAAGGCTCATCCTCCTCTTAAGATGAAGCTGGTAGTCTTGAACTGCTGACCTTGTATAGTTAAGGGCCCAGTGTGTAACCACTCCACCACCAGAGCTCTCAAAGCACAAATGTAGATGCTCATGTTTTCCTCCAATGCCACTTTGGCAGAGAGGTCCTGCTGATGGTCACACAAACTCAGGGAATAATTACAGGAGCTCTGACTGAGCACCTGGGACTGGATCAGAAAAAACATAAAGATAGTTGTTGTTGTTGTTGTTGCGGTTCTTAGGTGCCATCCAGTTGGCTCCGACCCGTAGCTAGCGACTGTGCACAGCAGAGGAAACACCGTGCAGTCCTGTGCCTCCTTACGACTGTTGCTCTGCCTGAGCCCACGGACGCAGCCACTATGTCCAGCCATCTCGTTGTGGGCCTCCCTCTTTATTTTCGCTGCCCCTCTACTTACCCAGCATGATGCCCTTCTCCGGGGACTGGTCTCTCCTGACAACTGGTCCAAGACTGTAAGAAGAGGTCTTGCCATCCGGCCTCTCAGGAGCCCTCTGGCCTTCCTTCTTCCAACGCAGGTCGGTTTGTCCTTTTAACAACCGAATCCCGCTTTCAGTAGTCTTCTCCAGCACCACAACTCCACTGCATCGGACTGTCTACGCAATTCCTTCTTCACTGTCCAACTCTCCTTTGAGGCCATGGAGAACCCAAGGAAGGCGGGATATAAAGGAACTGAAGGCACCGTCCCTACCTTTGAAAGGTCCCAGTATACACTCCACTAGGGACGTCAAGGTCAGTGGTTGGGGCCCTCCAGCAGTGCTACAGACGAGAGCCTGGCTATTTGCTCCTGTCAGATGACCGTCAAGAAAAGGAGCCAGAATCAACTTGATGATAATAGGTCTGGCTTTTGGTTCAGCCTCCCCCCTGGGGAACACATTACAGGCCAGCCCATGCCCATGGCACTTTCTTCTTGGTCCCCCACCTCCACCAGGTCCTTCCCTCTACGGCAGATGGTGCTGGTAGAGTCATTGAGTTGGTTGGTGACCCACAGTGACCCTACGCACAACAGCATGACCCCTGCCCCATCCTGCATCTTCTGCTCGGCTGTTCTTGTGCTTGAGTCCAGGCTGCAGGCACGGGGCCCATCCAGCTCTTGTGGAGGGCCTTCCGATCGTTCGCGGCCCTTCTACTTTACCAAGCATGCGTCCTTAGGAGCACCTGAAAGCCCTCGCATGGGCACCTCCAGAAAGGAAAAGATCATCGGTACCATCTTAGGGAAAAGCCAAATGACCGGAAGGACCTTGTCCTTCAGCAGAGTCACTGAAGATGACCGTGCGAGGCACCTTCTAGGTCCCGGGAGGCACCAGTGAGCAGCCAGAACCAACCCTGCCCTTTGTAGAGCTGAACCGGTCCTGTGGGGAGGCAGAAATCTCCGCCATTCAAAAAGCAAACATACAAATAAATAAACAACCCCCCCTGGGTCCTGTGAGTTAGAGATATGGAGAACAAAGAGACAGGATGGGAATCAGTAGGGGGCGCCATTTAAAATGGTGAGGGGCGCCATTTAAAACCAGGTCGTCTGAGATGGCATCATGGAAAATGACACTTGAGGGAAGAAGTTAGAATGGAGGAGCGAGCCAGGCAAGCAGCCGGAGGGAGAGCATGCCAAGAGAGGGGACAGCCAGCCCAAAGCTCCGAGTCCAGTCCGAGCATGGGTGGGAGGGTCACAGTGGGGCCAGGCGCGGGGACCCGGGGAAGGACAGAGAACAGAGAATGAGGGGGGAGAGGCTCTAAGGCGAGTCAGGTGGCGGCCAGGTAAGGGTCAGGTGGTGATCCTGCGAGCAAGTGATGACTTGGGCTCTTCACCTGGGTGAAGGGTGGGGGTGGCAGGTGACTGGGGAATTCTTGAATGGAGCCATGCCACACCCCTGTGGCCTTGCGCACAGAACAGTCAGAAGGGGGCCGGCTGAAGCAGGGAAACATTTGGGAGGTTATCCCAGAAAGGCCAGGGTGAGGGCTGCAGGCCAGGTCCCGGGTGGTGGGCTGTTGGGGGGGTCATTGCATAGGGCCGCTTTTGCTTCTCTTCCTCCTGGACACTCAGTGATGCCAGCCAGTTCCTGGCAATTTAAAGTGTGCTACGTTTATGATAATGAGGGAGTACTAGAGGTTTATGGGCGTCCTGTGTTTGATGTAGCGATTTATGAAACAATGACACCATTTCACACCTTTCATCTGAAGGTTTTGAAGAGGATGACACATTTTCAGCTCCGAGGAAGCCAATTCATTAACCTGATGCTGCCCTTTCCAGAGAGCCGCCTATGCGACTCCCATTTCAGAGCTGACTTAACTGAGGCCCCAGGCTGCCCTGGGCATCCTTTTCCTCTCTCGCTTCCATCTGCACTGCAGGAGCAGGGTCTTAATTTCAGAAGAGCCTCCTCCAACACTTCTTCACTTTTGGAACTGACATGTAAGAAGCAGCATACATGATTTATTCTAGAATCTTCACAGAGGGGAAATGGACCGGGATTCTAAATAGGGACTTGGACTTCCTTCCCTGCTGTCTTTGGGGAGGTAGGTTCCAGAAACCTTGTACAGTGGATCTACTTCACATGTGCCTGCGAACATGTCACTCTGTGCCTGGTGGGGAAGGTGGACTCGGAGGCAGGAGGGCAGGGGATGCGCCCCGGGAAATGGTGTCATGGACGGGTGTTCTGGTTCACGGTTCTGTGTGACGCTTGCTCAGGAACATCTGCCAGAGTGACACACAATATTGCTGGCTGGTCGCAGTCCCAGCTGCACGCATCTTGTCTCTCTGAATGTGATTCTTGGGCTACAAGATCTGCATCTTGGATTCTGATAGGCAGGCCAGCATACTTTATCGAGAGCTCAAACGGAGAAATAGTCATTGATTCCAGTGCCAAGGGTAGGGAATGGGGGAGTGGATCTCCCTGTGCTTCTTGGGTGAAGGGGTCTAGGTTTTCCCTGTGGGGGCATGACACCCTGCTGTATTTTATAAGCCACGTAAGGCATTTTCAGGTCCCTGGGTGGTGCAAACGATTAAGTACCCCATTACCATTAATCACAGCCGTCATGTTGATTACGACTCATGGTGACCCGATAGGACAGGGTAGAACTGTCCTTGTGGTTTCTGAGACTGGAACTCTTAACGGGAGTAGAAAGCCTATCTTTCTGAGGCACAGCTGGTGGGTTTGAACTGCTGACTCTGCAGTTAGCAGCCCAATGCAGAACCATTACCCTCATCAGAAGTTTGGCAGGTCGATCCCATCCAGAGCTGCCTCAAAGACAGGTTTGTTGGCAATATGCTCCCTGAAGGTCACAACCTGGACAACCCCATGGAGCCATTCTAAGCAGCCCGTCTGTGGTTGCCATGAGAACCAACCACAATGGTGATCACAAGGCCTTCTCAAGGCCAGTTGGCTTCATGCTATTTTCAATTGTCCTTGTTGACCATAGACCTGAACCATCTTTGTGTGCCCCTCCCTTCCTGCATCTCTGCCATGGGAGTCACCCCAGTGCATCTAAGAAGCAGTGGGACTTCCAACAGCATAAGCCATTGATTGTGTGTGAAAAGAAGCCGCGTGCACTTGTTCCCAAGAGGTGGGGAGGCCTCCATCGGCGTCCCTCCAGAGCCATGTCCACCTGCTGCCCTGAGGACGAATGCACATCTGGGGACACAGGAACTGAGGGTTGCCAGGAGTTCCCTGATTTGGGGACAGATTTAATACCCCTTCTTTACCAAGCACGAGAAACGGCTCTCTCTAGCCCCTCTCTGTTCCTAACCCTTTCTTGGTGGAGGAGGAAGAGAGGCAGTGCCCCTCACATAGACGTATGTGTCTTTTCTGATCCGTCTTGGTTTCCACGACAGGCCAGCTGGCTGTTTGGGGTTGTGGGGAGAGCTCTGAGCACATTGCCCATGTTGGCCTGAACCCCATCGCTCTGCCAAGGACTCAGAAGAGGCAGCATCTGCATGCACGGCTGTCATGGGCATTCAGGCTCTTGGCTAACGAGATAAAGGGCAAAAGCAGAATGTTCTCGTGCCAAGAGAAGGAAGAACATCAGAGCCAAGAAGATCAAACCAAGGCTGCTGAGAGCCGCTAAATGGTGCCCATTAACCTCTGTCAAGGCTGGAGTCCTGGGGTGGGACACTGGCCAGGGGCTCGCCTTGAATAAAAAACAAGATTGGGCCATTTCCCTACACCCAGAAGATGGTGGGTACAGGGCTGTACAGCTCATGAAAGAGTCGAGGCAATCCCATTCCTGATTTGAAAAGGATGAACCCAGGTTGGAAGGAGGCGGTCTGCGATGGGTGGGAGGCAAGACCTGCCTTGACCCCTAGGGGAAGTGGGCAAATGGGGTTCCTACTTGCTGGGGGTCACACGTCTGGCTGGAAGCCATTCAGATGGGGAGGGGGCATGTCACGGGGGCCTCTGGAATTGGCTTCCACATCTGCCTCGTTTGCCTCCAGAGAACAGCCTCCTTGTTCCCTCGGCTCTTGGCCCTGGTGAGAAGAGGCACATGCTCAACTGCAGATGGACTGAAGCCAAGAGGCCTTGCCCTCGGCGATCCAGGAACTCGGAGCACGGCTCACCTGAGAGCATCGCTTGAAAAGCTGCAGGCAAATGCTCAAAAACAACCTGGAAGGCATTTCTCCTCCCACTTTCCTTGATTGGCGGGGCCAGGTGGCTTCTCAGAGTTGGGCTGCTCAAGATAAGGTCATCAGTAAGGACCACCAGCCTCGCCCAGGAGCGAGGTAAGGCTTTCTGCACCCGTAAAGCGTTCCAGCCGTGGGAACCCACAGGGGCAGTTCTCCTCTGCCCACAGGGTCACTGGGAGCCCGAGGGAACTGGGTGGCGGTGAGAGTTCTTTGATTGGAGTCCCTGGGTTGAGCGGAAGGGGAAATGCATTCAGCTGCTAACTGAACAGTTTGAGCTGTGCCCCCCAAGTCGTCCTTCTGAAACACCAGCTACCGAACACCCCATGGGGCACCGTTTTACTTGGATCTACACAGGATGGCTGCGAGTCAGCATCTACTCGACAGTTGTCCGTTTTGCTGCGGTCGGTTAGGAGCCTGGCTTAGTTAGTTAGCTCCTAGTAAAATACCTCGTCATTGTGCCTATATGCTCAGAGGTCTGAACACCACCTTCCCCCACGCCCTAGCAAAATGGAACCAGTGAGGACATGTCCGCGTCTCCCCACAGTCCCTCCAATCAGGCGCACCTCTGCAGGGAGTGGACACAGAATGGCTAATAACAAGAGCATTTACTCCAGGGGAAAGAGGGCTGGTGTTTGCCAGAGCCCAAGCAAGCAGCTCCACCCCAGAGCGGCTCACTCTGACTGTCCGGGCAAGTCATTCATCCGATCCTGGGGGTACACCCCTGACCCAGTCTGGAATTTGTGTGGTTTGGGTTTGCTTTACCCAGTCACTTAAACTTCCCTGGCCATCTGATGATATAGACCAGTGGTTCTCAACCTTCCTAATGCCACCACCCTTTCATACAGTTCCTCATGTAGTGGTGACCCCCCAACCATAAAATGATTTTCATTGCTACTTTATCACTGTCATTTTGCTATTGCTATGAATCGGGCCACCCATGTGAAAGGGTCATCCAACCCCCAAAGGGATCGCGACCCACAGGTTAAGAACCGCTGGTGTAGACCAATGTAAGACTCCTTGCCAGAGCCCAGCGTATTTTTATCAAATGTAGCAGGCCGGCAGGAGTCCTAGGCTCCAGTGAGGCTTTATTTCATGCCATCAAATATGGTTGGAGCTCATTTGGGGAAGCCCTCTATTTTTTTCCCCCTCCAATTTATTATTATTTTTTAAAATTAATTTATTTTTTTAACATTTTATTAGGGGCTCATACAACTGTTATTCCAATCCATACACACATCAATTGTGTAAAGCGCATTTGTACATCGTTTCTCAAAACATTTTCTCTCCACTTAAACCCCCGACATTAGGTCCTCAT
>NW_022103968.1:11279393-11320596 GCF_000313985.2 Echinops telfairi
GTACATGTCTTTATCTAGACCTCTATAAATGCCCTTTGACTCCCACCTCTTTCCTCTATTTCCCTTGACTTTCCTCCTGTCCCACGATCATGCTCAGTCCCCACCTTTTAAAAAAAAGAAAACTGTCTGTGATGTCTCCTTAGTTTGAAAATCCAAAGATTTATGACATTCTCTAGGAATACTTTTCCATTTCCAGCAATTATCAATTCATCAATGATCATTTGAGAACATCTTGCACCTGGCCAATCTCTAGCTGCCATGTTTTTGGAACTATTTCTGGAAAAGCTCTGAAATGTGCAGACCCTGCAGAAGAACAAAGCCCAAGAGGATGGAAGCTACTCTCTTAAGCCAACTTGGCTCAGGGACAATCTCTCAGGGTTTCCACCAAGAGTTTCATCCCAGCTTTCTCTGGTTACACTGCAATTATATTCTGGTTATATTTGAAAATGCCTACAAATCCTCTTTTGGATGATGGGGGAGGGCGCATGGAGAAAGGCAAGGGATGGCTCAGGAAAGGCTGCTCTTGGTTAATTTGGAAACCACTCCCAGCTAATGTGGAGCCTTGGGACATTGACAGTCCCTGCTTTGTAGTATGATGAAACAAATATCAAAGAAGTATTGATCTAATCAGAGCAGCTGAGCAGACCAAGGCGGGAGCCAGGCCTTTGGGTGGAGAGCACTTCAGGGTTGCTTATTTCCAGACTGAGATTCTTCCAAAACAGTCTGTTTGGCTGCTCACGGGCTCCTTCAGTTCATAAATTCATAAGCATATAAGAGCATAATTCAGAAGGCACCTCACACTTCTACGAGGGGGGCATCAAACCGCTCATGGAAGACTTCCATCAAATTTTAATTCCATTTTACAGGAGCTTTTTTGAAGCCCCCTCATAATTGGATCTCATTATGCATTGGGGGGTGGGGGGTGGTTGTCATCTTTCAGATCAGTATTTCCATAAAATCTGGTCCATGAGCTCAAGAGGCCTGGCTAGACAATGACAAAGGAAGACCAGAGAACAGCAGTACGTTGAAGGCAGGTGTTGGTGAAGAAGACAGCATTACCCTTGCACTTCTGGAAGAACAAACAGCTCTGTCTGTCTTAGGGGAAAGGTCACCCAGAATGACCCTTGGAAATCAGGATGGAAAGACTGCATTTCCCTTACATTGAACATGTACCCCAGAGGGGCCGATCCGCTGAGAAGGACCTCATGCTTGGTAGAGGCTCCCAGAGCCTCATGGGGATGGATGGACACAGGAGCTGCTACCATGAGCTAAAAGAGCCGTGCTAGTGAGGATGTGGGAGTGGGTTTTGTTTGGTTTTGTTACACAGTGGTCACGATGGGTGGGAGCTGACGTTAGGGCATCCAATAACAACCAGTTTACATGAAGACAAAACACAAAAGCATCACAGGGTATCGGAAGTCCAGTCCAAGAGCAGTTAGCCGTGTTCTGTGAGGTAAGCACATAAGTACAGGAAGAGTTTCTGTGGTCTGGGAATGAAAGATACCTTCAAGTTCTGCTTATACTCGGAATTTAAACGTCCAGTTTGCAACAGGGAAGAGTGTGTCTCCACCATGATCCTGTGCGCTCCTTGCACCCGAATTCCACCGCTGAGTTTTGTAGACGGTCAGAACTAGGAAGAAGGCCATGAACCACCTTGCTCAATGCCAGCATTGTCAGCAGAGTGAACCAAGATCCTCCTTCCTTGTTATCTTTCTCAAAGTATTTTTGTCTCTATCTGCCTATCTTAAGAACATGTCATCTTGCTCTCCAAGGGCACATATTGATCACTGATCAGCTAATTGTGGGTGTAGCTTCGCCTCGTGTTGACTTGATATTGAATTTCGGTCTTGCTACATGCCTGCTGATGCTATATAAAAATCGGACATGCTCTCTTCCGGTCTTCCCAGACCCCCAAGCCTGAGATGCTCTGACATGTAGAAGAACAGTCGGGGATGCCTGGATGAGCTTTGATTTTGACCTCGTTCTCATGCATTATGCAAAATGTGTCACTTAAATGAACAGCCCAGAAGAATAGTTGCCAGTTGTAATACAAAAAAATGACGCCGCAGAAACCGAGACCCGGTTATGGCAGATACCCCGTCAAAGGAATGATTTATAATCTGGAAACACAACCAGCCCGAGAGGCCCACCAGCCAGGGGCTGTATCATCTAAAGCAATCAAATCCCGCAAATGTAAAGCAATTTTGGATTGCCGTTTCCAAGTGCTCCCCACAATAAGGACTCTTGTCTGCCTGAGTTTAATATTCAGAGCAGAAACCACAAACTCCACCAGCCACTCGTGGTCAAGATGGCTAATAACAGTTCCCAGGCAAAGGCAGGCTGTAATAGCATTGCTCCGAGCAGCTGGGGGTTTCCTTGTGTGTCAGCCTCTCTCTCTCTCTCTCAGAGCTAGAAAATGATGGCGGGTCAGACTTCCATTTGCTTTGTATATTGATATAATTTCATCAGAATTTATGATGTGGCAATTATCGCACAGGCAAGACATGTAATCTAACCTCCATCTCACACAATGCAGGAAAGAGATTATGTTTTGCGAGGAGAAATACGCAGACTTGTTGAGTCAGATTCGGCACATGCAATCCTAATGGAGTTCAATATTTCCTTGGGCAAGTCATTGCTATTTGTATCACATGGATTAAATTGGTTTGAGTCGCAGGCATTTCCCCCCCCCAACAAATAATATAGGAATCGAATGCCTTGGCTTTTTTCATTTTCTCAAGCTCTGGCATGTATGCTCGTTATTGGTAAATTTTAAACATCTGCCGGTGTGATAGTTTATACTAATTCCTCTAGCCCATTTTTAGACTTTCAATACTGAAGTGTGGTCGTTACATCTCCACGACTGCCTTTCATCCTCACGACGACGGGGGCTTGAGCTCCGGTCGCTGGGTAGAATGAATGCTGATGGCCTTTCAGGTGACCATCAGAGTGGGCCTGGAGTTCCTGAAGGAACCCTGGGGGTACCGTTGGTTAAGCACCGGGCTGCGAACTGTAAGGCTGACAGTTCAAGCCCAGCAGCCATGCTGCTGGAGAAAGATGAGGTTGTCTGCTCTCCTGAAGTTTAATGGTCTCGGAAGCTCCATGGAGCTTCTGTGTCCTGGGGGTCGGGGGTGGGGGGTGTCGCTATCAATCAGAAAGGACTCAATGGCAAGGAGTGAGTGAGTGAGTGAATTCTATAGCCTTCTTCCAATGGGAATCAAGTCTACAGCCTTCTTCCAATGAGAATCAATTCTACAGCCTTCTTCCAATGGGAATCGGAGGTTAAATTGTTTTACAATGAAGAGTTTTCAAGATGGCACTTTGTTTCAACTGGAACGAAAAAATTCTTCAAATAAAGAATTGCTTTTCATGTATTTTGAGAAAGAAATGGCAAAGCCCTGTAATGGTAGGTCTGCAGAAGTATCTTTCTCTAACCATGTAATACTTTTTGATTTCTGCTAACACATGGCTTTGTAGATAAATGACCCCAATCTAGATAACTGAAAGTCACCATTTTAATTATTCTCTAATTTTCTTGTGGAATTGCAGATACAGTTGTCAAGTTGCAATGTACAGCATTGAGAACTTCGTTTTTGAAGATATAGTGATATCTAAAATAAGGCATATTTTATTCAAATAGGAAAAAGTCCATGTTTAATTGGCTGGTGTGTCCAAATAGCAGTAGTTACTCTTTATTTGGTATTTACTACCACATAGTATAAAGGAACTCTGGTGGCTTAGTGGGCTATGCTTTGGGCTGCTCGTTACAAGGTCATTGGTTCAAACCTACCAGTCATTCAGTGGGAGAAAGGTGAGACTTTTCTGTTCTTGTAGGTCCTCAGTCTCACATACCCATAGGGGCAGTCTATCCAGTTCTATAGGGTCACAGTGAGTCGGGATCAACTCGATGGCAGGGAATGACTACACAGTATCCCAGTGCCCACATACAGCACTTTTAATTCTCATGCCCTTGTACACAGAAGGCCACCGTATGCCCTGTCTTTCTCAAGGCCATCTGAGTAGTGAGGGGCACAGACTGCATTTCAACGCTGGTTTGTTGAAGCTGCTGGCAACTTCCCACCCTGGCAGCTTACTTCTATTGAGGATGGTCATTTTCTACCATGTACCGTGTGGGACATTCACTCAGTCTTCTGTCTCTCACAATAGATAAAGACGAAGAGTTCTCTCTCCTCAGAGCCTCTACCAGGGAGAGTCTGAGAGTCTGGCCGGGGGTTGGGTGATGATGGATTGTTTATAAATTCAGGTGACCCTAAGGCCGGCTACGAAAACTGCAGAGTGAGAAAGAGGACAGCCTTCACCCACCTGCCATCACTGGAGAATCGCGTCATTATCTTCCTCAATAGATCCATCCTTGTCTTTCAAGGGCCTTCCCGATCACTTAACAATCAAGTGTCAGAATAAGTTCTCCAAATTGAGTTTTCCATAATCTCCTTCTCCCAGACCTGTTCATCCATGCATCCATCTTGGCTAGTCCCCTAAAAGAGAGCTGCCAAATTTAGCAAATAAAAAGTTCCCGGCTTTCAGTTACATTTGAATTTCAGATAAACAACAGCACATTGTTTCAGTATCGGCATGGCCTATGGAATGGTGGTTATGAGTACATCCCATGGAATTTTCGCTGTAAATCCATGGATTTGTGCTCTAACTGAAGACCCATGGAATACTTTGGAGCGATTTCACCTGCCAAGTCTACTTCAAGAGTCTGTCCTTTGCACAGGAGAGGCCGAACCAGGCCAGCCCATAAAAACCTCCGCGCCATTTGTCCACAACAAGCCGGCTTCATCTTTCTGTTTTACTTAGCCTTCCCCTCATCAGCATGCCTTTTTGTTTTTCTTCCTTCTCTCCTTTGCCCCCTCCTCCAGGACTGATAGGACTTCCGGCTCTGAGCCTTTGGCTCTTTCTGAGAATGATTCAAGTACTTATGGACACGCACACACGGACGCACGCAGCCCTCCAGAACTTCTCCAGGATCCGCCCTCCTCACAAACTGTTCTCACCGGTGAGGAGACAGGAAGCTTGTCTCTCCATGAGGAAATGCTGTTCATTCACTTCTTGATGAGACAGACAGTGGTTGAGTACATGCCACATACCACACACTGTGGGGAAAAGCTGAGTCGGGCACGCCCCGGATGCCAAAGAGTGCACGAAGGCTGCAGAGATGAGCTGAGAGTGAAGTTCTACACACGTGAGTGTCAACCATGGGAACATACGAGTGTGCCGTTCCTCATGGAACCAGAGAAGCAAAGGAGCCCCTGCATCTCCAGCCTTGGACTACCCCCCTAGCCTGACCTCACTTCTTCCTTTCTTTCCCTCAAAGGCCCTCTTTCTTTCTTTTTCTTTTTCTTTTTTAAAATCAGTTTATTAGGGGCTCATACAACTCTTATCACAATCCATACACACATCAATTGTGTAAAGCTCATTTGTACATTCATTGCCCTCATCATTCTCAAAACATTTCCTCTCCACTTAAGCCCCCGGCATTAGGTCCTAATTTTTCCCCTCCCTCCCCGCTCCCCGCTCCCTCATGAGCCCTTGGTAATTTATAAATTATTATTGTGTCATATCTTGCCCTGTCTGACATCTCCCTTCACCCACTTTTCTGTTGTCTGTCCCCCGTGGAGGAGGTCACATATAGTTCCTTGTAATCGGTTCCCGCTTTCCTACCCACTCTCCCTCTACCCTCCCTGTTTCGCCACTCACACCACTGGTCCTGTAGGGATCATCCGCCCTGCATTCCCTGTATTTCCAGTTCCTATCTGTACCAGTGTACATCCTCTGGTCTAGCCAGACTTGCAAGGTCAAGTTCATGTCATGATAGTGGGAGTGGGGAGGAAACATTTAGGAACTAAAGGAAAGTTGTATTTTTCATCGTTGTTACATTGCACCCTGACTGGCTCATCTCCTCCCTGAAACCCCTCTGCAAGGGAATCTCCAGTGGCCTACTAATGGGCTTTGGGTCTCCACTTCGCACTCCCCCCATCATTCACTATGGTAAGATTTTTTGTTCTGATGATGCCTTATACCTGATCCCTTTGACACCTCGTGATCGCATAGGCTGGTGTGCTTCTTCCATGTGGGCTTTGTTGCTTCTGAGCTTGATGGCCGCTTGATTACCTTCAAGCCTTTAAGACCCAAGACGCTATACTTTTTGATAGCCGGGCACCATCAGCTTTCTTCACCACATTTGCTTATTCACCCTCTTTGTCTTCAGCGGTTGTGTCGGGAAGGTGAGCATCATAGAATGCCAATTTAATAGAAGAAAGTATTCTTGCATTGAGGGAGTACTTCAGTGGAGGCCCAATGTCCAAAGGTACTCTTTCCCATTTGCCAGGTTTCATACAATTTCCCATGGGTCCACCACCTGCCATACTGATTCATGGTGCCCAGGAGGCACCTCTTTGTAAACCCCTGTGAGCTAGCTCAGGGGCCCTCGTGTCAGCCTGTCTCTGCCATCGATGGCACAGTGTAGGCTCTCAGAAATGTTTGCACAGGGAGACTTTACTGTACTTGTTCAATGAGCATTCTTAAAAAGCAGAGGAAGCAAAAGGTTTCTAAGGTCTTTCTAGTGCTGTGGCACAAGTAGGTTGTTGATCAACAATGAAAGGGCAGAGTTTTAGAATTTATGGCCTGCTGTCTAATTGGTAAAGCCAGGCAAAGGGGTCTAGAGGTAATGCCCAATTCCATTGAAAGGAAAATTTCTTTACACTTTTCACCCGCTGCTAACCTCAAACCAGACTCCAGATATTCCTTCGGAGTCCTCCTCAACCCCACAATGGGAAATTGTAAAAAACTGAGCACATGGCAAGAGTGAGTTTGGGGAAGGGAATAGGAGAATGTGGACATTTCTTCTCATCCACAATGGGTTGCCACCAGAGATGTTTTGGGATCCCTGTTGGGATGGTCCTTGTGCTGGCCAGGGCCCCCATGTGCTGCATGTACTTAGAGAATCCCTTCTGCTAGCTGGTCAGTTATATCGGTCTGCTTTTGCTTAAGAGCAGCCAGGAATGGAAATGGAGCTGTTAAATTAATCTGGCCACCGTCTGCTCTACTAGTAAGATTACTCAAGTTTCCGTTTCCATCGCTCTCTGACACAGGATGGCCCTTAACTCGTCTCTGCCAGAATCTTTCCAGAACACACCTTCTGAGACCAAACAGCTCTCGTAATGGTGGCAATAGTGCAGGGGAAACGGAGAAGGACACATTAACCCCATGATGGTCCTGTGCTTTGAGCAATCCTGCAGGGGTGAGGGGTGAAGGGTGAGCTAGTGTAGACAGGGATCGGGCTGGAGAGCGTGGCTGCCTTACCTGTGTGCTACTTGAGACCTCGATCAGATTGTGCTGTTGCCTCGAGCAGCCTTGACGACAGGGGAGCTTGACGGGGGAATGTTGCTGAAAAGGCAATTGGACAGATTTTCATCAGGAGGAATGCAACACTCCCAAGCAATACTGACTGTCCAAGGAAATGGAGAGCCCGTGGTCAGCACTGTCAGTTCACACGATGCTGAATGAGTTAAATGGCACCATGACCCATTGTCTCATGCACAGTGCGGAACACCTGATTTGAATGACATCATGGCCAAGTCTTTTTCTTCCCCTTTCCACCATTACCCCAATCTATGCTTGTATGCTACAAACAGGATTAACTTCCTAACTGTTGAATGGCCGCCTGTCATGGCTCCTTCTTCATCCTCGACTCCTGGCCCAGCGGTCAAGTGCTTGGCTGCTTACTGAAAGAGTTGGTGGTTTGCACTTAGCCAGTGACTCTATGGGAGAAACACTGTGGGTTCTGCTTCCAGAAGGATTACAGTGAAGAACACTCTATGGGGCAGGTCTAGTCTGTCACGTGGGAGCACAATGGGTCAGAATCAACTTCAAGGCACAGCATCCATAGCCTTTCAACATCTCTCTGTTAGAGGTAGGCATTTGGAATGATGACGGGGCAGCACCCAGTGGAGTCTCCTTCTTTTAAATTCCATCAACAAATCTTTAACATAAGTTTCGACCAAGATTTGTAGGTGAAATGAAAGAATTTGCATGAGTCGCTTTGGAAAAAAAATTTAATGCGGCTTTGACCTGTGAAAGAAGAACAAAGTGATACTGGGTGGTAAGCTGGACATCTGAAATGAATGGTCAGCCAAAGACCCAAGGCATTTCCTAGAAGAGCCGGGGTCTATATTCAGAGGGATCCAAGAAGCACATCTGTTAAACCAGTGCAATCTACCATGGAAGGAAGAAAGAGGGAATAAAGGAAGGAGGAGGAAGAAGGACAGAAAGGGAAAAAGAAACACTGGATTAAGAAAGAAAACAGATTAGATTGCCACTTGAAGAAAGAAACTGTAGAATTAAAATATTAAACTTAACTCAGTGACAGAAAACACACTTCCATAAACTCAAGAGTTAAGCCATTTAAGCCTGTTGTATTGTTCCATTTCATAAAAAGTAAGTAAGGAACTAGAAGTAGAACATCCAATAGGCGAATAATCAGAATCCCTGAAGAAGACAGAAGAGAAGCACACACAGGAGATTAGAGATGGGAAGAGTTTTAGAGACCATGTAAAATGCAGCCCAGTGCCCGAAGATGGCTGCATACAAAGAAGAAAATAAAGAGAGATTGCTAGTTTATAAACCCCAAATTGAATTTACTTATAAAGAGGAACAAATTGTAGAGCCTTTTATCAAAAACCCTTTTCTGCTTAAATAAGAAAGCCAGAAAAAATTGGAATAATATCTTAAGGAGATATTGTTTTTCTTAAGGAGATTTTAAAGAATGATTTAAATGACCTCAAGAATGAGTTTCATGCACAAATGCAAGTGAGTCAGTGATTTATTTTTTCATTTAACAATGACAACAAAATTGAGCACTCAATATTTACAGGACTTTAAAAGAGCTCATGATACAAATTCATAAGTGAAACAGAAAAGGTTTCTGTGTAACCATGTACCATGTCCAATCAGGAAATGAGAAATTATTGAATACATATCAAGAATGAAGAAAATGGTTCCTTCCTTATTGCCAAATGAATGAGTGCAATTTGGATACAAAAAATTATACTTATACTTTCCATCAGGGATAAATAGGCCAAAATTTGAGTCTCAGATATGAAGAGGCTTCAAAAAGTTCATGGAAAAATTCCATTATCTTTTAATTCCACTTTTCTGTGAACTTTTTGAAGACCTCTCCTATTAGAAGAATTAGAACTTCCTAAAATTTGGAACAATGGATAAAGCTACTAAATAAACTGTGAAGGTATTTCAAAATCTCTTCACAGTGAAGATATAGAAAGTAAAAATAATACAGCATATTAGAAATTATACCCAAATGTTAAATTATAGTACTATTTATAAGATACACAGATCCAAATCAGCATTATAAAGATAAAATTTAGGCTCCAATCAGCAAATAAGTCAAGGACTTTTTTAGACAATTTACATTTGAGGACATAATGAGTGATTTGTTTAAAAAATAATTAGAAATTTCTAGCATCAAAAGCACAAATCAGAAGTGCCATTCATGTCTAATAAGTAAAAACTCAATCATGCAATAACTGATGATCACAAGTAAAATTTGCAAATGAGTAGTTGCTGATATTTGCCCAGTTTTCTGGATACTAATTTGGTAATACAATTCAGGATCCATAACATGCTCACATGGTTTGAAACAGTACAACTCTGGGGAATGAATTCTTAGGAAATATGGAATGTGGAGGGCGTGTTTACTGAAGCATCATTCATTAGAGCAAAAAATAAATGGGGGCATGAGCAGTGGATAAAATAGCAACAGTCTCAATATCTAACAAAAGAAAATGGTTGAATAAATAACCTTTAGCTACTTAATTGTTACAAATTGTAAGTATGAGATAACCATAGAGAAAAATTTTACCTGATAATGGTAAATTTAAAAAGCATATCACAAAATTATATCATAATTACAGACACAGTTCTAAAAAATGAGGCTCTTGTCTGAAAGAAAGTAGGGAGATTCATAAGAGGACCCCTTGCTGAAATTGTGGCTAGTGTTTTCTTGTTTAAATAATTTTATCTGGGAAAATCACGCATCTTTATAAATGTGTGTATATATGTGTATGCATTTGAATAAAAACTGATGGAAAATAGAATGAGAAGATGTAATTTCTCTGTGGTTCCAATCCCATGGGCCTCTCACAGTGTCCCAGGCCAAAGCAAACTGTAACCTCGGACCATTGCCTGGCTCTACCCCGTGGGCTTCAGGCACTGAAGTGGGTTGCACATTGAAAAAGAAAAGATAAATAAAATTAAAATTTTCTGTTGCCTTTTCAAAGCCCCGTGTATGTGTGCACCTGTATATGTGTGCATATGTGCAACCACACAGTGTAATAGTCAGTAATTATGTAGCCCTTAATAGGTTACTGGGGGAGCTTTTAACCTCAGTTTGCTTGTCTGTAAAATGGAGGTAACACTGGCTCTGCCCCACAGGACTGTTATGAGGGCTGCATGAAGTGATGCTTGCAAAGCACCAAGTTCAATGCCCGGGACATCCATGTTCTGTAAAGTGACAGTGACTTGGAAACTGAAGATGGTCTTATTGTTGCTGCTGTGTCCCCATCCCTCTATTTACAGAGTTTCTCCAGTGGTCACACAAAGTTGTTCACATTTCTAAGCTTGGCAATTAGAGACCTCCATAATTCTACCTATTGTCGTTTTCGACTTCCATCCTCTGCTCCTTGAAATGAGTTCTCTCTGCTCTAATCTGGAAATTTATATATATATGAATTCATCTGGCAATTCATATATATATATATATATATATATATATCCCCTAAACTGAAATTTCTTTTTCAACCCTGTGTTTAATTTTTTTTTACAAAAAAACCTTATCACCTTCAAAGTATTCTCCATTGCACTTAATACATTAGTCAAATCTGTGATTCCATTCTTGGAAACATTTTTCAAACTCATTTGTTTGGATGGCTGACAGTACTTCTTTCATTTTTTGCTTCACCTTTTCTACACCCTCAAATGGCTGTCCTTTCATGTCCCTCTTCATTCACAGAAACAAAAAGAAGTTGCATTGAGTGAGGTCAGGTGAGTAAGGTGTGTGGGGCAAGAGAGGCATGCTGATTTTATGCCAAAAACTGATGCACTGAGATGGCTGCGTGAGCAGGTGCATTGTCGTAGTGGCAAAACTAGTCCCCCATCTACCACAAATCAGGCCTTTTTTGTCACACACTGTTAGGCACTCTTTTGAGAACTAAATACAAAGTTTGATTAACAGTCTGACCTGGTGGAACGAACTCCAAATGTACTATTAGTCGACGTTATCATCTGTTCAGAAAGTTGATGCACGTCCAGAACAAAGTTGGTCATTAACTAACATTTCAATGTTTTTGAAATGAGAAAACCACTCATACACTTCAGTTTTTCTCATACCGCTGTCCTTGCAAGCCGTGTTCAGCATCATAACAGTTTCTGTGGCATTTTTCCCTGAGCAGGAAACAAAATTTCACAGTCGTACGCTATTTGCTTAAATTTGCAATCACAAAAAATGAGGTTCGAGCCAAACTGCTTTCATGAAAAATTTCACTGTGACCAGAGAGAACCTTCCCAGGTGATGCCACTGGGTGCACTAACTCAGAAAGAGTTGCTTGATGCTGCCTAGGCATACTATGAAAACTCCACCCAGCAGAGAGTTTATCTGTTTCTTTTTGGGTGGTACCCCCTTTTGTGTGTGTATATACATATACATATACATATACATATACATATACATATACATATACATACACACATGTTGCCATCCAACAAGTTCTAAGAAGTCATTATGCATAGGCTCTTCTCTGAAGCTCCAGGTCCACTGACCACTTAGAGGAGAGAGAAAGACAACAGGTAAGTGAACAAGCACATTTCAGACGCAAACCAGACTGACCTTCTACAGTTCTGTGGAATCATGGTTATTACCATTTGCTCACTTGGTTGTTCCCTATGCCATACCTGTCATGGAGTATCTTTCCATCACACCTGTCATGAAATATATGAAACTTCACACATGGTGTTCCCCCCTCTTCTTGGTTATTGCTATGCTTAAACATTTCCTCTAGTCTTCTTCCCCAAGACGAATCCTCAACATCCTTCAAAGCTCAACCCAAGCTCCACCCTCTTCAAGATGCACTCTCCTGCTCACCTCTCCTTTGTTTAAACATGATTGGCCGTTCTACTCAGACTTCTCTGATTTGGCAGGTAGCTTCTTAGAGCAGAAAGCATGAGTTGTTCCTGTTTCTTGAGGTTTGTTTGACCTCTTAAGAATTCCTTATAATATCGATCACAGTGTTGAACAAATGCTCACTTTTGTTAAGGTGCCGAGTCCATTTTGGTTCAGAACAATGCTGTGTGACAGCATAGATCCTCCCATAAGGCTTTCTAGGCTGTGACCTTGATAGGAGAAGATTGCAGCTCTTTTCTGCCTTGGAACCACTGGGTGGATTTGAACTGCTAATCAGTTAATTAGCGCTAGGGCATGTAGCCATTGCACCACCAGGGCTCCTTCACCACACTAGTGCCGTTGTTTTGATTCTGACTCAAAGTGACACTGTGGAAACCAGAATGAAGCACGGCCAGGTCCTGTGCCATCCTCACAATCGTTGTGTGTGAAGCCACTGTGGCAGCCACTGTGTCAATCCATCTCATCGAGGGCCTTCCTTGTGCTGGCTGACATTCCACTTTATGACGCACGCTGTCCTTTTCGAGACAAGTCTCTTCTGACAGTATGTCCAAGTCCAAGAGAAGAAGTCTTACCACCATCACTTCCAAGGAGCAATTTGGCTGTACCACAGTTGTTTGTTCTTCCGGCGGTCCATGGTATATTCTTGAACACTCTAAAGAGATCATGCCACCACGTGTCTGTCAGTGTGTCATACAGCGGTGGCTGGCGTGTTGCTGTGATGCTGAAAGCTATTTTCAAAATGCCAGGGGAGTTACCCCAAGTGTATGGTTTCAGCTGAGCTTCAGACTAAGAACAGACTACCAAGAAGACATAGGCTGTGCACTTCAGGGGGATTTGTCACTGAAAACCGTACGGATAGCAGTGAAACATTGTCAGTTCCTGAAACCTAATGAACAGAAGCAGAACATTTCAGAGCTCGTACGAGAAGACGAGCCCCTTTGGTTGCAAGGCCCTCAAAATATGACAGAGGAAGAGCTGCCTTCTCAAAGAAAAGTCAGCCGTAAGGACGTAGATGTAATAAAGCCTAGGAGTAAAGCATTCAGGCCCTTCATTTGCTGATGGGTGCAACTCAATGAGAAGAACGCCTACAAATCTCAATTAAGAATTGGAACTTGGAATGTATGAAGTACAAATTTCGGAACATCAGAAGTCATTACAAATGAAATGGATTGCATAGACATCAAAATTCTAGCCGTTAATGAATGGAAATAGACTAGTATTGGCCATGCTGAATTAGAAAAATCATATGCTGGGAAATGACATAATCAAGAGGAACAGTGTTGCATTAATTGTAAAAAAATGCATTTCAAGGTCTATCCTGAAGTTCCATGCTATCTTTGATAGGATAATGCCTATCTGCATAAAAGGAAATCCAATCAATACAACTGCTATTTAAATTTATGGGCCAACCACTGAAACGAGTGATTCTGAAATTGGAGAATTCTACCAACATCTTCCTCCTGAAATAAACCAAACAAATAATCGAGATGCATTGATAGTTACTGATGATAGGAGTGCAAAAGTTGGAGATGCAGAGGAAGGAACAGTAGTTGGAAAGCATGGTCTTGGTGATAGAAGCAAAGCTGGAGAAACAAAGGACATGATGCTTGGTGAGGGGAGGGGCAGCAAAACACACGAAGCCCTCGACAAGGTGGTTTGACACAGTGACTGCAGCAATGGGCTCAAACATAAGATGTAGGACTGGGTGGTGCTTCGTCCTGTCGTACGTAAGGTTGCTATTAGTTAGAACCAAGTTGACAGCACTTAACAACAAAGGTGACACTTGTAACGGATTTGCCCAATGCAGTGCCATTGGACGTCTTCACTGCTGCTTCATGAGCACTGATTGTGGACCCAAGAAAAAGGCGGTCCTTGGCAACTTTCATCTTTTCTCCATTTGTCGTGATGTTGTCTATGGTCTACTTGTGAGGTTCTCTTGCTTGCTTTATACTGCGTTGCGATACGTATGTAAGGCGGGGTTCTTTGATCTTCGCCAGGAAGGGCTTCATCAGTATGAGTCTTCTTCATTTTTAATAAACAAGTTTTATCATCTGCATATCACGGGTTGTTAGGGGTCGTCCTTAAATCTGGATGCTGCTTTCTTCAGCTTTGTGGTGTACCCGTTGACTAAGCGTGGTGAAGTCCTACCACTCTTACACATGTTTCCTGGTTTTGAAACACACAACATCCCCTTGCTTTGAACAACAGCCTCTTGATCTAGGTACAGGTCCCGCATGAGCATGATTAAGTGTTCTGAAACTCTCATTCTTCACAAGGTTGCCTGTGTTTTGTTATGATCCGCAGAGTTGAATGCCTTTGCCTAGTCAAGGAAACACAAGGAAGCATCCTGCTGGTCCTTGTTTTCAACCAAGACCCATCTAAAAAGAGCCGCGGGGACCTCGTTTCACGTCCTCTTCTGAGTCTGGCTCGACTTTCCAGCTGTTCCCTTCAGCTGTTTTCCCGTTATCTTCAGCAAAAATTTTCTTGCCTGCAATTTTCATGATGTTGTTCACATATTTCCACATCCTTACATCGGAACAGGCCCAAACAAAGAAACTCTTCCACTCAGTTGGCCTGGTAGCTGTTTCCCCACTTTCTTGGCATAGATCCGTGAGCACGTCCATCTATTTGTCGAAGCATCTCAATTGTAAGTCTGTCAATTCTTGGAGCCTTTTTTTTTTCATCAATGCCTACAGTGCAGGTTGGACTTCTTCTTTTAGTCCCACCGGGTGCTGATCATTTGCTGCTCTCTGAAATGGTTGAATGTTGACTAGTTCTTTTTTTGTGTATTCCTTCCATTTACTTTTGGAATGCTTCCTGTGTTCAGCAGTTTGCCCAGTCCCTCAATATTGTAACTCGAGGCTGGAAATGTTTCCTCAGTTCTTTCAGCGTGGGAACTGTGCTGTGTATGCTTCTCTTTAGACTTTCTAACTCCAGGTCTTTGCAGAGTTTGTTGTGACGCTTTAATTTTTGTCTTTGTGAGTTGCCCTTGGAAATGTTCTGTTCAGTTCCTTTCCTTCCCTGTTTCTTCCGCTTACTTTAGTGCCTCTATGCTCAAGAGCAAGTTACAGAGTCTCTTCTGGCAGGCATCTTCATTCCCGTCGTGTCAGGACCTTTGGCTTCCTTCGTGTACAATGTCCTTCGGCGTCATTCCGCAGTTCCTTCTCTTTCTGGTCATTAGTGCCCAGTGCCAAACCTCCTCTTGAGATGGCCGCTAAACTCATATGTGCTAAACTCGAAGTCATACTTTGCCTTTCATGGATTTATGTCAATATTATTTCAGCTTCTGCTACAACTTGCATATGAGCAATTATTGGTCTGTTCTACAGTCGCCCGCTGGCCTTATTTTGGCTGGTGGTTTTGAGTTTCTTTTCCCAGAGGTGCACTGATTCCTGTGAAGTCCACAAGAATAGTCAGCAGTGTATGCCATTGAAGAAAGGTATTCGAAAGGAGTAAGTCCTGGGTCTCACCACACTCTGTCATGTGATCGCTGGCATTTTCTGTCACCCAGGCCATCCTTTCCAGCTGCTGATCTTTGTGCTTCATTTCCAAATTTTGCATTCCAATCGCCAGTAGTTATCCATGCATCTTGATTGTGTTTGCTCCATTTCAGATTGCAGAAGTTGTTAAAATGTCAAATCTCTTCATCCTTGATGTGAGTAGTTGTGTAAATTTGAATAATTCGAGTATGAATGGTCTTCCCTTGCATTACATGAATGTGGTTCTATGCGTGGTAATATTCAACTTCAGGAGACCTTTTGAAATGTTCCCTTTCTGTCCGCAGGCTGTCCTTTCTGGCGTAGTCGGCTGGGGTGGGTTCCCAATGGACTGCTCATCATAAGGTAAAGGAGTTGGAATCACCAGTGGTTCCACGCGAGAAAGATGAGGTTTTCCACTTCTGTAAAGAGTTACCGTCTCAGAATCCCCAGAAAGAAGGTCTACTCTGCCCTGTAAGGTCTCCGTGAACCGGAATCCACTCCATCGCAGTGAGGTTGGTGTTTGGTTTCGGACACCATATGATTGTCTGAATCAGAATGGCCAGTACCAGTTCACTTCAGCTCATGAATGCCTAGGATATCGATCTTCACGCATTCCGCTTAATTTTTTTACAACTTGCATCTTATTAGATTCATACGTCATGCATTCCTCGTCCCACTTATTACAGGATGTTTACAGTGGTTTCTTCTCATTTTGAGTTGTAGCCACATCATTGAATGAAGCCCTAAAAGCTTCACCCCATCCTCGTCCTTAACGTCAGTTCTACTTTGAGGAGGCAGCTCTTCAACCAGTCGTATTTTGAATACCTTCCAACCTGAGGTGCCCGCCAGCTGCATGATATCAGTCAATGGTTTTAAGATAAAAAAAAATTTTTTTTCAGAAGAGATAGACAATTCTTTCTTCTTAGCCTTACTCTGGAAGCCTTACTGAGGCTTGTCCATGATGGGTTACCCTACTGGTATTTGAAACACCAGTGGCATAGCTTTGAGCATGGCAGCAACATGCAAGCCTTGTCCACTGTCCCACAAACTGACAGATGAGTTGGTGCAACATTGGGTCTAGTACAGAATAATGATCATGAAAGGGTGGCATTCTCTCCATATGCATTGGTATGACTTGAACACTTTAAATATCCTGCCAATGTATCGCGATTCTGGGTCCCTTCAAAAGACATTGCCAAAATCGTCCCCATCTGTAGAAATTCCTGAATCAGAATTAAAATGTTTCCTTTTCTGGAGCCTGCTGCTGTGAGACCAGCGCCAAGGGTGGGCTGCCTTGGTTTGCACTCTGGCCAGGAACAAGGACACAGTACAGCCTGGCACCCCAGGTGATATTCTTACAACGAGGCCATTTGAGATGGACCAATCATGTGAGCAAGAGCTAAGATCTTGGCACAGCCACTCTTGATTTCAGGGCCTTCTTTCTAAGATGGCACCTGGTGCCAGCACCTAACACTCCCCCCCCCCCAACCACCACCCCCGGTAGAGGAGGAAACACAAGAAGTAAACATGATAGCCTAGAGTTAGGCTCAGAACGAGAGCAGGGCTTAGAGGAAAAGCTGCCTCCTCACCGTGAAAGTGCCCTGATAGAAAGCCATGGGCCAGCTTGATCCGGGCACTGCCCCAGCTGTGTATTAACTACCCAGATGAATGTTCAGCTCATACCCCGGGGATTATTCATGAAGCCCCTCTGTATATAGTGATTGTAGCTTTGGCATCCAGAGTGAGGGCTCACTGTTTCATAGATTAGCCTCTCTTCCTGTGCGACGGAAGAGACAATGATCTAAAACAACTCTGTCTGGGGGTGACAGGCGTTCACGTCTTTCATGTGAAAAAGCGTTGGTGGAATGAGAGATTCCAGGTCTCACACACCACCTTGAGAGTGGGAGCCCGGGGCCACACTGAGAAGGAGCTGGCGGACGTCTGCTCTAGACCCACGGATGCCCACCTTGACTGTGAAATGGGATGGCTTTCTTTAACGTCTGTGCTTGAGAAGTAGGTGGGGCCGAACTGCAGCTTTACTGCTCTCTTGATGCTAGTACAATGAAGCAAAAAAGACCCCAAGCCAGTCGCCATCATGGGTGACGGAGTAAAATTGTGCCGCGTTAGGGTTTCTACTGGTTTTTCACAGTTTGATGGCCATGCCTTTCTTCTGAGGGGCTTCCACGTGGACTTGAATCTCTAACCGTTGAGTTCCAGCCCAGTGTACTTAGTGTTGACGAACATCATCAAATGTGACTTGTGCCAGGGGATGAAGAAGCTTGCTCATTTCCTGGGAAGGGTACCAGTCAGCAAACCCCCTAACTGCAAAGAATCGTGAAAGAATATGCCGTTTAGTCAGAACATCAGTCCACTTCAAGAGCCTTCACCTTTTATAGCAAATGTCAAGTTACCTGAGTAATCACACCTTAATTGTGAGATTTTAGATACTGAGGTCTTATTTTTTTGCATTGTGACTTTAAAGGTGAAGGGAGGGAACTTGCTTCTGGTTCAAGCAGACGTGGCCTGTTGCGTGCAGTTTACATAGGAAATAATGGTTTTAAGTTATTTTCCAGGGGGGTCATTTGGCTCATGGAAGCTTCATTTTGGATGGATAAGCATGTGTGTTCATGCAGGCAGATCTTGTGTCTATGTGTCTATAGCTGTATGTGCATATGTATAGTTATACATATGGATACCTATGTATTCACAAACAGGTGTGTATGTAACGGGAGGTAAAGTATTGCTGTTAGGGTCCCAGTTCACATGTGCTGACGTCTGTCACAAACCAGACATGTGTGACCATGTCTTTGTGATCAGTGCATGGCTGCTGACAGGCTGTATCTGTCATACACTTGCCTTAGTCTCATTAGGATGCCTTAAAAAAAGGTCCAATCACACGGCTTCTGAGGGGATCTACTGGATCAATAATTAAATTCAAGGCAGAGCGGTCAGCCCAGATGGTTAGAACAACGTTTTTAAAAAACTCCAAAAGGGTCATTCAGACAGATTTTCTTGACGGATACAAGTGACGACGGGGGTTTACGGTGAAGCCGTTTTGAGAAAATGGAGACCTGTGTTGGTGAGAAATAAAGCCAGGAAAGTGGCACCGAGGAATTTGGCTTCCCATCACGACTCTGTTCCGTCACGTGTCATTCTTGGACCATGACTATCCTGCCAATGGCAGAAGGGCTGTCCAGTGAGATTGTCATTGGGACACTTTCCCCGTCCACCATCCAGCCCTGATCTTACCCCTTTTTGTTCCTCAAACGTGTAAAAAGAACACAACTGGAGTTCCATTCTTGAAGAGGACAAAATTGCCCTTTTGAAGTGGTGTCAATCGAAAAGCATTCTCTGGAGAAAGGTTACAGAGACTGTTTTCAGAAGTATAGACCTAGACAAGGATCGGCCCAGAAACAATCGCTTCGCATTCTGCTAGTTTTGTTTAATAAAGATTTCTATGCTTTTATAGCTTTATTGTACCGTATATACTCGTGTATAAGCTGAATTTTTCAGCACATTTTTAATGTGGCTTTTGTGGTAAAATTAGGTGCCTCAGCTGATATTCGGGTTGGCTTATACTTGCGTATATATGGTACTCTCCCATATGCGTGCATGCAGGTAGAGGTACAAACAGTATTATGTGATATTGCCACAAGAGTTAGAGCCCGATAGGGCTGCCTTGTTTTCCTGGGTCTCACCCCATCCCCACCGCTGCCCGCGTGCAGGTTCTCCACTTGTCTGTCACTCGCGCTCGACTGGAAAATATTTGAATTTTCCTTCTCTGATAGGTTTCTGCCTTATGCGGAAAGTTCTAGTGTACTTTACCTATATCATAACTTTCGTAGACAGGAAAAAGTGTCTTCTGTTTCTAATTAAAACCCACTTCAGAGGGAATTTAGCAAAAATGCTTATCAAGGTGGGAGGTGTACAAACCTCATAACATTTTATATTTTCCTCTTCATTAGCATTGCCCAGCAGTCAGCCAATATTTGGTTTTGGGTCAGCATTAACTGCTTAACAAGTTTGCTCTATTATAAGATTTTCCAGATCTGGGAAAGTTTTCTGGAAAAAGAAAAGAAGTATCTGGAATATATTTTCCTTTGACTTTCAGTCAACTTTCTCCCCCTTGTCTCCACGCTGTAATCACGAGGCCAAGTGTCTTTGTTTTTAATTTAGCTCTTTGAGGACACATGGACACGCTTTCTCTCTCTCCTGCTTTTGAGAAAGCATCTGGATCATGGAATCCAATGATTTATATGTGCAAGTAGTAACTTTCTGAGAATTCACACGTACCTCATCTCCACTTGACTGTACGTGTAGAGCTTTGACCTGAAAATTGTTAGTTACTGAGAAAGGAGATTACAGGGGAGAGAGAGAAATCAGCAGGAGTAGGAGGTGGCTTACTAAAAATAGGGGTTTCCCACAGTGCTGGTGAAAAACTACTCATTACGGTCTTACTCGGCAGCCCGAGAAGGTTAGCCTCAAGTTGTTTCTTTCTAGGGCAAGTCATTAGATAAAGAACCGCAGAATACAATGTCCTGTCGACTCTGGGCATTGTAAGCAATAACTCCCCACCCCAGCTTTTGAATGGCTAGGATCTACTATGGCCTGTTACAACGACTTGTCATAATATCCCTCTTCTGCAACTGGGCTTATTTGGAGAAATTGAGCAGGGGGATTCACTGTGTACATCTATATCAGCAGTACACCACATACATATGTATTAGCTGTACATTGCAGACATCTAGATCTTATACCGACAGAGGCTCCACTTTTCAGCAGAGAGAAAAACAAGCTCCTGGCGGTCCTGTAATATCCCTATTCCTTTTCAGCAACCCTTAAGCGGATTTGACTTAGCACCTGTACAAACTCACCAGCCTACTTTAAGTCTGAGGACCCTTCAAGGAGATTCTACACTGCAGTCGTGTAGAGGCGAGCAATTTTCCTTCCTGTAGATGGAACCCAGAGCAGGCGGATGTAACAGTGTGCTCATGTATTACTGAACTGCGTTTGCAAATCCAATGGGATTAGTTTGCGGATATGTGGCAATCTGCCCTTTCCAACCGTTGGTTTCTCTAAGGTCATAATCCCTACCCACTCTTTCATCATTCTTTTAGGGCATGTGCCACTTTCCAGCACAGAGATCTCTCCACACAAAGGAATTGCGTGTAGATTTAGAAAAGTAGGGACCCCCATCACCACCAGATGAGGTACCCTAGCTCTTCTTCCTTAGATCCATTGGCTGGTCAGCTCCACAATGGAGGGAGTCTGTCTTACTTAAAGGGCTCCAGCGAGCTGAGATCGGAAAGGTCAATGGTTCAAGCCCATCAGCTGCTCCTGGGGAGGGAGATAAGGCAGTCTGCTACCATAGAGAGCTTTCCGGCCTTGGAAAGCTAAGGGAGAAGTTCTACTTCGTTCCTTTGTGTCACTATGAGCTGGGACCCAGTGCTTGGCAATGGGCCTGTTTTGCTTTGTATCTGTAGCTGTTCTGCTTGACCCAGAGCCTCTGCTTAACTCAGAGTCAGATAGTGTGGGGTCTGCTCCTTCATGTATGCCAAAAGCCTAACAAACCCATTGCCATTGAGTTGATGCTGACGCACGGTGACCTGATAGACGGGAGAACTGCCCCTGTGGATTTCTGAGACTGCAACCGTTTATGGGAAAAGAAAGCCTCCTCTTTCTCCCTGCTGAGTGGATGGTGGTTTTGAACTACTGACCTCGAAGATCGCAGTGCGTAACCAGTAGGCCACCAGGGAAGCCATTTTCATGATTCCATTGCCTTTCCCCAAGCCCTGCAAAGAAGAGATGAGAAATTCCTGGGAAGCTGTGCCTTTCTCCCCAAGAATAATACAGACTATTGCCAGCTGCTGACGGCAGAACCCTGTTGGATGAGATGGCAAAGAAAACCCTTTTCCAAGTAAAGCTCCCCTGAGAGTTTTATTTTTGTCTTTGGAGATGTGTCTATTCTCCATTTAGAAGCTGTGCCTACTCTTGATTTAGGAGCTATCAAACTCATCCTCTCTGACTCAACGTTTAAGATGCTCAAAATAAACACATGGAGCGGTTGATGCTGCCCGCCCCCCGGTGGGCACTCAGTTTAGATGCCTTGGTGGTGCCGCTGACATGAAACCACCAGGGCTTATGCAGTACCTTCTACCTGCCGAGCACCGGTCTACGTCGTGCCTGTGGGCTCCCTCCCTGCCGCAGCTCCACTGCTGTTGGCAGCTGCAGAGTTGGTCCCCCCCGATCGTGGTGGCCCCCTGCACCACGGATGGGAAGGCAGCCTGATCCTGCACCATCCCCACAGTCAGTTGCAGATCTGGCTGTTGTGCTCGATAGGGTTTTCACGGTCATTCTTGGAAATGGATCTTCAGGCCTTCTGCCTAGTCTGTCTCTGGCTGGAAGCTCTGGGGACACATGTTCTGCATCATGGCAACACACGGACCTCCAAGGGCTGTCCATGAAGTTCATTAGCTGGATCTCCCATAGAAAGCCCCAAACCAGGCCCATTGTCATTGAATCTATTCCCACTACAGTGACCCTATCTAGGTTTCTGAGACCGTAAGTCTTTATGGGAGCTGAGAGCCACGTCTTTCTCCTGAGGCGCTGCTGGGGTCTGTTGACCTGATGCAACTCTTGGCCTCTTAACACCACATTCGTTATCTGAAAACATTGACAAGGGGGGTCACTGCACACAGCTCCCCATACTCAAACTCAAACTCACTTCTATTGAGGAGATTTCCACTCATCATCACCCTATAGGGTAGGTTAGAACTGCCCTTGTGGGTTTCTGGGACTGTAACTCTTCATGGGAGTAGAAAGCCTCATCTTTCTCTCATGTTGAGGCTGGTGGTTTTGAACTGCTGGCCTTGCAGTTAGCAGCCCAATGTGTAACTGTACTGTATTCAGAAGTATACTGTGTACATCTATATATACCGACCTTGAGGTTTTCTGCCTAATGGGAAACCCACAGTGCCGATTCTACTGCTGAACCACCATTGGCCATACTACCACAACCATCAAAACCCAAACCCACACTTGCTACCATTGAGTTGATTCTGGCTCCTAGCAACCCTACAGGGTAGAACCGTCCCTGGGGGCGTCTGAGACTGGAACTCTTTACGGGAGTAGAAAGCCTCATCTTTCGCCCACGGAGCGGCTGGTGGTTTGAACTGCTCACCTTGAGCTTAGCAGCCCGGCCACTGTACCACCAGAGTGCCTGTGGGCAACCATAAGAAACACTTATCAGAAATTGGAAATGGGGGGTTCTTTAATCGGCCTGTAGTGGCACAGTTAGTAAGTGTGAACATGAGCAGGGGCTTAGGCTGCACTTGACGGCCAGAATACGGTGTCAGAATTTGTCTTGGTTGTCACACTGATAAATTTCACCTTTAAACAACAACAAAACAACCCCTCAAAACGTTGCTGTGCCATTGAACGCACGCTGGACCCCATGCACACGGGGACGAGAGTGGCTCAGTCCTGCACCCTCCCCGCGGTGGCAGAAAGACGATTGTGATCCACAGGGTTTTTGTCGGCTGAGTTTTAGCAGTAGATGGCCAGGTCTTTCTTCCGACTCTCTCTTGGTCTGGAAGGCTCCATTGATATCTGCTCAGCATGCCTCCACTGGCTGCACCAGGGCTCTTGGGTCAGCGATTGAACCGGGTCCTTGCACTTGGAGGGTGAAACTCCACCATTGAACTGAGGCAGAAGATGTGGCCGGTGACAAAAATCAATCGTGCACCAGGGCATTTGGACGCATAGGAGTGCATCCCTCAAACGTTCTTGGAGAAAAGAAAAAAACTATTCCTTCGACCGTCAAAATGTTCGTGGTGGTTTCATGACCAAGCCCACCCAGCCGTCTTGAGATCGAAATCGCCACCATTTCTTGGCTCCTGGTGTGTAGCCATCCAACCAGCCAGCAGAGGGCAGAGCAGGCAGCAAAAATCTCCAAGTTCTATTGTGCAGGGCACCTCAGTGGGCCAGTCCAGGGACGTCCTGGGAGGGGGTTGTTACCAAGCTAGTCCAGGCCTGCGAGTTCCTATTTGTACAAAAAGGAGTAATGGGAATTGAGAACAACACAGAAACCTTTAAAGAAGGACTTGATCTGTCCTTGGCATAGTGTGGACATGGGACATGGGAGAACACGTGATGCTTGGGTGTTTGATAGGGGTTCAGAACAGAGTTTGCCCCAAGTCCCCTGGAACACCATTCCATTTTCATGAAGGAAAACAGGATCAGGGAGGGTCAGCTGGAACTCTGAGTTTACAGGGGAAGAAATCTGGATGTTTGTTCTCTTTAGCAAGCCAAGACTCATCCTAGTAGAAAAATGAAGACCACTGTGTTGTTTTGTTTACTTCTTATCATTTTCACAGCCTGTGGTTGAAAGGTCAGGGGGACTTGGCTGTGATTCCCTCTCGGCTGCTTGTTGCTTTGGCGACCTGAGTTAAGCCCTGTCTGTGTCTGTACTCGCTGTCTCGGGAGCCCGCTGTGAGAACTTAGGAGATGCCTCCTGGATGTTGGTGATGCGGGCAACGGGGGCTCCGTGGTAGAATTCTCGTCTCTCATGGGGGAGAGCCGGGCTCCACTCCTGGCCATTGTACTCACATGACTTAAAACGGCATCTAATAATTTCACAGACAACAGCTGCTGCAAAACCGTCCATTCCGAGCTGGCATTTTAAGCAGTGTTGTCATTTGGGAACACTTTGAACTCAAAGTTATTTTCAAAACAGGCAGCATGTTTGCTCTTAAGAGACGAAACTAGAAAACCAAAGTATACTGCTGAACTCCCAAGGGAGATGTGGGAAGTCATGATAATCACAGTCAGACAGGAACTGGTCGACTCCCCAGCACTGCCCACATGTCCCTTTTTGGAGAGTGCCCCTCTGAACGTGCTGTAGAAAAGGCTGAGTATCAGGCCAGTCTAAGAAGTTCTCAGAAAACTATATGGCCTATTCGTGGCCTTTTCCTGTATGTCATTACGAAAAAAGTATATTTTACTTGGTTTTCAGGGAAGGGTGGCCCAGCAGGTTAGCTTCCCATTCAACCATTGCTCCACCAATTGCTCAGTGACTTTGGTCACCTGGGTCACACTCTGAGGACCTGTTCACCATCGTCTTTCTGGTGCCTCCATTTCTGTTCATCAAGTTTCCCTGATCTTTTATGTTCTCACCTTTGGGTTCAAGCCAACGCTGGTTGTTTGGAGCGCAGTATTTTATTCGAGGTGATGATTGTTTTGTGACCTGCTCTGTTAGGTAGCCACAAGGGATTAGTTTCAGTTCAAGTTCGAAGTCACAGGGAGCCCCCAATGTCAACCGGTTCCCTACGTCTGTGCTTTTATATTTGTTGGTAGGAGCTGGAGTTTCTGCTTCATCTTTTTTCTCCCCTCCTAGCAGGCTCTATCGATTGTGGCCGTGATGAGAGCGCGGCAGTGGCCGGGCACCATCTCCTCCTTCTAGTCTAGGGTGGATGAGGTCACAGTTCATGGAGGCCAGAGGTTCACATACTCATGTGGCCTACTGCCCCATTTTCGGAGGGGAAAAATAAATTATGCAGCATCCTCCTGGCAATGAAACACTTTCGTGCCATTGCCCACGATCCAGGATCGATGACCACCCACTTTGGCAGCACCGATGTAACTGTTGGCCCCTAGACTCGTCCGTTTTGAGAGGTCGGTTTCCTTTTTCTCGGGAGACACAGAGGACAATTGTGTCTTAGAGGCTGCCTGCCACCCCTGACTGCGTTTGAGTTTTGCAGTTGAACTGGGTGGAGGGTGTGGGCCAAGGCCCGTGGTGGTCTCATTTTTAGGAGCGGCTGTAACCACAGTAGGGAGACACTCCCCTGTTCTCTGCGGGAAACGTACGGGCTTCTTCCCAAAGAAGCTTCTGCAGTCAGGCGACTGGCCCCGCCTATTTCTCATGGCGTCCCTCGCAGCTCCCCGGGCAACCTCGGCTGCAGGGGTCAGCGCTTAGGAAGCCCACCGATGTGGGATATGGTGGTGCGGCGTGTGGTGTCTTCACCAGGGCAGGTGAACACTTCATCGCCCCGCTGTCACGTCCCTGGCCTCCCCAGAACGGCCGCACCCTCTGCCCCCAGAGCCGGTCTGTCCTTCAAAGGGCGCAGGTCCTTTCTGTGCAGAAAAATAAGAGCAGCGGCCAGACACTTCAATCAGCGCTTTCAGATCCCAAAACTATGACTACTGTCACACTGGTGTCGTTAGAGCTAACTAACCATATTAAACGAATATTAAAATATGAGCTCCTTTGCATACCATAATGAGCAAAGCCCCTTTTAAGTTTCTCCCTGTGCTGTGAGGTGAGGTGGCATTTACATTCTCAAACTTTGAAGTTGGAACAGAATGTACAGGTAGCGGGTACTAGATCAAATAATAATCAACTTCAAAAAGCATTTTGGTTGTTGGATATCCCAGGGCTAATTTCCTCTAGACATTTTAAATGTAAATGTCTAAACTCATTTAAAAATGGTAAATTGGTCCAGGTTCAATCAGGAAGCAACCCGACACAGAACCGGGGAGACCAGGCTAATTGTCATTTGTTTGTCAAATGAATTCCATTTGGGAACCAAGGAAACCTCGGAGCAAATTCTTTTAAGGTGAGCTGGTAGTTGTATTATCAGTTAATGCAGTAAAATGCATAATCATCGGAAGATAATGAAAACTGAACCTGTGTTAGTGCTGCGGCTCTGCCTGCCGTGGGGCATGGAGCGATGGCACGTAAGTACCGTAATGTTGCCTCACTCACAATGGCGCCAAGTCTGGTCTTTAGCTTCACAGACACTCGCTTCTTGCATTAAAAAAAAAATAAAAACTTTATCAAAGGCCTCTGGCCACATAGAAAATGTCAAAGTGAAATGCACTGTGGGCAAATTGAGATTTCATTAAGTTTAACTTTATTGCTTTTGACTGATGTATTACCATGCTTGTTAAGAACTAGTAATTTGGAATATCTGTCTGCCTGGTAAAATAGCTTTGTCTCCTTGCATTTTACTTTGTATGGGCTTTGAAAGCCCACAGTCAGGCAAAGCAAGTGTAGGCTGTTTTTCAGGAGTGTTTCCGACTTTGGGAGGCATCTGGCCTTGTGCTCTGATAAAGGTCCACATGCATCTTCAGTGTCTTGTCAAGGTGCTCAGAGGTTAATTGCAGGATTTAGATTTAGGGGTCTTTGGGGAGTCTTACCAGACCCTCTGGTGTGTGCACAAGTGGAGGTCAGAAGTGTCCCTTCGGCTGGGTCTGCTTCTTGGCATCACTCAGGATGTGGGAATAGATGTGTGCAGAGAGAGGAATAGCAGTTGGGGACACACGGTTCAGACAACAGAGAACGCAGCACAGTTGGGGTGTAGGGAAGGAAGAGCGTCTGGTTCAACTCAGATAGGGCACCCAAAAGGAAGAGGAAGCCCATAGGTCACACAGCAGGGGCTGGCAGTACAGACAAGGACCCACGAGTCCCTCTGGTCATCCGGGTCTCAGCTCCAGGGAGGCCCCTCACAGACGTCTTCCTGCAGAATCCACTCCAGGCACCTCGTTGGTGCCAGCTCTGGAGCCACAGTTTCCATCCCTCGCTGCTGGAGTTTGTCTAGAACACAACTGTGGACCAACGTTTCCGGTCAGGGGACTGAGAGTGAATATGCTAGCTTTGCGCGCCACGAGCTGACATGCCTGAGGTTCCCTACGCCCAGGCCTACCTCGTTTACTGTGCTGCTTTTAATTGCACCTCTCAGCTATGGCATGTTTTACAAATCAACGGCTTGTGGCCACCCCGTCTTGGAGTGAGTCTAACGCTGCCATTTTCCCCACAGGACGGGTTCCCTGTTTGTCCCTGTGTCACGTGTTGGTCACTCCGCAATAGTTTACACTTTTCCAGGATGCCACCGTGCACCTACTGGTCTACAGTATAGTGTAAACAGTGCCATGCTCACCGGGAAACCAACGCTTGTGAGTGACTCGCTGATTTTGCAGCAGCTGCTTGTCTGCAGGTGTCTGGACCTGAACATGCAGTCGCCCCTGCCCCAAGGTCTACCTGGACTTCAAGGGCAGCAGATGAAACAGATTAGCACAATACTTTTTTCCTTGGTGAAATTCACACTAGAATAACGTTACTAGGCTACAGATTTCTATCATGGAGATGTATAAACGAGGACAGTAGAATTTCTTTGGGGGAGGATAAGATTTCACTTCACGGGGGCTCAGGTGTGAAAACAATTCTTAGGATACAAAAGGACTCCCCCCCACCCCCCCAGTTGGACTGGGCTTGGCCAGTGGCCTGTAGTGTTCTGGTTCCTGGTCTAACACATTGCCCTGCTTGGTTCTCTCCACAGGACACATCACTTTCTGGAATGACTTCCAGGCTATTGGTTGATTAATTGATTAATTATCAGTCTTCCCCCACTAGAAAAGGAAGGTTCCAGAGAAGTGAGACCTTATCTGTTGGGTTGCCCTCTGCACTGCTAGCACATGGCAGGGTGGCGTGATAGTCAAATGACAGGTAAGGGGCACTCATTTGCTTGTTGCCTAACAAGCTAATCCAAACCTTCCCACCGCGTCCCAGCAGAGAGGGAGATGGAGAGGCTGCCGAAGCGAAAGGAAATGCGCACTTTTTCTCAGCCCTTTTCACTTGCCTCCAGGAATGGGCTTCCTAAGATAAATGCCCCACGTTTCAGGTTCTTCGGCTTGGTGTCTCCCTTTCAGTCCCTCGATTCCCTTCTGGTTATATTGTTGCAATCTAAGACGTAACCAGAATACAGTATGTTTTCACACCCGCCCTATTCTGTACTGGGAGACTGTTCATAAATACCCCATTGGTTAGGTTCTTGCATGAGTCAAGCTCTGCCCCATGTCTCATGGCTTGCCTCGTCTCTACCTTTAAGTTCTAGGCTGCTCCCCCCAGGGGAGAGGCACCTCTCATGTGGGGTTCAAGTTCAATGTCCTTTGTGAAGCCATTCCTAAGGATTTCAATCTTTGTAGATCCCACCTCTTTGCGTACTTTGTATTCCACTCATGCCAATCCCATCGTCCCCTCTTTCTAATCACACCAGCCTCTTTGCTCTCCCGTGGCTGCTGGTGTTTCTGCTCAGCTAGGTTAGGAGTGGGCCCCCACGGGTGGCAGCAACAACTCTGGTATTTCGTGGATTGCTCCGCAACACCGGGTTCAGGCCTAGATGCGTATTTCTTCATTTTAAAATTGTACTTTGAAGAATAAGCCTTAAGAGACAAGCCCCTGATCCACAGGAATAGTGTCTGGGGTCTTAAAGGATTGTAAATTTAGCAAGCAGACATCTAAGGAAGGAGTCAACTAAGTCCACACAGAAGAAGCACACCAGCTCTTGTGATCCAAAGATGTCAATTACAAAACTCGAATATGGTGACAAGAAAAGTATCAGAGCCACATTTATGAACACACAATTTGTAGAAAGCTGTGCAGGACAGCGAGCACCTTAAACTCACCTGCAGAGGATCATCAGACCAAGCTGCTGGTAGATCTGCTCTAGCCAAAGGCAAGAGCCCCAAACTGCCTCACTCTCAGGCAGACCATTGTAAACTTGATCAGACCGGATCGCACTCAATACTTGGCCAGTTGACCTCATCAGAGATAACACCTGAATTTGTTCTGCGTGCAAGCAGCTCTTAGATGTTCCATGACAGACGTTTCTTGCCTGGCTTCTACTATTATGATCATCTCCAGACCACCTCAGTGCGATTTGCTTTTCACTTCTTCTGTTGGGTTTCCCAACTGTGAAGCACAGGAGGAGTGGATGCATAATGATAACAACTGATTACATAGGGAATGCAGGGGCAGGGGGGCTGGGGTGGGCAATGGGGAGGCAAAGGGGATCTCAGGAGTAAATAATGAGGAGGGAGCACTACAGCTGACTGTGATTGCACAACTCACTTTAAAGGCAATTTAACCATGGGGGATGGGAATGCTCAAAGATAGATACGGTGCTGCTTGCACAATTCCCCATGATATGATTGAAATATTCAATTGTATGATAAGTACATTGTGTGCCAATAAAACTGTTGGGAAAAGAAAGAAACAATCCCCGACTTTTATGAGCTTGTTTTACAGCACACATAGTACAAAAATGTTTTTAGCATCTTCACAACCAGGTCAATTTCTATTTGACATGCTACTAAAGTTCAATGAAAATTCAGAATTGAGACTCTGGGTCACTTGATGTGCAACTCCTAGATATATATGTTATAGTAAAAGAATGGATAGGTATATATATATTTCTATTAAGAGAATGAATATATACACAAGCTAGGCCTGGGCGTAGGTAACCTTAGGCATGTCAGCTCGTGGCGTGCAAAGCTAGCATATTCGCTCTCAGTCCCCTGACCGGAAACGTTGGTCCACAGTTGTGTTCTAGACAAACTCCAGCAGCGAGGGATGGAAACGGCGGCTCCAGAGCTGGCACCAACGAGGTGCCTGGAGTGGATTCTGCAGGAAGACGTCTGTGAGGGGCCTCCCTGGAGCTGAGACCGGATGACCAGAGGGACTCGTGGGTCCTTGTCTGTACTGCCAGCCCCTGCTGTGTGGCCTGTGGGCTTCCTCTTCCTTTTGGGTGCCCTATCTGAGTTGAACCAGACGCTCTTCCTTCCCTACACCCCAACTGTGCTGCGTTCTCTGTTGTCTGAACCGTGTGTCCCCAACTGCTATTCCTCTCTCCACACACATCTATTCCCACATCCTGAGTGATGCCAAGAAGCAGACCCAGCCGAAGGGACACTTCTGACCTCCACTTGTGCACACACCAGAGGGTCTGGCAAGATGCATGTGTGTGTGTGTGTGTTTCATGAGACTATTTTGCATTTTGGTGTTTGGGATCCTTTCCTTGCTGACTTTCCATCAATGAAGGAATCTGCCGAATCAGCACGCTCATTCTCTAAGCACAGCATTAGCTGAAGTTGGCCAGACTCCTTGGTAAATGTCTGTGAACCCTTTGGAAAATGCTGTCCGGAAGTCCTGAAGCCATATTGCTATGGAGCTGCCACTAGCACCTCCTTCCCAAGCTCCACCCCAGATCTGTTTCTGTTTGACATAAGCAGCCATCTGGTAAGACTTTTTGTTGAATTGAAGAGGTCTCGTTTCTTGGCATGCACAATATAAAAGAGTTAGTAGGAAGAGAGAAAGGACCACACTTCTAAAGTAGCCGTTAGTCATTCTCATACTACTTACCAATGGGAAGGACTCACTCAAAAGCTCACTGCCATCCAGCCCACGCTGAGTCACATGGACCCTGCGCGTTTCCAAGGTTGCAAATCTATATAAGATCAGAAAGCCTCATCTTTCTCCCCTGGAGTGGCTGGTAGATTCTACTGGCTGACCTTGGGTGACTCGCCCAGCACGCAATCCACTACCCCACCAGGGCAGCAGGGAGAACGTGTCTCATTGGCATTATAACCCAGGATTGCTCTTTATGGCAAAGGCTCTCAAAAAGAGGCAATTCTCAAGGACAATGTCTGGAAGCATTGTTCATGGTTTTGAGGGCGCTGAAATGTTGCCAGTATCTCAGGGGTCCCTGCTACAGCCAACAAAGAATGATCGGGCCCCAAATGTCAATAGAGCCACTATTGGGATTGTCATTCGTTCAAGCAACTCTTGGTAGATGGTGAGTTCTTTAGTTGGTAGCCTCCTTGGTGCAGATGCAGAGCCAGGACTTCTTGTGTTGGCATCTGGATCTTACATATAAAACCCATTGCTGTTTAGTAGAGTCCAACTTGTGGAGACCCAACAGGATGGAGTAGAACTTCTCCAGAGGGCTTCCAAGGCTGCCCATCTTTCAGGAAGATTGTCTATCTTTCATCTGGGGGGTGGCGGGTAGATTTCAACCCTCATTTTTGGCTAGAAGCTCATCCCTTAACCCCTGTACCACCAGGTCGTACCACCAGGGCTCCTTGGTAGTGGGTACACAATGGGGACCCAACATCCCAACTTTGAGGAGGTGAAAGGGGTCTGAACTTGAGTATAGAGGGGTGCTCAAAACGTGTCAGTCTTGGAAGTGCACAGAGTCAACACTGGAGGATTAGTTAGATCATAAGACTACTTCCTGTTCATCAGCATAATCTTCTACGTGTTAAAAAACAACCACCACCTATCTTCTTGAACGCTACCTTTCCTGGTCTCCTAGTGCCCTGTGAAATGCATCACGACGTGATCGCTATACTAAGCTCTAATAAATCGTATAAGGAGTGCTGGTGGCATAATGAGTTAAGGAGCTGGGCTGTTAACTGCACGATCAGCAGTCTGAAACCAGCAGCTGCTCCAGGGGAGAAAGATGAGGCTTTCTGCTCCCATCCAGAGTTTCTTCCAGGAACCACGGGGGCAGTTCCACCCTGTCTTCGAGGGTTGCTATGAGTTGCTGTTGACTTGCTGGCAGTGGGCGAGAGCTACATCATATACCTACTAGAGTTATTTTCTATTCTCCAGATACTTTGTGTGGTGAAGAAGGCACAGAAACAATAGAAAATTTGCTTTATATTCTTACACTTAGATACATACATGTGCCAACACCTTTTAGAGCTGGGATTTGATAGGACTGCATTCTTTTTCCCAAACTCACTGCCATCCAGTCCATGCTTACTGTCCATTTCAGAGACGGTAACTGCTTAGGGGAGTGAAAAGCACAAATGTTCAAAATTGACAGGGTGCAGCCCTATCTTGTTTCTAGCGCCTCTTTTAGTGGAAAATACCCAAATGTCTTTTTCTTAACAGGTTTCTACCTTACACAGGTTCTAGCTTTTTCAGATTTTACTGTAATAAAAAAATTATCAGGTCATTTCCTAGGATCAGAACTCATTCAGTACACTTTTGGTTACCTCTTATGACCACACTAACAATTTTATGTTACTAATGACCCTAATCCATCAATGAAAAGTTCTTTGGGGCTATTTGTTCATTTGTAAGGCAGGGCAACTAAAATGAATTTCAACCAGATTGAAGCAAAGAGATTGATAAAATTACTGCTCATCTGAAAGTTAAGCTCATTCTCGTATTCTCATTAATAAAAAAATGTATGAAATATGATATTACATACAGTATTGGGGAGTATTGGCTTTGTAGCAAATGCCATGGCTTTCTCAAAGTCATTTGGTTATAAGAATTCTACTGGATTGAGAGAATAGAGATGCCAGGAGGATAAGGTAAAGGTTGGGGGAGAAAGGGGGAATTGATCACAAGGATCAACATATAACCCCCTTCCAGGGGAACCAACAACAGACAAGGGGGTGAAGGGTGACAGAGGACAATATAAGATGAAAATAATAATCTATAACTATCAAGGGTTCATGAGGGAGGGAGGGGAAAATGAGGAGCTGATATCAAGGGCTTAATAAGGTAGAAAAAATGCTTTGAAAATGATGATGACAACATACGTACAAATGTGCTTGACCCAATGGATGAATGTATGGATTGTGATAAGAGCTGTAAGAGCCCCCAATAAAAGTATTTCATAATAATCATAATAATAATAAAGAATTCTACTGGATTGATTCGTGTAAAACCAGTAGGTAATAGTGAGATGTCTCAAGGATGATGCTAGGTGCTTTATGTTTATAACCCTGCCAACAGTCCAACAGGGCTTGTATCATTAGCCCCATTTCACTGAGCTGAGGATTGAGGTTTCAAACTCAAAACTCACTGCCCTTGAGTCAATGCTGACTCACAAGGACCCTGTAGGACAGGGTCAAACTGCCCCTGTACATTTACAAGACTAACTCTTTCTGCGGGTAGAAAGCTTTGTCTTTCTCCCATTTTAATACTCAAACCCCTCAAACATCACTGCCATTGGATCAATTCAGACTCATAGCAACCCTATAGGACAGGGTGGAACTTCCCCTGTGGGCTTCTGAGACTGTCATTCTTTATGGGAGTAGAAAGTCTCATTTTTCTCCTATGTTGCAGCTGGTGGTTTTGAACTACTGACTTTGAAGTTAGCCCAGTGCTTAACCACTACACCATCAGGGCTCCTTGGGCTAAGGTTTTAGCATTATTAAAATATGACCGGAGTCATAGCTGGAACGGATATTGCTCTACTTGAATCTAAGTCTATCTACATGAATATATTGAAATTTTTGTGGGTATATTATAAAAATCCATGAATCTATATTAAGAAGATAAAAACAAAATAAAACTCAGGTAAATATTTGATTATTTTGATCAGTCTGGCCAATCTATTTCTGAGGGCACAAAAAAGAGTTTTTACTCACAGAATTACTTGAGCTTCCACCAACTTGATTCACTGAATAATAAGTGGATTGAAATATATAGCTTTTTCACCTGAGTCCAGAATTGTCAACAGAACAAACAAACAAACCAAACCCACTGTGCATCCCGACTCATAGTGACCATGTAGGACAGGGTAGAACTGCCCCTGTGGGTTTCCCGGACTAGAAACCTTTATGAAGAGTACAAAGCCTCATCTTGCTCCCACAGAGCGGCTGGTGGTTTCCAACTGCTGGCCTTGCCATTACTCGTAAGTCAGTTCCAGTGGTTCTCAAAATAAGTCCCATGAGAACTTCCTTAGAAATGCAAATGTCCTTGCCCCATCCATCACTTACCGATTCAGACTCCCTGGGGAAAGTAGGGAGCCCACAGTCTGAGTTTCAGAAAGGTCTCCGGGTGATTTAAGGTGCATGCATTTTAGGTGCTATAGTGGTTATCCCTTGGGGCACTAACCACACAGTCACAGTTCAAAACCACCAGCCACTTGGTGGGAGAATGATGAGACTTTCTACCCCAGTACAGAGTAATGTCATAGTTATGCATTGGGCTGCAATCTACATGGTTGGCAGTTCACAACCACCTGCAGCTCCTCCGGAGAAAGACTGGGCTTTCTACGCTCGTCAACAGTTCCAGCCTCAGAAACCCAGAGGGTCACTCTGAGTCAGCACTGCCTCCATGGCAGGGAGAAAGCATTACCATCTCAGAAACCTAGAGGGACAGTTCTACCCTGTCCTGTCAGGGTCACTAAGAGTCAGAGCAGACTCAATGGTCTATGTACCAAATGATGGCCACGTGTGCTCAGTACATCCTGGCACTGTAACGGGACGTCGTCATGTTCTGTGGCCCACTTTTATTGGCAAGAAAACAGTTGAGCAGAAAAAAACTAAAACCTCAGACTGGTCTGAAAGGACGATGTCCCAGGCCTATTTAAGTCCATTCAACACGTGGTCTTTTCAGTCTCCTACATTTTCTACAGCTCACAGGGTTATGAGATGCTAAACGGTGGATTCTGCCTAAACTTGCAATGTTCTGATTTTAGAGATTAGAATTTCATGTAGATTCGCTTACTTCAAAAATTAGCAATATATTATATGTATTATAGCACTTAATAATATGGAAGAGTCCAATATTCTCACAGGATTCTTATTCTTTAATTTGATTCTGGAGCTCGTCAATCAAAATGCCTTCTGTGGAAGAAAGGAAACATTACTATTGAGTCCATTCTGACTCCTGGCTCCACCACCACTGATGGAGTTGGGCTCTTAAGGACCCTGTGTAGGGTTTCCTAGGCTGCAAATCTTTCAGGGAGCAGATAGCCTCCTTTTTCTCCCATGGAGTTGCTGGTGGGTTTGAACCATTCATCTTTCAGTTAGCAGTCCAATCTTTCCCTGATAGTGCCACCCAGGCTCTGACCCAGGGATAGTCATTCATTATGAAATGGAAAAGGTTTCTGAGTCTTGGAGATTTCCTGTTTCATAGATACAACTTCTGAATTCGCGGTATATTAGGGCCGTAAGCGCATCATAAAAGTGTTTTAAAGCTCCTAGTTTGGGGAATCTCTGCGTATCGCTCCTTGGATGACATATCTTGGGAACCATTCCAGGTAAAAGCTATTGATCACAGGAGACTCATGTTCTATCTAGTAGGCTATTGCCACTCTCTTTGCCAGAATATGGATCACAGGTCCTGAATGTTTCTGCCAAAGAGCCAGTGACAGCCTGGTTCTCATTCACCCACCTGCCCTCTGACTACTGGGCCCCACTGAGTGATCACAAGTCAGGCCGAGAGATAAACTTAAAACAATAGTCCCTAAAGAGTGATCTTATGTAAGCCCAACTTGATGCTGGGTGCCCTGGAGGGGGTTTCTGGCTCACAGATCCATGGGGGACCCAGTGGACGGTTCTCTGGGCTCTTCTAGGCTGTATCATGTAAGATGTGTCCAGCCGCTTCCATAAAGATTTCAATCTTGGAAATTCTATTCGGCAGTTCTATTCAGTCCCACAGTGTCTGTTTAAATTGGCGCCCACTGGCTCAACTGGGGCACAGAAGAAGGAGGAAAAACAACCCTAGCCAACCGTCACCACTGGCGGTGGTATTTTCAGGGGCGGGCCACCTGGTCTTTCTCTGGTGGAGCTGCTAGTGGGTTTGAACCACCCACTTTTTGCTTTGCAGCTGAGCACTTCACCCTGGGCCCCCAAGGGCTCCTCAGTCCAGTTTAGAACGTGGAGCATAGTGGCGCACGGAGCATGCCCACCTGAGTGGCTATTGATCTGGCAGGAGAAGCATGTCCCTTTAAATGCGTCTGACCTGGGCCATCGTCTCTCTTCATGTGTGACCGGTTAATGAGAGGTCTGTGGGCCATGTTTATTTCCGTTCTGGAAATAAGGTCGGCAGCTCAGAAGGAGAGGGAAGGAAAAGAAAAAAAATAGACATTTCAGGCCACTAGCAGCGATGAGTGGCCCTGCATGAATGAATTCGAGAGCAGGAGGCTCTCTACCAGTTCTATTAGCATTATGACACCGTGCAAGAGGGAACGTGTGCCAGGGAGAAGTTGGAAGCAGTGGGACACAGAAGAAAGAGAAAAAACCACACCAGCCAACTGTCACCACTGCCTACACACACACACACACACACACACACACACACACACACACCCTCCAGACGCTTCCCTGTCTAGTCCAGAAGCCACCGAATCTCAGGCCCCGGTTGGCACAGGGTCTTGAAGTCCTATTACACATACAAATCCAACAGTGTGCGAGAGCAGTCCATGGGACAGGCTGCTGGGACCGGTGAGGAGTCGCACTGCTCGGGAGGATGATGGCGGGCGCTGGGGTCATTAGCATGGTTGCCTTGGCGGCTGGGGGTGGCTAGGTGGGATGCGAAACCACTTCTGGTGGAGACAGATTTTGGACCCAGATCAAGCCCCCGAAGAATGCCTCTCTCTGGCTTCAGCGATGAATGTAGATGCAGACACATCAGTGTTGTTTCAGGGACTGGCTTCTCTGTTACAGATAACCGGGCTCTGCGCGGTCGGGTTACCTAATAATGGACTGCTTGAGCTCGGCCGTCGTCACTTATCAGGCACATTAGTTTAACACCGGCAATTTTGAACTTAGCATGCTGGAGCTTTCCAAAGATTGGATTACTGAACTTTTTGTTGGTGACTGCCTCTGTGAAATTTCCTGAAAAGGATAGTCCCCCTTCTTTGTGTGAAAGTGAATACCAGCTCACATACTTTATTGATATTTATAGACACACAAATGATAGTGCTAATGTACTTTAATGTCTTTTGACTTGATTCGGGAGGACCGTGCTGGGTTTGGGGCTCTTGTTTTTCTTAAGGTAAAGAGAAGGCTGCAGTCTTTTTTGTCAGCTTAACAGGAGTCCGGAGCTCCCCTCTCCCCTTGTTTTGCCCAACATTGTATTTCAGGACAAGTCTTATACCCAAAGTCATTTCCGATCGAAGCACCATGTTTGTCCTGAGACTGGTCCAGCCCCTGCAGTATCCCGCACCAAGTCTATACCCCAAGGCCTGTTTGTTTCCTTAATGACTTCGGCGGGAAAGGTGGGCCGAGTTTGGCTTTCGGAAAGGTTTTTAATGCTCGGTGCTGAAAAATACCTGCACAGAGGGAGAGCGTCTTAATCTCCAAGCCCTAAAGACAGAATGTTTTCAGAGTAATTTTATAGACATGCTGCCTGTCCATGCCTGGTAGGGTTTAGTGTTCCCAGTCACCGTGGGCTGAACAAGCACCCAGGCATGAACCAACTCCGTAATTTGGGGCGAGAGGAATCAACGCGTATCCAGGGTGACTGAGCAGAACGAAGGGAGACTTGGCCTGCCCTCCCTTCAGTGGGGCTTTGCGTACCACTTGTGTTCATCTTAGATGGGTGACCCTCCCAGCTCTGGCCAAGATGAAAATGGAAGCAAGACCTCCCCAGACAATGTGGGTGATGGGCCCTCAAGCCTCTCTGGGCAAAGGATGGACTCCGGGGGACTTGTACGTATTACTGAGATACTGGAAAAAGCAGTGGGGCTTACTCAAACAAAACCAGAAATAGGCAGCGCGTAGTAAAGTCTGTTTCTTTTCTGGGTCATTCTGAATAAAACTAGGGTGTCTGCAGTTCTAAAGATGGAGTTTTGGTCATCAGTGTATCTACGCTGGTTCCTGCCCAAATGTGTGAAGGTCAGTCCACAAACAACGCTTCTGGGTTCCAGTTCATGCACGCGCGGACCTGGTCAAACCAAACGCGCATCCTCGTCTCTGGAATCGACAGAGGGCTGCCAACAAGCTCTCTCAGGAATGTGTTTGTCTTCGTCTCCTTAGGGAGCCTGCAGAGTCCAAGCCAAACAGTGGCTTCCAGGAGGATCTGCTGGGCCAGTTAAATTTAAGGAAGAGAGGTCGACTCAGAAGAGGATGGTGACTGTTCAGTCGTTTCCAAGGTGTCATCTCAGTAGGTTTCCTTGAAGCACCCAGGGTGATCACAGGGCTTGATTATGAAACATTTTAAGGAAATGGAAACCTGAATTGGGGGGTGGGAGGAAAGAGACCAGGCAAGTCATGTCAAGGGATGTTTTTTATTTCAACAACATAATACTTGATCATGCTTTGAACGAAACCAGGGATGTCTTGTGGGATTTTCATTGGGAAACCCTCCGCATAAAACCTCCAGCCCCGATCTTGTCCATTCAGACTTCTTTTTGTTCTCCCAACTCAAAGAGCACTGAAGAGAAAGACAATTTGACCCACTCAAGGAGGCCAGAACTGCCATTTTGACGTGGTGTCAATTGAAGAAGGAAGAATTATTTTGTGGGGGGGAGGGGTGGAACAAAGATCCCCAAACTTATTTGTCCTACCACTCCCTTGTCAGGAAAAAAAAATTACTCAGAACACCCTTGGCAATTAAAAATATTTGTACTATAACCCACAATCCAGGATTAAAGTATAGGTGTCTGTTTTTGCAGCCTCCCACCCCACCCCCAGGGGGTGGTGTCACCCACTCTTTGGATACACTGGGTTAGAGAGAGGAACTCTCTCCAGCCTTTGAAAGTGTACGACTGACCTAGATGATGCTTGGGAGACTTGGCCTGCCTCCCTTTGGTGGGGGCTTACATGCCACTCTGTTCATTTTAGATGGGTGATCCTCCCAGCTTCAAGGATATCTCCAGAAACAACAGCTTCATATTTTCATACATTTGTTTAATAAAGATTTCTGTGATTCTTGAAGGCATACTTTTTGGATGTAGCCCCTTGTTTAGACCCCCACAGTCTAAAACAAACAAAGCCAGCTGCCCTGGAGTCATTACAACTCACGTGTGTCCATGTGTCCGAGTAGAATTGTGCTCCATAGGCTTTTCGACGGCCTCGATCCTTTGGATTAGATCGCCAGGTCTGTCTTCCAAGGTGCCTTGGTGTAGATTAGAACTGACAACCTTTTATGAGCAATGAAGCACTTAACCATTCACTTCATCCAGGGACCGAACAATCTCTAGGGATTTGTAATATATTGATTTTTTTTAATGGAGTTATTGAGGAGTTTTCAAGAAATATAAATGGAAGGTAAAGACGAGTCAGCTGCCCTAGACCTAGGTTTTTCCTTTGTAAAGTATATAACAGGTATAAAGCATACATTGTTATCATAATCCAGAACCATTTAGCCATCTAAGTAAATGGCATTGGCCACTGAAGTAGCACCCAGAAATCTACCTTAAGAAATCAGAAAATCATAATGCGTTCCCTTCCCATTTCTAATCTCCGGATGGAGGACTCCCTTTTTATTTGCATCAGGAGTGTTTTTGTTTGTTTGTTTGTTGTAAACCAAGAGTTGCTTTTAATGGGTCATCTCAAAGTATTTCATTGGCAGTAAGGCTGATGATTCTGAAATCTCTCTCCCCTGTGTTGGTTCTGAAGGCTAAATTTGGATGTAAAAAGAATCTTTTTAGGAGGCTCCTGGTTTTTGTTTTTTTTTCCTTTTTCTTCTGTTTGCATGACTCAGAATTCAGAGAGTGGGCTGAGCTGTTTTTCTCCATCTTCTAGATGCCCCTAACTTGTATTTCTCCCTGGTGTAGATCCGGGTGTTTATTACACAGATTCACTCCCCAGGTGGGGAAATGTATGCAAGGACCATTGACTGTCTCCCCATCTTCCAAATGGCTCTTTGGGTCTGGACGAATTCTACAAAGAGGACTATGCCTTTAAATGGATGTTGTAAAGAAAGCTTTTTTTTAATTTGTCGCCAAACTATCTGGAGACCGTAGCCCTCAGCTTGGCTCCTAGCCATTTAAACCACATATGCATTAAGACAGCGACAAGAATCGAGCATGTCTCTTTCAACAAGATAGACGGTTTTCAACTGCAGGATAAAGCCAGGAGTTAGATTTTGCCCGGGATGTGCAATCCTCCTGGGGAGAATAAAAGGAACAAATGGGTGTGGGGAACGCACCTGAAACACAGGTGTCCACAGTTCCTTGTCGATGCTGTGACTCCAGCGAGGCGACAAGAGAAAAGGCAGGAGCAAGAGGTCACCCAGATAAGGACAAAGAAGCCCCTTCCCGAGCCTTCTCCCATTGTGCCTGGTACACTTATTGGTGTGAATAATGTTGTCTTGTTTTCAGAAAGACAGTCATGAGCAAAAAAAAGAAGAAGGAGGAGGAGAAGGAGGAGAACGGTGAGTGATAAGCCAGCTCAGGAAATTCGAGAACGACACGTTTGTGATAATATATGTTAATTTAGTTGGAGAGACGTGAATATTTTCATAAAGAACAAGAGGAAGACAGACTACAGCTTCGAGTCATCGTTGAGACTTTTATGTAGGCATTCTCCGTGTGCAAAATGCACACATCTTTCGGAGATCTAAAAGAAAATGTTTAGACATTTTTGTTGGTGGTGGCTTTATTTATTTTAAATTACCATATTTTCCTTGCTTTGGAGATAAAAACTCTAGTGGAGCCAGACTTCAAATAGATGATGTTCTGAGCACATCAAAACAAAGAAAGTGTTTCTGAAACCAAATAAAAGCCCTTTTTGAATGACTCCTTCATCCATTCAGGGTCCCTTTCAGCTCTGCGCCACTGGCTCCGATAAAGTCCCAAACACCTCACACCCTATTCAGCAGTATCAGATTCAACCGAAGGTGAAGAAAATGGGCTATCTGCAATATTCATGAGCTGGGAGCTGCCCAAGTTTGGCCATTGTCTGAATGGCTTTACAACCGCTTGGGGTGTGTATTACATCACAGATATTCACAGGCACCCAGAGCTCTTAATCA
>NW_022103968.1:11321167-11336871 GCF_000313985.2 Echinops telfairi
TAGTTCAAGTTCCAGCGTGGTCACTCACTGCAATGTTGGGCAAGTCTCTGGATCTTTTAATAGTTGCTAGGTGCCATTGGGCCGGCTCCGACCCGTAGTGACCCCCTGCGTCACAGAATGAAACGCTGACCCATCCTATACCCTTCTTACAACGGGTGCTGGAGCCCAGGCACCTACCCATCGAGGGTATGAGATTTCATCTCAAAACCACGCCCTTTTATGATTGCTATTGTTTGTCTTCCACCCCCAACCTCAACCCAGCTAGATGGGAAGTCAAGTATGAGGTCTAAAACTGACTGTGAACCTCGTGGGAGTGAACTGAGAGCAAAGGCCTTGGGGATCACGAGTTGTTGCGTGTTGCTGGTGACTTGGCTCTGACGCAGGGTGACCCCACGGGCAACAGAACAAAGCTTGGCCCGGTCCTTGTCATCGTCAAGCCGGTTGGGTTGCTGGAATCTGCTGTCGGAGCTCCTTCGTGTTTGGGGAGCCTTCCAATCTTGAGTAATATTCTGTTGTGGCCCATCAGGCTTTCATTGGCTACATTTCTGAAGTAGAATACAAGTCCTTTCTTCCTCCTCTCTCTAAGTCTGGTACGAAACCTGTCCACCAGGGGTGACCCTGCTGGTATTTGAAATACGAATGGCACAGCTTCCAGTATCCCAGCCACACACAAGTCCCTAGAGGAGGACAAACTGGTGGGAAAACAAGGGGGCCGGCTTATCCAGTGTGGTCATCCCTCATTTCCACCAAGAGGCCCAGGTACATACAGCCTGTCTGCTGTTTTCCCGGGGTCACATGCCAGGTACCAAATGCCACTCTCTTCTTTGATACCAGTGCTTTGACTCTGGAAAGATCTACTCTAAGACACACAGGGTCACTACTGTATGGTGTCGTTGTGCACATGGGCACAGCTACTTCTGTGGAAGGTGCTCGCCTCCCCTGGCTCGTCTCAGTGTGGTCCTGTCTCACTGTGGACGGGACATCCAGGCACAGACAGTGTTAACGTCAAGGAGTGACGGGTCTGCCTGTCCATTTTCATAAAAGCATGAGGCCTGAGAAGGAGGTGTTTTCTGAATGGGGGGTATGCATCTGACCTACATCTTCTTGGCCACCAGCAGATACCAGAGTCCATCTGGGCACCTGGGCAGGTGGGAAAGAAAGAGGGGAAATGTCAGGGGCTGACTGCCAGGAGGATTCCTCTTGGAGACCTAACCTTCAGAGAAGTTCTTAAGGTCACATCCAAGTAACTCTCCCAGTTCCTGCTTGACGGGGAGAAAGGAGACTGAGAGATGGCCCAGTGGGAACAGCTGCAGCTCCTTACTGACTCCAGGTCGGGAGCTCTATCTAGCCCGCCACATCTCAGAGGGTGAGGTGGCTGTGCATCACCCCCTGGACCTGGGAGGGAGGTGAAACAGCGAGGCATGGCTTACACGACCTTGGTGGTTTGGTCCCTGCTCACTCTTCCCCAGGCTCATCTTTAGCGCCTCACTCAAACGCAACATTTCAGCCTTACATCAGTAAGTAACTGCCCCCCTGCACTAAACAAAAATACACCCCCCCCAAATTCACTACCATTGAGTCCATTTCAACCCATAGTGACGTAGGAGACAGGGCAGAGCTGCCCCTATACGTTTCTGAGGCTGTAACTCTGCAAGAGTAGAAAGCTTCACCTGGCTCCTGTGGAGCAGCTGATGGTTTTGAACTGCTGACCTTGCAGATAGTAGCCCAACCCTTAACCTGCTGGGCCCTTATTCTCTTTCTGAAAGACAATTACGATAGCTTTGGGGCAAGTATGGTTCCAGATTTTCTCTCTCTTTCCCTTTCATGTGCCTCTGTTTGTCTGCAACCTCCCTCCCCACTCCTCATCCCCACCCTCATTTAACATCACGTCTCTGATACCTATTCATGCATGAGATCTAGGTCTGATGCCCACACAGTCCATCTTGACCACAAACCCCGCCCGTGTACCAGGGAGCGGGGGTTGCTTTCTTCTTAGGAAGAAAGGTCTGGCCATCCCCTTCGGAAAACCAGCCAGTGAGAACCTTGTGGAGCACAAGACTGCTGTGCATGGGGTCGCCGACATGTCAGCCATTAGGAACCACGGCAGTCTGCATCACGCCGCGAGGTCACTCACCTGGCAGAGGTAGGCTTTCTTGCAGGGAGCTGTGCAGAGCCCGGGGCCCACAGGCTAGTATTCCTTTGGGGCAGGTGGCACGGCTGTGTAGATCCTCAGCCGCACAGGCCCGCTGGGTGAGCTCTCTCTCCCAGACCTTCCCTTCATCTGGAGCATACCGTCCTCTCGGCGCTGGAGTGCCTACTAGTCTCCAGCAGGAATGGAGTCTCCATAGACTTGATCCCCTACTCCCATCTTTTAAGGAGCCCGGGTGGCACAAGTGAAGTGCATTGCTGCTCACCAAAAGGTCAGTAGTTCAAAGCCACCAGCTGCTCTGTGGGACACAGATGCGGCAGTCTGCTTCCAGGAAGGTGAACCCCTCCTCACCCCTATGGGGCAGTTCTACTCTGTCCAACAGACTTACTGTGAGTCAGAATCAACCTCCAACCCCCCCTATGGAGTAGTTCTACTCTGTCCGACAGGCTTGCTGTGAGTCAGGATCAACACGATGGCAGTGGGGGGTTTCAGAGGCATGGTGGCTAAATGCTTGACTAACAACGGAACGGTGCGGGATCTGGACTGACCAGCACACAGCCTGGGCCATCCCATGGGGCGGGCTTACTCTGTCCTGCAGGCCATTGTGTGTTGGCATCACCTCACCTGCAGAGGGTTTCACTTGGGCTTGCTTCTATATTTTAGGAATCCCTCAAATTCCATGGCTGCTTTTTCTTATTTTTGAGCCTTGTGAGGTCTCTCTTTCTCTCTCCCCCACCCATCTCACTCACACTCACACACACACACACACACACACACACACGTGCTTATTTCATCCCGTGTTTTGAGGAACTGGGGCCAGACTGTAGGCATAGCCCACTTCCTGGAGCTAGGTTCTAGTTCAGTGATTCTCAGCCTTCCTAATGCTGTGACCCTTTCATACAGTTCCTCATGTGGTGGTGAGCCCCCAACCATAAAATTATTTTCGTTGCTACTTCATCACTGTCCTTTTGCAACTGTGACGAATCGTCATGAAAATATCTGGTATGCAGGATGTATTTTCATTGTTACAATTTGAACATACTTAAAGCATAGTGGTTAATCACAAATAGACAATTCTATATTGTGAAATATTTATTTCTGATGATGAATCAATGAAATGTTGTCTTGAAGCATGGTGGAGCGTGGGTCACAGTCTTCATGCTGGGTCCTCGTAGGTGGGAGCATCTGCGTGTGGGTAGACCCGCCTGGAGACGAATAGAGGAGCGGTGTCTCCATTCCTAAGGCCATTGGAAATATGTGCTTTCCGTTGGTCTTAGGTGACCCCTGGGAAAGGGTCGTTCAACCTCCAAAGGAGTTGCGACCCCCAGGTTGAGAACCACTGTTCTAGACTGTGAAAACGCCTCTCTGTCCAGCGCTCGGCAGTGGCAGTTGGCAACTGCTGTCCAGGCACGAACTCTTTGATGGGAGGAGAGGAGCATGCTGGCTGCAGGCAGGGACCTGCACAGGATCGAGGACGAGAGTCTCCTGAAAGAGGCTGCCTCGGTGCCAGTCTCCCATCCTGAGCTGGAGCCGTTCCCTCACTGTGAACCTCTGCATGGACAAGACAGCGTGCATCTACCTACGTGGCAGAAGCGGTGGAATAATTTGGGATGAGGGGGTGCACCCACAGGTGCTGCACAGACTTCGATCAAAGGCTCTTTCTGGCAGTTCACAACGGCCTCACCACCTTACACCAGGTAGCAACAAGTCCATCCAGTGCACTTGCTGTGTTCGCATCTGTCAGGCTCTCCGCCGCTTTTTTGCATTTTCTTGAGGGATCTGGTTCCACCCGTCCTTAGGGGCCGAACCAAACGGTGGCATGGAAGGAGGCTTCAAAACCAGTCCCAGGCCAGGCTCCGAGGCTTACATTTGAGGGTCACGAAGTGGGCTGGTTAGCTGGGCTCTGCCCCTTGGACCCGAGTGGGCCGTGGCTGCCGCCCTAGGCTCGGGCGCCCGTGACAGGAGCTGCAGACACACACCCTGCTGGGCTTCCTCGGCAGCCATCTGTCAGCGAGGCCTCCGCTCCTCCAGGCAACAGGCGTGTTGATAAGAATATACACTTTCTGCAGTTGACAGACTTTGCTATTCAAAACACTGTAAAAAAATGGCTATAGGAATTTAATTAGCAGCTTCCATTAAGAGATTAGATGAGAAGAACAAAGGAGAAAGCCAGGGAAAGGCTTTTTAATAAAACCGGAGAGGCTGCGGAATATTCATGGCATAACAAAGGAAGTGGAGTCGCTGCGTGGCCCGCTGGCAGAGGTGGCACGTTGACCCTGGCAGGCTCAGATGAACGAAGCACGCCCCCACCCGCACCCCACCGAAGGGCAGGGAAGAGCACCCCTTGCTGGTTCCAGCAGGTAACAGTGAGACAGTGAGCTGTCACATGGGCCAGGGTGTTGCCAACACGGAGAGGCGGAGACTACCTGGGTCAGCTGGGGTACCACTGAGTCGTGGCCATCCCTGGACCCATCCCTGAGCTGGTCAGCTGGCTCTTACGGTGCGTGTGGCCTCTGGAGGCCAGAGAAGTAAATGGCCCCAAGTAAGTCCCTTCTACGAAGACAAAGCTCTCCTGATCCTGGGGGGTGGAGGGTGGGGTTGCGGGGGGAGAGAATGGGCAGTGTTTTCATGAGGCCAGGGAGTCCCCAGGGCAGCCAAGGGTGCTGCATTCGACTGCTGAAAGGAAGGCGGGAGGTTCCACCCACCCGGGCTTGAAAGAACGGCCTGGTGATCGGTCACTGAAAACCCCATGGCACACAGTCCTCCTGCACTAACACACACGGTCGCCACGTCAACAGGCATGACTCCGTGGCAGCTGGTTACCTGGGGTCAAGGGAATTTCAGAGCGCGTTCTGAATGCAGTGGTTCTCAACCTTCCTCGTGCCGCGACCCTTTCCTACAGTTCCTCATGTGGTGGTGAGCCTACCGCCAACCATAAAATTATTTTCATCACTACTTCATCACTGTCATTTCCCTAATTATGAATCGGGTGACTCCTATGAAAGGGTTGTTCAACCCCCAAAGGGATCACGACCCACAGATTGAGAACCGCTGACCTTATGAAACAAGTAGTTGGTTCAGGGCGCTGTGATTCCTTAATGCCAAAAATCTGCTTGCAGAATGCCTCGCCAAGAAGAGGCGCAGGTGAAGAAACAGGCCAAGTAGAAAGAATGCATTCTGGGAAAGGGGGGTTGGGCCTTAAATGGTACCAACGACTCCTCACCAGTAGTTATGTCTCCATGAGCAAATGTCTGTTCCCCCCTATGGCCTGGATGGGAAAACGGTGTTTGTGTTCCCAAGTTACCTCTTGAACTTTCTATGACTTAAACGTTGATAAATTCAGATGGGAGGCCCCGACCCAATCTTCATTCACTTTCACTGCCTCGGAGTCAACTCTGACCCATAGCGACCCCATCCGACAGAGGGGAAGTGCCCCAGTGGCCTCCTGAGATTGCAACTCGACAGGAACTGTTGACCGGTGGTTGGCAGCGAAGCAACCTAGCCCCTGAGCTGCCAGGGCTCCTTTCATGAAAGCAGCTATATTATTATTCTCGTGTTTAGTAACGCAAGTAGATATGATAAAATTGTCTTTACACCTTTCTAAGCAAAGTCATGCTCTCCACAGAAGCTATTTAAATATGAATATTTAAATAAAATTTGTTTGTATCAAAATTGGCCTGTGCTGTAAATGTACCTGATGCATTCATATGTGCGCACGCATGTGTGTGCATGTGCAGAAGCATGCGCGCATGCACACACTCACATATGTTTAATATAGTTAAAATGAAATTCTTGTGAGATTAACTATCTTTAGCTCCCATGTCAAAATGGGGTAAAAAGTACATTAATTAATAGCTGAGTCATAAGCCTACATATTGTGAATACAAGATATCTGTGTAGTGGGTTCTAGTTACTAAAAGGTTAATGAATTTTTTTCCAAGAAAAAACAATAAGGTTAATATAGGATAATGAGATAGATGGGTGGATTTAAGGCAGGGGAAATAAAGCTAGAAAATTACTGATGGCAAAAGAGCCAGAAAGCATTATCATTGTCTTCTGTTCTTGTGAACTCAAAGCCGTTCCTTATAGTTGTTAGTGTCAAATGAACTAGATTAGAGAATGTGTGATTTCAGTGGTGCTAAATGCAGCGCGGCCTCCTTTATATGGGTCAGAAGTTCTCCTTTCCAGCCTTTCTAGGTTACCACACACACAGTCCGATCCTTTTGGGGCTTGGACTGCCTCTTGGGTCTTCCAAGACCATCATTCCCTCCTGCTCTCCTTTCTAGGACCACTTCCTTTATCTGCCCTGAATAGGGATCATTTATAACGCATGGCTTGGAATTATGCAGTCTTTATAATTAGGGTGGGCATCACTGATCTGCATTCCCACAGAAAGACCATGGGTAATACACATGACTTCCTGAAATTGCAGGTAGAAAGATCTAAGTTGCAGGTAAGCAGTCTCATACTGCTTGAAGCCCCCTCCTTAGGGTCCTGCCCTCAACGGATGATCCCCTCTCACCATTGGTATCATTACCCCACCCACCACCATTGAGGTGATACTGACTTCTATCAACCCAATGGGGCCGAGCTTTTTTGCCCCTGTAGGGTTTCCAATACTGTAGCTCTTTACGGGAGTGGACAGCCCCATCTTCCTCCAGTGGAGCAGCTGGTAGGCAGTTTTGAACCACTGATCTTGTGGTTTGCAGCCGATGCCTCATCCACAGGGTCACCAGGGCTCCTTGTATCACTCCAGGAGACATGTAAACACATCCTTTTCTGCATCTGTCTCTCTAGGGTCACTTTCAGAATTGAACCAATTTCATCATTGTTTCGCAAACCTGGGAAGCCAAGAGAGCTGTCTTGGTCATTTCAGGCATTCTAGAATATCCCTCGTGCCCTCGGAAGTTCTCTGACTACCTGCAAGGTTTAGCCGCTTGTAGATTGGCCTCCAGACAAAGCTACATGCATTCCTCAAAGATTTCTGACGCGAGTATCATGATCAGGTAATGTTCCAAGCAATGGCAATGGCACACAAAACACAACACAACAAAAGTTGGGTCCTCCATGAGCTTATATTGTTAGCACAGAGACACAGGCAATAAACAAATAATTATGAAGTCCCCAGGAGCGCTCCTTTGGACATGGTAACCTGAGGCAGAGGGCTGAGGGCCTTTCATGTGGGTCAGTGAGTAGCCACTGGAGGGTGAGTTGACCCAGGAGGCAGGGGCCAGCTCTGGGCTGTATACTTTGGGGACCAATAAGGAAAAGGAATACCAAGCATATCTAGCGGTTTCCTTACAGGCAGCCCCAGAGACCCTCCCCCACCCAGCAATGGAAATTCAGAGTTAAGACTTGGACCTATAGCATAGTTCAAGAAGGATGTGTTGTAAAAATCAAACCTCTCTTTAGGTTCTTGAAACAAAGATAGGACACAACATCCCGGAATAAGGTAGCATCCTTGGACTCTCAGTCCTGAGAAGTCAGAGGTGGCTAAAGCTATTTGGCTCTGTAGAGGGCTATCTGATATTTAGGGAACAGGCAGCCAGCTCTCCCCATTATTATCCTTATAAAGCCCCCCCACAGCCCTTCCTTCCAGCAGTATCTCTTTTAAACTTATGTGTAAGTAGCTAGATTTAAATGATAAGGTGCTAGCCTTTCACCTCCAGGATCCTAACTGGATTCAAACTCCAGTCTGCTGGGAAATGAGTTTAGTCTTCTGAGCTGAGCCTAGTAGACACTAGCCCTTATCTGTCAGCTCCACACATCTTTCAACACCAGGCTGGCAGGACTGGAAGTCAGCTCTTGGGGAAAGAAAGGCGATGAGCTGGGGTGCAAAGGAAGTGATTGAAGTAGTCAAGTCAATCCTGAATTCAAATCCCAACGATTTCAATGAATGGCACCGTTCAGTCCTGATGGCAAAACTGCTTTTCTGTGCCATGCTTTGGCGCTACATCCCAAAAGGGGGAGTCACTTAGAACCGGTAAGCCTCCCCAAATGAGGTCAAAGCTGCCAAGAAGCAGACGCTTGAGCACCTTAATAAATTTAAATTTTCTTTGAATCGTTTCCTTATCTACCTTGGAAGAATGCCGCCTGTCTCTCCCATACAGCAAGCAAAGACGACGACTTTCATCTCTAATATACTTGAAGATGTCTAAGCATGTCGGGGAACGATCGTGGGCAAAGATTGCGTGTTCCAAAGCATATTCGATTCTGTTTAGAATAACACAACCAAGTGTCCCCAAACACTCAAAAAAATGTCACCCTAGAGAGAGAGATTCCTAAAGCCCCGATCCCTAGCTTCTATGGCTGGACCCTGAAAGGAATAATTACCGTGCAGGAGCTTGGATGATCAGCCTATTGATGAGAAGCATGCTATTGAGGGATCCTCAGGCTGTTTTGAATCATTTGCTTTCCAGGTATTCATAGGCAGACGTTTATTCCCCCCACGGCTGCCCTGCTCCCACCCCAGCCCGGCTTCCTCTCCCCTCCTCACCATTTATCAAGTTAGCATTTTGCTCACAATAAAACAAATGACAGTTTCATTACAGAATAGCACCACTTGTCAAACTTTGAATTACTGATCTTAGAAATATCTGTTATGCTTTGAAGGATTGTTGGAGGACTTCCATTTTATATGTGTGCGTGTATGTGTGTGTATATATATATATTTATTTATTTATCAGAGTGACTATTTAGTGCAACATACACACAGTGAGAACAGAGAGGGGCAAGCAGAAATCCAGCCTAGCTGGAGAGCCCAGGCTTGGCTGTCTCCTCCCCATACAAACAAGCTTCTGTCACTCTAGACAGCAGAAATAAAAGGGAGCTTTTTGGCTCACAGCTATAAAAAAAATTATCATAGTGATGAAGTTCCTCAGCCATCAACAGAGCTGTGATAACGCTGTTTGATGATGATTTTCCTATGAATGTTAAACAGCCGCCACTGCGGCAGCAAAGGAGCTTATCTGCACCTAATACTGATCTCTAATTCCTGCCCTTCTTGAACCATCCATTTCCTAACAGCATTAACTGGCAAATTTACATCCCATCTTAATGCTGCTAAAGAGGACAGGAGATGAAGAGTAAATGACAGCCGTGTAATGAGGCTGGCTTTTTTCTCCTTTCTCTTTAATGGCTGAAGATTTACACAATTGTCTGTAAGCTTATATAGAGAGCTTACCTGAACCTTCTCCCAGCATGGCTTCAACTTACAGGCGCTTTTGTTAACTAAACAGACGTAAATATTTTTTAAGGAGGGTTTAATAGTGTGGCTTCAAAAGGAAGGAAGGATGGGAAAGGGGGTGGGAGGTATTTCTTGAACATCACAAATCATATAAATGTCGGCACAGTCTTAATGATTTCTGCACAGGCAAGGTGGTGTGAAAAATAACGTGCGAGCAGGTTACCATCAGCTCGCTAAAAAAGATTTCCCATCGGAAGAGATGATTAATTAAAAGGTGGATTTGCAGAGAGCAGTGTTCCACATGCTACCAGGACGCGGGGTTTCTCTGATCATATAACATCCATCAAACTACTACCTGTTCCCTAACAGGGTGTGAAGAAAGAGCAGGTAATTTCAGGAGTAAGTCTGAATGCAGGGAGCTACAATGGAGAGAGGTGGGGGAATCCCATTTGTGCATCCGGATGGTGAAAGTAAAGCAAATAAAAATCACCATGGACAAGCCTTTTAACATCACAAACAAGAAACCTTCAAGTTGTCTTTGACTGTTCCCTTGCGTTCAGCCTTTTTATTCCATCCACTACCCATCTTGCGTGTGTCTCTCTCTCTCTCTCTCTCTCTCTCTCTTGAAATGTGTGGATGATTTACTCCCTCTCCCCACCCCATCGCCCTCTCATTTTAGATACTGCAGATGCCCTGCTCCTAGCCTCCCCAGGACCTTCCAAACTGTCTTACAAAGAATACTTCATTATTTCACCAGCTTACCTGGTTTCATGATTTTTTTTTTTTAAGTAGCTAGCGATTAGTGTTTCGGTCCCCATTGGTTATAGCAATGATCCACAAAGTATTCCACAAGAATAAAGACATAGGTATACAAATCCTGAAAGTTGCTCAAGTTGCTCAAGATCTATCTAGTGACAACTAGGAAGCATGATGTTATGGTGTAAACAAACACACACACACAAAGCTGGGGGGTGGGGGTGGGGGTAGCAAAGATCATGGTGGGGGTGATGTCTCAGTTCTTCTGACTTCACAAGAGTGAGGGGAATCAAATGCAATAACCCAAGGTCGGAGCCTGTGAGGCTGAGGTCCGAAGTCCCCATCTTTCATCCTTCCTCACTAATAGCACTTTTTCCTTCTCAGCTGGGTGTGCTGATTCACTGCAGTGGCCATACTGAGCACTCAGATCACACTCACAATTATGGCCTTTGCTAAGGAAGTGAACAGGTTACAATTCAGGATAAGAAATGCTCAGGATACAATTCTTTGGTAGACAGCTTCTACTCTCCTGTGCATGCAGACAGGACTCTCTCTGGCCCTCAGCCTAGCGTCTACCTGATTGAGCCGTGTGACAAAGCTCTTTGGCACTGCTGACAAATGCCTAAGAGCCACTCCACTCTGCCATAAGCTTCAGCCTAGCATGCTTCTCTCTAGCACCCTTGATTATGCATCACCCCACACGACACTACAAGTGAGCCTCCTGCCCATAGGGACTTAGTTTACTCGCTCTGCAGGCCGCAAAGTACACCATTCTGTCTCCTCTCAGCCGTGCTGCTGCCACCCCTCTGGTGTCATAGCGTTCTGCCTGCTTGATTTAGGAGGTTCTGAGAGCAAGGGGCATCTTCCACCCCTGGCCCTTTTTTCATCATGACGGAGGCTAGTTTTGTTGGATCACGTTGGAAGATGGCAAACCAGACCACACCTCTCAGTAAGAGTTCTAAATTTTCACCATCACAGTTAGCTCCATTAAGAGTCATTTACAACAAAACCATATAATCTATGAGCATCTTCCTGTGCTCTCTTTCCCCCATCTTCCCCAGCCCACTTCTCTTACTGCTCTTACAGATGGGAGATATAAAGCTCATGCCTAGAAGAACCACATCAAGTTAGTCACTGCAGTGCCCATGGATTTCATTGTGTTCCCCCGAAAACATGCTTCAATTCGGCCGGGCCACGATTCTCAGTGTTTCTCCATTAGGTAATGGTGTAACCATGATACGATCAGCCAATCATTTGTATAGGATTCCAGGTGGAATTTAAAGTCCTTACTCAAATCAGGATAAGGAATGTTAACACCTTACCCTGATCCTGATGTCTGGGGGCATTTCTCTGGGGTGAGGTCTGCAGTCACTTTATATCTTAGAAGAGATCAAAGGCATGAGAAGACACCAGAGAGGGAGGGGCCTCGTCACCACCAAGAAAGAAGAGCTAGGAGCACAGCATGCCCTTTGGACCAGGGACAGGAGAACGCAATCCGAGGAAATCCTGCTGCCCAAACCTGGAGATCGCCAAGGAACCAAGTCCCCTGAGGTTGAAAAGAGAATGGTGACCGCCTAGACGATGACTACCAGTCAGCAGGTCAGACTGGTGCCAGGAGAAGGTTAGTAGGTAAGACAGCAGGTCGGAGGGCTGGTTACTGATAGTACCCCAGAATCAGTAAGGAGCATGGCAGGCTGTTGGCTCAAATTCAGAGGCCCGGAGGTCACCAAGCCAGGTGCAGGATACAGATCCAGCAAACGACAAGCCACACTTCTCCTCAGTGTCTACTTACTCAACTACATCCCTTCAGGTACATCCCTGCGTAAGCGGGTGGCATTCCATCCTGGTCCTTTGACAATGGACTGACTGCTCGCTGTAGATCCCATGATGGAGCTGATTCCATTGTGACAGGTCACATCATGGGGGGTTACTAGGCCTTCACTGCCAAGCCGGAGACTCGACCCAGTGAAGTCAACACAAAATCGAACTATCGCAATAGCCAAGCAGCATCTGAAATCATGGACAATATCGCTATCCATTCATAGCAACCCGTAGGATAGAGTAGAACCGTCCCGTTGGGTGTCTGGACCTGCACATCTGTATGGGAGTGTATGGCCTCACCTTTCTCCGAAGGAGCCCCCGGCAGTGTCAAACTGCCGACTTGGTGGTTCGCAGCCCAGCCCATAATCCATGACGCTACCAGGACTCCTGGGCAACGTCATTAGTCATGAAAAAAATGTCCCAAAATAACAACAAAGCGTCCTACCATGGGAAACCATCGTGACGCAGTAGAACAGACTATTACAACCCTGTAAAATTTCCAAGGCTGTACATTTTGCAGAATTCATCTGCCAGACCCTTCTCCTTTCCTTCCGGCAGCAGTCAAGTGCTTCCCAGCTGCCCTGCCGACCCCGCGGACACTTAGAATGTTGTTGTTTGGAGGAGCCACAGTGACTGCACAACAGAAAGGGACACAGCCAGTGCTGCCCCATCCTCACCACTGCTAGGTTGAGCCTGTTATTACAACCACACCATTGCTTGTGGCTCCTCTTCTTCTCTTTCACTGACCTTCTCAAAGAACTAAGCCCGATGTCCTCTCCAGGGACTGCTTCCATCTCATGACATGTCCAAGATCCAGGAGGTGAGGCCTCACCATTCTTGCTTCTAAGGAGCATTCTAGCTGATTTTCCGCCACAGACCTGCTCCTTTGGGGGGACCAGACTATGCTATAGATTGTCAGCACCATAATTCTGAGCCGACACCATAATCCCAAGGCATCAAGTCTTCTTATGCCTTTCTTATCCATGCCCAGTATTCCCGTGCAGACGGAGTAGTTGAAACTAGCACGGCTTGAGTCAGGTCACCTTTGTCCTCAGAGTGACTTTTTTTCTCTGGAACATTTTAAAGAGGTCTTGTGCAGTCTTTCCAAAATAAAATACATTCATTTCCTGATTGCTACGTTCGTAGGCATTAATTGTGGATCCAAGTAAGATTTCATGATTTTCCTCCATTTACCATAATGCTGCATATTGGTCCAGTGGTGAGGAACCTTGTTTTCTTTATGTTGAAATGCAGGCTGTAGTCGTTGATCTTCATCAGCAGGTACTTCAAATCCTTTTTACTTTCAGCAAGCACGGTGTTGGCATCTGCACAGCACAGGTTGTAAAAGAGTCTTGTTCTAATTCTGACGTCATGTTCTCCTTCCCAGAGCCTAGCTTCTCAGAATATTTGCTCAGCAGACCTATCTGTAAGTATCATGAAAGGATGCAACACTGTCACACACCTTTCCTGATTTTAAACCTTGAGATAGCACCTGGGTTTTTTTTTTTTCAAATGTCTGCTCCTTGGCTTATGTGAGCACAATTCCAAAAGGAATTTCCATTCTTCACAATCTTATCCATAGTTTGTCATGGTCCACACAGTTGAATACCTTTGCATAGTCAATGAAACACAGGTAAACATCTACTTTCAGACAAGATGCAATTGATCTCAGCAATGAAGTCCCACCTTCCACATCCTCTGTAAAATTTCTGGCATCTATCTGTTGATGTCCTGATGCAACCGTTTTTAAAGTTGTCTGCAGCAAGAGGTACTTCTGTGTGATACTAATTAGATTGTCCAATAATGTCTGTATTCTGTTGGATCGCCGTTCTTTGGAATGGGCATAAATAATGGAGCTCTTCCAGGTAGTTGGCTTACACATTTCTTGGGTTAGATGACCAAGCACCTGTGATAAGTACTGCATCTGCAGAAATCTGTCTGTTGGTCTGTCATTTCGAGTCCTGCTTTCACCAATGTCTACAGGATAACCAGGACTTCTCCTTTCAATACATCAGTTCTTTATCACATGCTGCCTCCTGAAATGGTTGGAAGTTGACTAATTCGTTTAGTATAATGAGTCTGTGTACTCCTTCCACTTTATTTTGGTATTTCCTGTGTCATTCAGTATCTTGCCCATAGGAATCCTCCAATACTGCAATGCCAGGCTTTTTTTTTTTGGTTCTTCCAGCCTGAGAAACGTCAAACATATTCTTCCTGTTGAATTTTTTCCCTTGAGGTTTTTGGACCTTTCATTATAATACTTTATCTTCTTGAGCTCCCTGTTGGCATTATCTGTCCAGTTCTTTTATTGCCTTCTTTCATGCATTCACTGTAGCTACTCTACATTTAAGAGTAAATCTCGGGGTCTCTTCTAACATCGTTCTGCTCTTTTCTTTCCGATCTGGTTAATGGCCCTTTGCTTTCATCTATAATGTTCTCGGTGTCATCCCACAACTCGCATGGTCGTTAGTCATTCATGCTTAATGCGTCAAATCTGTTCTTAAGATGCCCTTTAAATGCAAGTAGAATATGCAAGGTCATATTTTGTCTCTCATGGACTTGTTTTGAATTTCTTCAGCTTCACCCCAAACTTGCATTTGGGCAACTTGTGGTCTGTGTGGGCAGCCCCTATCTTTGTTCTAATGATACTAAGCGTGTGAGGACGGTGTAGGAATGGGCAGTGTCTCTTTCTGTGTTGCATGGGGTTGCTGTGCATTTGAACTGGCTCACAGCACCTAACCACCACCACAGGGACCTCTGGCTACAGATGTGGTGGATGTTTGCTTGTGTGAGCATTTCATCCAGCAAGGTTTCAGGTAAAATCACTCCTTAAGTTGTTACATAAATGTAGTTGCAATGAGAAAGTTATCGGTCATGCAAAATTCATTATGTGATCTCTAGCCTTGTTTCTATCATCTATCAATAGTCTTCATTTCCTACTTTTTCATTTCAATCACCAGGAGATGTCAGTGTATCTTGAGTGCATGGTTGGTCAATTTCAGACTGCAGAAGTTTGTTAAAAATCTTCCATTTCCTCATCATTGGTACTAGTGACTGATAAGTTTGAATAGCAGTCATATAAACTCATCTTCTTTGTAGGCAGATGGATACTAACCTATCATTGACAGTGTGCACTTAAGGACAGACCTTGAAATGTTCTTTTTGATGATGAATGTGGCGCCATTTCTCTTCAATTTGTTGTTCCTGGCTTATTGGGCCCTATGATTGCTCGATTCGAAATGGCCAATACAATCCATTTCAGCTCACTATTGCCTAAGCTATCAGTCTTTATGCATTCCCTTTCATTGTTCATGATTTCCATTTTCTTAGAACCCTACTTTGTACATTCTATATTCTGTTAATGCAGCAGTTCTCAGCTTGTGGGTGGTGAGCCCTTGGGGGGGTGTCAAACGACCCTTCAACAGGGGTCACCTGACTCAGAACAGTAGCAAAATGACAGGGATGAAGTAGTAACGGAAATAATTTCATGGTTGGGGACTCACCACCACTTGAGGACCCGTATTCAAGGGTCGCCGCCTGAGGACGGTGGAGAACCGCTGGGTTAATGGGTGTTCGTGACTGTTCCTTCTCATTTTGAGCTGTGCATGTTGGCAAATGAAGGTCTAAACGCCTGCTCCAGTCACTTCGTTATGGTTGGCTCGGTTTTGAGAAGATGGCCCTTCCCCAGTCGCAATTTTAAGTGCCTTCTACCTGAGGGGCTCACCATAGCCTAGGTCTAACCCTAAATCTCAACCTAACCGTAATGCTAACCCTAAACCTAACCCTAATTCT